>NC_081410.1:158340618-158700618 GCF_030272615.1 Cryptomeria japonica
ACTATTAGGGCTTTGTTTCTTCCAGTTCTGCTAACCTCTTTAATTTCCACATCTGATTGGGTGTTAGTGATATCACCCTCTTTTTCATCCTTTTTGAGCTTTGTATCAACTTTTCCTTCACTCTTCTTCTTTCTGGTATAAGTCACTCCTACCGGTCTATCTTTACTTGGGGAAGATACAAGAGTACCTAAATCATTTTCTTTTGTATATGTTGATGGCTTAGTAGCTATAGTCCCCTTTGGTTTTATCTTTGACACTTTCTTCTTTTCACCTATTAATACTTCATATTTATTAGGGTTGACCCTTGATTGTTCATTAGCACCAATGGAGGTAGTGGCACTAGATGCTTCACCTCCATATTTTTTGTCAAGAATATCAATCATTCTTCTTACTTTTATTTTCATGATTGGCACTTGGAGTCCCTATTTTATTTTGGAGCTTGCCTCCTCACAAGTTCCAAATATCTTTGCCTTCGAGTCTACTGGTTTGGACAATATCATATTGACATGTATTTTAACAATGTCTGTTGCAAACTCATAGCCCATAGGTGGAACCCAAAAGGTTCTGGGTTGAACCGCTTGAATGATACAACAATCTATGTCTACAAGAAAGCAAATGTTGTCTTTGTATTTCTATACTATATCAGTTGGAATTCTTTCCCTTTTGTGCATCCTAATTTGAAACTCCTTAAAGTATCCCCACATTGTTTCACCAAACCTATCTCCTAGATCCCTAATCATTTCACCTATCTAAACCATGATAGGTTTTTCTTCAGACCATACTACATTACCCTTACCGAGGAAAAAAGGTTTGCACATAGAAAAATATACATACCAGTAGTGAGCCATATTTGAAAGATTGATTCTTGTCCTTCTTGATTCTTTCCATGTTCACCATGAATTGGCTTATGATCATCTCACAAATATCATAGGTTGCATCCTCCTTGATAATTCGATAGGTAGCATGTATGACACCACTCAACACACTATTCATCTAGCTTGATTGATATACCCTATAACCCAACATTGCAGAGGCAAATTTTACTTCAGCATCCTCAATATGAGTGATTGTCATTTCTCTACTGTTACATCAGGATTTGGATAACTTAGTGACTTCATTTGATGAAATTGTTCTTACAGTTAATGCTTCACTAGTTGCACTAAACCCTGTAACTCTTCGAATCAAATCCTTTGTGATCTTGATCGGTGCTTGAGTTTCCAGCCACAAGAATTGATCACGAACTCTTCTCAATACATACCTAACCCATTCAACATGAAACTGATTGGGAAAATCAGCAACATTAGACAAACCCTTGGTCTTCAAAGGTAGATATTATGTCTTCAACTAGTCATTAACACATAACCCTTTAAATTCATTTCGAATGAATTTTTCTCCAAGTTCTTCGAGCTTGCAATGGATGTAGGAGTGAATGTCTTCAACCAATAATACATCGGAGGGCACAGATGATAAGGCACCAGTCATGTCGATCTCACCGACTTTCATCGGATGCAGCTTGAACTCAGGTTGGGGTTCTTTGATAGCTTCAACCAAAAAAGGAGTTGATATCGACACTACCATGATGACCTTCAAACAAATTTTTGAAGCGGGGTTTAAATATCTTCTCCTCAAAAATATTCAACACTATTATCACTCTACTTGAACTCTTTGTGCAAATATTACTAGGAAGTTTTCAATCGCCTTTGATCGCATAAGAGCTCGAGAAAGTTTATAAGAAATCAGGGTAAGTGAAATGTATTGACATTTCCTTATTTATCAGTTGAGATTTATTAGTGTTATGATAAAAAGGTTAGTTTTGAAACTTACAACTTAAGGTACACTGATTTGTCTTTTACCGGTTGTTTGTTACCGATATCAATACACAAATAATTAACTCACAAGACATTTATCAAACAAGAACTTTAGGCTAACTTTTATGCATCTCAACTATGTAGATAGACATAACCTTAAATTGGTAAAAGGGATACAAAAATAATCTTACCATATGTGCTCCCCCTGGGCATCGGTATGCCTAGTTAAAAGAGGAACTGTCATCACCGATGGATGATGACTTGATTTCTGAATGACCTTCTCCTTCTTTTCTTTCTTCCTTCTTGATCCATGTTTTTTTCATTTCATTTCTCACTTCTTCAATTGTCTTCTTTCCTTTGAGGTCATTTTTCTCTTTCTTCTTGCTAAATTGGTTCTTGTCTTCAGATGGGCTATAGGATCGGTTCCTGCACTCTCTGGCTAAGTGACTGATCTTATGACAATTGAAACATGCCATACCAGTTGTCCTCCATAGTCCTACATTATTTCTCTGCTCCAATCTCACTTTGTAATTTGCTGCAACATGACCAAAATTACCACAAGTGGAACAAGTGACATTGAATTGATTATTCCTTTTATTAGGACTAACCAGTTTGAATGGTGATCTTGATACATTTGACTTGAGCCTGCATTCTTTAGATTTGTGTCCAAACTTATTGCATGTAAAGCAATGTCCATTGAATATTCTTCTATTTGACATACTGCTAGATTGAGATCTACACTCATAAGAAGTATGGTCATACTTATGACAAATATGGCAATAACCATCAAAGGTGAAAATATTCTTTTGACTAACTGGGTTGTTTCTACAGACATCAGACTTATGACCCAGTTTACCACAATGATTACACGATGATCTGGGAAACTTCATACCTTTCACTTCTGAATTATTCCTACTATAATCTTTTATACTTTTGGATTTAGATGATTCTCCAGTTTCCATAGGACCTGTACTAGAGTAACCAAGACCGGTTGTTTCCTTTGTTCTTCTCTGAGCCTTCAACTGTTTATCTATCTTCTCAAAGCTTTCATTGAATTTCCTCAGCTTCTCATTTCTCTCATCTTCAGCTTTCAACTCACTCTTGAGTTTTTCAATATCTTTCATCATCTTTTCCTTTTCCTCTATTTTTTCATGCAGATGTTTATGTATGTATTCATTCTCTCGATTGAGAATTCGGATTTCTTTGTCTTTTTCAATCATGATAGCATCATTTTCTCTCAGGGAATCTTCAACAAGCCTTTTGGCCCTTTCAGCTTTTGACAAAGCTTCTTCTGCCTCTCTTTTTCTTTCATCAGCACTTTTGCTGGCTTCTTGTATCTCAGTCATCCTCAGGGCCCGAATTTCATGTTCTCTTTTGAGATGTGTGATTTCTTCAGTCAACTTCTTGTTCTTTTCCATGATTTTTGAGACTGCTTCTTCAGCTTTTTCAGATCCACTATATTCAGAGAGTTGATCTATGTTTTCCTGACTCTCATTTAGTTGTTGAGATAGTTTCTTTCTTTTTGCAAGAGATTTTCTCAGTTTCTCTTTTAGCTGAGCAATAATTTCATTTGCTTCATCAATCTGCTTCTAATACTGTATTCTTTCATGATCTTTATCCTCAACCTGTCAAGCTTCACTTCAGGGGACTAGAGCTTTGATACCAATTGTTAGTCTGAACCGATGCTAAGAGGGGAGGAGTGAATCAACACTTTACTGATTTTACTCAATTAAAACTTTTAACTGAAGTTTGCACTAACTTAACATTCATCAATATAAATAATTACTATAGAAGAATATGCATGCATGAAAAGATACATAGTGACACCAAGATTTATCTCATGGAAACCCAAATGGGAGAAAACCACAGTGTGAGTAGGAACTCACAAAATTTATACTCTTCTGGAGTAGGTCTGGTGAGGAGCCATCCCTGTTAGGAGATTACAAAGACACTATTAGGTGCCACCCGGTTAAGGAATTTTGATTAAGGCTTGTCAGTGCCTTTATCCTGTTAAAGGTAGCCTTGTTAAAGGTCTTAGGATAATCAATTAAGATGATACCCGTTTAAGGGATTTTTACAATGGGACTTGTTAAAGTCCACCCTATTAAGGGATTTTAGTTGCAATGGGTAGAAAGGAACAAAAAGATGATCTACTGGAGTGGCTACTGATAGCTTGATCAGATCACACTAAAAATCATACTCTATCAGCACTGGTTGTATCTTCTTTGCACAACATTGGTTTTCTGCTTATACCCTCAGCTCTGCACTCTGCTGGTTTTTTGATCCCCGACTCTGCATTTTGCTCTACTCCCCCTATGCTTACCCTTTTTCACATCTATTTTCACAAGAACAACAACCTCATCAAAATGAATTAAGTGAATTTATTAACCTTTGATTCAATCGCCAAATTTCCCTCCAAAACATCAGATTCAAAATTTTGTTACCATGCCATAAATCACTCTCTAGAAATCGTTCCAAGAATCTTTGTCAAAAAAGTCGTTCATACTAATAAGTCCACCGATTGACTGGAGAAGACTACTAGTTTAACTAGATGTTAACTGAACATTACCAAGTCTGTCGGTTACTGACTCTACAGGTGTACCAATCAAAATGTACCTAGTTGATTACCTCTTGTATACCAATCTGTTCACTTCTTAGCCAGTTGACTTCTTTTGTGCCAGTCTACTCACTGCTTGTTGGTTGACCTCCTGTGTGCTGGTCTACTCTCTGCTTTTCTAGTGACCTCTTGTGTGTCGGTCTACTCACTGCTTTCTGGTTGACCTCCTGTGTGTCGGTCTACTCACTGCTTACCCCGTATACATATTGCTTAGCCAGTTAACCTCTGTATACTGGTCTACTTACTGCTGATAGACTATGAAGACTTGGAAGATGATGTTTCCAACAATGAAAACCATATCATTCCCTAGTCATACAAAATGCCAACAATTATACACTTTATTTTGTGACAAAGCAGGTTGTCTAACTGGGGACCTATAAAGTTCCAAATCTTTGTGGCTCTCCTTATCACACTGTCCCTTTCCTTTTCTAACTTTAATAATTGATCCATGACTGCCAAAATTGGACCTTCAAGAGAACTGGTTAAGTTTGATGTTGGATTGTAAGCATGTGAGATCTGAAGCAGTTGGCTTTTATAATCCATAATCTTCTTGTCTAGGGAGGCGACGAACTTTGAAAAATCTAAACAAGTTTTATATACTTTACCTTCTTCTGCTAAGGCCTCATCAATAGACTGTAGATAGGTGTGAAGTTTTGTCTTTTCTGTCAATATCATCTACAAAAATGTTTGCTTCCTAGCCTCAACAAATTTATCTCTAGCCTCAAGTGCAGAAGTTTTAACTAAATAATTATATTGTTTAGGGATGTACTCAATTATTCACTGAAGTTTTTCGGAAGATCTTGAGCTCTCATCTGCTTGAAATTATGGTACAAGCTAGTTCAAAACATCAAAAGTAGACTGTATCAATTGTTTGTCCTTGGATTCTTCTTGAGCTAACTCCTGACTTGCCTGAGCTTGGAGTGCAACAATAGCCAATACCTTTTCTGCTAGCGACATCAAGTGATAAGGCTTGTCAAAACTAATAGAGAATCCTAACACTTTCCCTTTGGCTTGTGTTAATTATGTGTCAATTCCCAATCTCGAAGGGAAATCTGACTCTATCCTTTTTCCTTTATCTTCAACATAGGTCTTTAGGGGTGTATCTGATGATTCCTTTGCTGCTGAATCCTTCACCTCATGTGCACCGGTGGCTTCGCCACTTGGTGCACCACTCTCTTTTGGTGCTTCCCCTGGTTCCTTTTCTTTTGAACCTTTTTCTTTTACAACCTCTCCCTCAACATCCTGTACATTTGATTTTGGAGGATTTTGAGTATCCTCAATGTCAAAATTTGACTCATGAGTCGGTGGAGTAGTAACCAGTGGATCAGTTTTTACATTTTGTTCATCTTTCTTTGGTAATTGAATATTCTGAGACTGTACAAAAATGAGAATAAGCTCATATCCTTTACTCAAAATAATTCTTACCCATATATCTATTGTTTCTTTCCAGATCTCTTCATATTTTTCCAACATTAAGTTATTTATCTGGTGTTTGGGTTTGAATTATGTCAAACCTGTCTCATTTATCAAATCCGCAACCTCTTGTGGAGTAATGGATAGACAAAGATTAACCAATTATTTTTTCTTCATTTGTCTATCCTGATTTTGTGCATGTAATTTTCTTGTTTCTAGTCTGTCATACAGTTCATTGGGCAAAATTTTCTCTAGTTCTATCAATGTTCTACTAAATGAATCAAGATATAAAAAATGACCTCTTCTAATTGTTTCTTATCCTTCTCATCAAACTCATCATAAAATACATAAATGCTTTTTAGATTGCCATCATTAATAATTTGATCTATGATTTCCTAAGCATCTAACCTCTTTTGCTTACCGGTTCTCTTCTTTGCTTCCGGTTTAGATGGATCATCTCCTTTGGACTTCCTCTCATGTACAATGGTAATCTTAGGAGTCTTCTTGGGCTGCTCCTTTTCCCGTTCCTTCTTTTGATCTACCTTTTTATTACCAGAGAGTTGTCCTCTGACAACTCTTGCAAATACACCTTTCTTCTTCAGAGCTTTTCTAATTTCTTCATCTGATTCTGTCTCCTCTAAAGAAATTGTAACATGTTCCCTTGCTGGTTTTTGTTTTGTTTTCTTTGCTTCCTTAGGCTTGGGACTAGCAGGCTCATCGAATGGTCCTTCTGGCTATTTAGGTAGTTTAGTTGTGACTAGGACAACATTTGGTGTGGTCTAAGCTGCTTTCTTTGCCTCTCTCTCTCTCCTCTTTCCTCTTCTTTTTATTTCTTTCTTTTCTCCGGGCCTCAAGGATTTTAACTTTTTGTTCCACTTCTACCCTGTCATGAACTTTACTAATTAGTTTCTTAGCTGCAACTCTTGTCATTTTCTTTCTGATGCTGGGTGTAACTTGTTCCTGGTGGACTTTTAGTCCCTTCTCCTATGTAGTTCCAAATTTCTTTTCCTTTTCATCAACATGAGCTGTGAGTAGATGTTGTGCATATCCATCAAGTGTGGCTGCATCTACCTCATAGCCCATTTGTATAATCCAAATTGTCATGGGCTGGACTACTTCCATCATGCATTCATCCTTATTAACCATGAAACAGATTGTGTCCTTATATTTCTCCATAATTTCTTTAGGAATCCTTACTCTATTCTTCATCTCTTCTTGAAATGTTTTGAAAAAGGCCCACAAGTTAGCCTTCTATTGCTTGTCTCTCTATCGGTCTAGTATTTGTGCTATTTGAGTTGCAACCGGTCTATCAAATGCCCATTGAATTTTACCATAACCAGGTACCATGTTCAAAAAGTAAAAGGTCAAACATATTATCAGAGAACCAAACTGGAATGAATTCTTCTTATCTTGCTTGATCTTATGGAGGTTGGTCATCAATTCCTTAAGTATCACACTGCATAAGCCATAGTGTGCATCTTCTCTCACCATCTGGTAAGCAATGTGAATGGCAGTTCTAGAGATTGAGTTAAATCGGTAGATTGATAAACCTTATAGCCAATCACCATTGCAGCAAATTTCACACCAGGATCCTTGATATCATCAACTCGCATTGATCTGCCATCGTATGTTGCACCGGTGAGTTTGCATACATTTGTGTTTGATATATGTCAAAGCCCTAGCACATTTCCGACCTTGTAGGGGCAGGTGATATTTTTGATCACTTCTTTTGTTATCTTGTATGGTCAGTTCAACCATAAGAATTCCCCATGAATTCAGCTGAGAATGTACCTCAACCATTCATCTTTGTCAAACGACAAAAAAATCCACGAACTGGGTAAAACCCTTCCTCCTCAATTGTGCATGTTTCGGTTTGAGTTGATTATTAGTGATAAGGTGATCTGTGAATACGCAGGACATTTCATAATTCCCAATTTCTCTGATATTGCAATGAATATACGCCCTAATGTCTTCAGTGTGAAGAACACCATGACATACACTGGAAAATACCCCCAAAGGATCATCCAAAAGTGATTTGTAAGGATGTTTCTTGAATTCCGGGCATGAGTGGTTCTTGATTTCAACTACCATGGGAGTATCAACATTTGATGATGATGCCATGATAAATTTTGAGGGTTTAAGCAAATGGTAAATACCTTGATAACTTTTTGGATGATGAAATTCTCTTTGGATGTAGATGCTTGCACAAATCACCTTAGGACTCTTGATTGCCTTTGAAATCACTCTTCAGAATACTCGATCACTATGTGAAGAAATGATTTAACTTTTCCCCTTTTTTATTACCATTAACCCTAATTTTTCATTGTCATAAATACTACCAGAGATTTTGATCGGATCACATAATCTACATGAAGGTTCTGGTAAACACTTGATTCTCCTTGAGTGTCCATCCAAAATCAAAATTCCCTGACTTTAGACCTAATCTGCAGTGTTTGTATGATCTTCAATGATTTGCCTACCCCTAATGCAAAGTGCCTTAGTTACCGGTTGAAGTTCCTGCTTTCGGTTCAGGACCTGTTTGTTCTAGCAGTTGATCTGCCAATTGTGTTTCTAACTTTTGAACCCATCTTTTCTCATGCTATTTTATGATATCTTCAACCTTTCTCTTTCCTTTCTCATCTAAATTTTCATTAGCTACCAGAGGATTCTTACTCATGCAATACTTAACAATATGTCCAATCTTGTTGCATGCATAACAGGCAATATTGTTATTTTGAATTGCTTTTCTATACCCTTGATTTTCTTTTGATCTTTATTGGTTAGCCATATGTCCATATCTACTACAAGCATGACATATGACATTTTTGATACTTCTGCATTTTGCTGACTTATGACCATGTTTATTGTAGTTAAAGCATTGATTGATGAATGATGCATTGTTCTGATTATTCCTATTTCCGCATTGACTTGCTACATGACCATATTTATTGCAAACAAAACATGTACCATTGAATTTATGAGCATTAGGTTGTTTTATTGGTGATCTTTGGTTCTGGTTGTTTGGGTTTTTGGCATGATTCTTCTTCTAACTAGATGATTGATCTTGTTGTGTAGTTCCAGAGCTTTCTCCTACTTCATATCCAAGACCTCTCTTGTCATTAGCATCTCTTTGTCTTTTCAGCAATTCATCAAGTCCTACAGAGCTGGCTTTGAACTTGTCTTTGTACTCATTTGCAATGGCCAAGTCATCTCTCATGATTATGATTTGTCTTTCAAGTTCCTATTCATTATTCCTAGACTAAATTAATTCAAGTTCCAGTATATCATTATCATGTATCAGTCTGTTGCATTCATCTGATCTATCCTTCAATGCTTGAGCTAGGTTTTCTTTGGTCTTCTTTTTGTCTTCAATCTCCTTTCTCATTCTCATAGTTAGGGCTTGCATTGGATTCTTTAAGGAAGTATTCTCTTGAGTGAGTTATGGACATTGATCTTTCAAAGAATCTTCTTGATCACTACTTTGATTTTGCTGTTGATCACAGATTTCTTTCCTCTTAGCTTGAAAAGCTGATAGCTTTCCTTGTAATGAAATAATGTATTCTCTGGCTTGCCTCAGTCCATTCTTTAATTTATTTCTTTTCTCTTTCTCATCATCAAGATCCTCAAGAGCAAGTTGGAGTTGTTGCTGCAAACCAGTTTCCATTGGTTCCAAGTTTTGAATCTTCCTCAAGTTGTTAAACTTCTTCTGAGGAACTAGGCTCTGATACCAATTGTTGGAATCCAAGAATACTAAGAGGGGGGTGAATCAATGTTCTACCGTGAATGAATTTCTGAAATTATTGCTGATTAACCAGATGATAGAATATAAAATTAAAGTACATAACCAAATGAACATATAAAGTAATACCATAACACCAATATTTATATGTGGAAAACCCTATAAAGAGAAAAACCATGGTGGGGCTGATACTCACAATATCTATATACTTGATCAAGGTATACAAATACTACATAGAGGGGTATGCACATGCATACATGATTACCACCTAGAGTTCACTACTCAAATACATAGATATGATAGTCTCGCTGACTTACAAATTATTACATAATGATTTATCACAAAAATGAACTTAAATGATACATTTGACCATGTTGGATAAGTTTTGGTTGTAGCTCTGAGTTCTTCAACTAAACCGGTGATATTGATACTTTGTTTAGCTATCGGTTAGGATTGTGCACGTGCAACTACACATATACACTAACATTCACTCATCAATTCATATACCATCAATCCTTGACTCATACACATCTCAAATCATATCATATGTATATATAATCCATCACTAAGTGATCTCCCTTATAGACCCTTATAACTTGTAACTTATTCAACATGTCGGCCTACACAATAAAATTAAACTTGTCGGCTTTTGGATCACAAAGAGTATTACAAATTATCCTGATGATCTTGCTTGATGTCAGCCTTGCATGCTACCTTCAATTCCTCCAATGAATTTACCGAGTCCCACAATATGAATTACTGGTACCAAGAATAACTGGTTAACAAGTGTAAACCATAGGGTGTATACCAGTTGCCCTTATCTAGACAAAATGATAAAGTGATGAATCTGGATGATGAAATATCATCTCCTGAAGATGAGTTACCATCAATGACAACCCATAATGCAATTCACCTCAGAAGGTGACTACCAGATGAGTGTAAATTTCCAACAAAAGGAAAGTTCAACTTTGGTGATTGTTTCTTATTCTCAAACTATACTATTATTAGGGTATATGGTTGCCTACAATGACCTCACTGGTTACCTATGTATATTTCCCAAAAATTATCCTTCCTTGAATTTATGTGGTAGTTCCTATGGATGGAGAAGATGTATATGTTGGTCAATGGAAGGGATCCTTCCTCCCAACATCAATTAGTTTTGGTGATTTTTTCTATTGGTGACAAGGTCTTGGATAGGTTGCAAAATTACATTATTAATAGATATGCTTTGAGGTTTGGGACCTGGAGAAATTATGATATTGAAGGTTTTATGGATTGGCTTAAGAGTAAGCATTTAAAGGATGGTAATTATGTTCATGAGATGGAACGCCATGAATATGTAATAAGGCGTTGTGTTGATATTGCTGCTATCATTTAGAAAAGGAAGAAATGGGCTCTTCTTGTTAAGATTGAGAGTGAAATGAGAAAGCAATACCCTAATTTTCATGGGTTTTATAGTAATGAAGAGAAAGAGGTCAAGAGAATAGAGACTATGTTGAAAAATTTCCAGTTGATCTATGAAGGGAAATATGAGTTAAATGAGAAAGAAAAGGGAAATGAATTAACTTAGGGACCATTGATGGAAGAATCAATACAGAATTCACTAGTTGAAGTGCAGACAAAGGTTGAAGATGAAGGATTAACATTAGTCCACCATGGAGATTCCTATTCAAGGGGAGAAACCAGTGAAGTTGCAAGTGTCCTAAATAAATTGAATATTTATGAAGAAGAAGTTGAGAAACCGCTCCAATCACCCCCAAGGAATGAAGGTCCTAGAGAGGAGCTTGATCATGGCACGTATCTTAACAAAGAAATCCCTATTGAGGAGTGTGATGATGAGCAGGCCATTGTTGCTCATGCAATTATGATAAATGACAATTTTGTTAAAAGGCCAGAATTCAAAGCCTTGTGGCTAAAAGTAAAAGGACATAAAAGAGGATTACCAGAGAATGCAACCTTGGAAGATATAAACTTTGATCATATCACTCCTGATGAAGCAAGAAAAATTGTGAAGGAAAGTGGGATGTTATTGATCTCTAGATGGAACTTAGAGAATGTGTTCTTATTAGATCGGATAAGACAATAGGAAGATCCACTCTTTGCATCTGAATTCAACAAAGATGGGAATTTTATAGGATCGGGTTATCATCCAACCCTCAAAGCTCTTGCACAATGGGTAAGAACCCCAAATACTGACAAACCTCAATTACTCATTGGAGTAGAGGAAAAGGGGAAGGATGGGGCTATAATCAGAATACTACAAGACACAACATCACTGGAGGCTGCCATGATAACATTACACTCAACTTTGTTAACTAGGGATGCAACATAGTTACAATACAATCAAATTATTTCCCTCCAAAGAGAGAGAATGGAGATACATGCTTCATATACTAAGGTTTTGGTAGCAAATTCCCAGATAAGAAAATCCCTTGGAGTTAAATTTTTGAATCCCTTGTTATGATTCAATAGGGTGAATCTTCATCCGCCTCGGAGGAGCTAGTCACCTTGATAAATGAATTGCGAGATGGGCAACACCATTTAAAGATGAAAGAGGAGGAGATAGCCCAAGTAAATGTAATGGCAAGGGATAAAGTGGTCACAATTGTGAGGGGAACTATTTCTCATCTTTTAAAATCCATCTTAGATAAATTGGAAGCCGTTTATAGGTCTTTACTTATTCTCTATGAAGGAGTTGCTCATTTGGAAAATATCGATGGTATGATGAAAGAATAAGGATCCAGTCAACTACTGAGAGGGGGGGCTGAATCAGTAGATATAAAATTAACATAAAATTTTCACCAAACAAAAACAACCTCTCAAAGCAAACTCTAAACTGATTGGTTTAAAAATTGAACTTCAAATGCAATAGTACTGACAAGTTAAACCGGTTGACTATTATAATAGACTAACTATAAAACATCTTTGAAACTCTCAAACTTTTAACTAAATCATTCAAATACTTTATTGACAATAGTTAAAACATATTTCAGATTGTTTTCGATTAACATAACATATCAAAGTGGATTTAGCAGTTAAGCAATTCAACCATAGTAAACATAACGACAAAAGCATTCACCACTTGACACATTATTTTTGACGTAGAAACCCAAATGGGAAAAACCATGGTGGGGATGAATACCCACAAGTATTCTAAACTCTTCTGAAGTTCACCCTGTTAGAAGCCTAGCCTGTTAAAGCTTTACAATAAGTCTTGTTAAGAACAGATCCTGTTAGGAACCACCCGGTTAAGAGATTGACTATAATACCCTATTAGAAGCAATACCCTGTTAGGAATAACCTCGATAGAGGATTTGGAATCCAAGCTAATGGATCACCCGGTTAGAGGATTTGAATAACACTAAGCTTGTTAGAGCTTACCTGATTAGGGGATTTGACTATTGTAATTATTAGAGAGCAACATGGGTTTGCTGATCTATTTGAATATCACTACACTTGCTTGTTCAGATCCTTTTCATGCTCCTATCTGCCTTTAAACATACTGCAAATACATCATCTGGTTCGACAACCACACTCTCTTACTCTCAACTACGAATTGTCAACACTTCAACAAAATAGCTCATCGACCTTATAACAAAACAATAGGCTGGTAACACATCACAAACCTAAGATCTCATAGAGATTACAAACAAATCGGTTAAAGTATGACTGTTGGATTACATAACAATTATTGCACAACATTCAAGATATCATTGATTGCTCCTTGATCACTACTTCATCGAACTCTATAACTCATCACGTAGTTTCCATTGCATGCAATGTACTTTCTCATTCCCAAGACAAAAACCGTTATCTCTACACACCAAAAACCATTTCAAACTCTTCTCATACAACATGCATATGTCTCATAATCATTACCACTCATCATTTGATCATAAACCAATACAACCGATTCACCAAACTCCATCGGTTAGGGTTTATCATATCAATAGGTAGGGTTTACCGATTGATCTTACTTCTTCTCTAGTAATACCAATTTCCTTTACAAGCTCACTTACTGGTTGCAATTCCCTTCACTAGCTCTTCCTACTGGTTACAAAATAACATTATTACAACATCATTACTGGTTAATTGACATCAATGACAACATAATATTTCATTAATGCAATCTTCATGCAAATGCCAACAATCTCCCCCTTTGGCATTGATGGCAATACAAGTATCAATACCCTTGATTTCTATGATTGTGAATAGGAATCTTAGTTTACATTCTTCCATGTAATCTCCTTCAACTAAGTCTCCATGTCTTCAACTAGTAACTAGCTATAGATCTTCTCTTTGTCAATCATACAATTCTTCTCATAGTCTTATAGTTCTTCTCCCCCTTTGAAAACAATGCCAAAGTGAAAGTAAAATATTGAATGCCATACTTCATTGTTAAGCATCATCAACCTGCAACTTGATGCTCCCCCTATGGAATAACTTCCACTCTATACCAATCCTGCTGTAAAATTCTGCAAGTAGCTCCATGAATGATGTATTTCACTATTAGGTCCTAGAGACAACTGAGGGGGGGGGGGGGTGGGGGGGTGAATCAGTTGTCAAATAAATTCAAAACAAAAACAACTTAACCAACCTTAATGCTTAATACCAGTAAACCAAACTTTATGCCGGTAGACAGTTTATCAGTCAATTGCAGTACTAGTAAAGATTAATGCATGAAATAGAAAGACAATAACATCCACAACACATAACACCAATATTTGTACGTGGAAACCCTGTAAGGGGAAAAACCATGGTGGGAAACCTTACCCACAATCAGATGATACTACTGCAGATAGTATGTGTATACAACTGGGGTCTGCACATGCAGAAAGACCAAGTGCCTAGAGCCCACTGCTCAAAGACAAACAAGAGTCACACTGACTGCAATTGGATGGTTAAATCCAATAATGATGTACTACTCAAAATAGCATCTTCATATGCTGGATTCAGTACCAGTGTACTTCTGATATGCCTTCACAAAAACCTTCCTTCAATCTGAATGATGTCTATGTGTATAGCTCTGCTTATTTTCACATATACCTTCTTATAATTCCTTTTTCAATCACATATGGATCTTACAAATAAGATCTTACATATATACCATAACCTAAGACCAATTTTAGTAGGTCGTCTCTAAAAGATATTACAATAAAATAAATTTACAAGTAAATCAATAACCGATGCAATATCTGATTCAACATGTCGGCTTAATGTATTTACAACATTGATAAATCATCTCCAAAGCGTGTCATGCTGATCTGGAATAGATAAGCCTATCAGTGCTTATTTTGGACCCATTTGCCGGTAACAACAAATATGCAAACTCAAATAAACCAATGAACAAATCTCCAAGACAAAGTGTCCAAATGATGTCTTCGACATAACCAAGTGTTTTCCATGTCATTCCAAGTGCCGGTGAACAATATATCCTGCTGGTGTACCAGATACCGGTGACTATGCATAAAGTCACTTGCTTGCCGGTGAACATTGCCAATTCTCCAAAGTGCCAGAGTTGATAAGTGTTAATAGGTGTTGACATCAATGACAAAACCATATCAACATATCCAAAATACCAACAATCTCCCCCTTTGGCATTGATGGCAACACAAGATGGAAAAACCATCAAAGTGCCAAAACAGAAATGCCAAATACCAAAAACCAACAATCTCCCAAAAGAGATCATAACTAGAAATCAAAATTTAGATACAGAGAATAATCAATATCTCCCAAAGTAACAATCACTCCCTAGTCTCTCCTCCTAGGGGTAACATGTGTTATCCTTGTGTTTTTCCATATCAATCTCTCCCCCTTTGACATCAAATGCCAAAGCAATACAAAAACTAGGTTCAAATACAAAATACCAACTTATTCAGTATACCAACTACTCCCCCTGAGAAGTAGCTATCCTCATCAAAGCCGGAGTAAAAGATTTCTCTGTTAATTCTATCAGTTGATGACAAACATGAACTGTCTAAGTCTCTACCGGTGGGGGTATGATTCCAAGCCGATCTCTGAGATATTGAAAAGTTTCCTTAGGCAAAGGTTTAGTGAAAATATCTGCAATCTGCTCTTTAGTATTCACATAAACCGGTTTTACTTCTTTTGCTTCAACATTCTCCTTCAGAAAATTCAATTTGATAGAAACATGTTTGGTTTTAGAATGTAGTACCGGATTCTTAGATATATCAATTGCTGTAGTGTTATTGCAATAGATAGTTATAGGTTCCTTGCATTTTACCTTTATGTCCTTCAACATTTGCTTAAGCCATAATACCTGTGTACAGTTAGTTGTTGTTGCAACATATTCTGATTGTGCTATTGATAAAGATGTGCAACTTTGTTTCTTACTCAACCAAGAAATTAATCTGCTTCCAAGAAAAAATGCTCCGTCGGTGGTTGTTTTTGTGTCATCCACATCTCCTGCCCAATTTGCATTTGTGTATGCACATAATTCAAAGTTTTCATCTCTAGGATACCATAAGCCAAGATTTGTAGTGCCTTGTAAGTACCGGAAAGTCCTTTTTACTGCTGATTCATGATTTTATCTAGGATTACTCTGATTTTCTCTAGGATTATTCATCTCTAGGATCTCAAACTTTTAACTGAATCATTCAAATACTTTACTGACAGTAGTTAAAACGTATTTCAGATTGCTGCCAGTTAACATAACATATCAAAGTGGATTTAGCAGTTAAGCAATTCAACCATAGTAAACATAACCACAAAAGCATTCACCACTTGACACAATATTTTTGACTTGGAAACCCAAATGGGAAAAACCACAGCAGGGATGAATACCCACAAGTATTCTGAACTCTTCTGAAGTTCACCCTGTTAGGAGCCTAGCCTATTAAAGCTTTACAATGTCTTGTTAAGAACAAAACCTGCTAGGAACCACCCAGTTAAGGGATTAATTATAATTCCCTATTAGAATCAATACCCTATTAGGAGTAACCTCGGTAGAGGATTTGGAATCCAAGCTAATGGATCACTTAATTAGAGGATTTGAATAACATTAAGCTTGTTAGAGCTTACCCGGTTATGGGATTTGACTGTTCTAATTGTTAGAGAACAATAGGGGTTTGGTGATATGTTTGAATAGCACTACACTTGCTTGTTCAGATCCTTTTCATGCTCCTATCTTCCTTTACACATACTGTAAATACATCATCTCGTTCAACAACCCCACTCTCTTACTCTCAACTACAAATTGCCAACTCTTCAACAAAACAACTCATCAACCTTATAAACAAAACAATAGGTCAGTAACACATCACAAACCTAAGATCTCATAGATATTACAAACAAATCGGTTCAAGTATGACCGTTGGATTACATAACAATCATTGCACAACATTCAAGATATCCTTGACGGCTCCTTGATCACCACTTCATCAAACTTTGTAACTCATCACGTGGTTTCCATTACATGCAGTGAACTTGCTCATTCCCAAGACAAAAACCGTTATCTCTACACACCAAAAACCATTTGAAACTCTTCTCATATTACTGCTCATCATTTGATCATAAACCAATAAAAATGATTCACCAAACTCCATCGATTAGGGTTCATCATATCAACAGTAAGGGTTTAGCGGTTGATCTCACTTCTTCTCTAGTAATATCGGTTTCCTTCACAAGCTCACTTACCGGTTATAGTTCCCTTCACTAGCTCTTCCTACTGGTTACAAAACAACATTATTACAACATCATTACCGGTTAATTGACATCAATGACAACATAACATTTCATTAATGCAATCTTCATGCAAATGCGAACAAATATTCTAAAAGAGTTAAGAGAACTTTATGAAGCCTGGAGGCCATTACGGCTTAATTTTCATAATATTGGAATAGTTGTTCAATACATGTCAAAGTCCCCTCAGCAGGTTGTTAATATATGCAAAATTTATGATTTGATGGTTAATGAAATTCATTATCTTGAGGGTAGGAAAAAGGTGATGAAAGAGAAGATGAGAGTATTTAAGGAATTACGACATTAGACTATATCCACACTGTGTAATGAAAAAATAGAATTAAAACCTTTTCAAGATTGGAAAAGGGAGTATGAGGGTATCATTGATATAATTATCTAAAGAATAGGATATGGTTATTACCTTGTTGAGCCTATTTATTACACTACTATGGACAAATTTATTTCAACTGATGCTATGTATGCGAAGTTTATTATTGATGTAAAATCAGTGGTGGATGACAAGTACAAGGATTCTCCTGGTAGGGTGAATGCTATCAAGTAGTTTGACTGGCCCATAAGTTTTGAAGTGCATAGTTGGCATGAGAAATATTGTGTTGTTAAAGCAGTTGAGGAAGTAACAGATTCATAAGGATAGCTGAGAATATGAATGAAGACTTTTCCTGATCATTGATTATGATCGTCATGAAAGCTTTAAGAAGATATAGTTGTCCTTCTTCTAGTAGGCTTAGCTGGTTATATTCCTTTGTTTTAATCGGTTGTTGTTCTTTTGTGCCTTTCTATCATTTTTTCTTCTCTTTTGGTCACTAAGTGCTTGGTACTAATTTTCCTCGTAACATGGGATCAAATAATGAAAAGTTAATCATCTCTAGTATTCTAAGTTTTTCTTCTAGGCATTAGAATGTTGTGTTTGAAAAGATGCCTTTGGCATATCCAATTGTTTTAAAAAATGTGACATGTGGCAATCTAGCTTGAAGCTTTTGTTGCTCCCTTGTTTCTATAAAAGGGAATTTAGGGTCATTTTGTAAAGGTTCTGAAAATTTATCAAAAGACATAGTGATTAAAATAACACATTCTAAATATTGAGTCCCCTTTGGCAAACTATATCTTTGCAAATATAGGACATTAATGAAGATATTACCATGAATTGTCTCACATTAAGATTCTTTTGGTTGTTTGATTTTACTCATCAAGGATGATTGAAATTGTCTCTATGAACTTCTCGTAGATGTGTGGTATGTTGGTTGGGTTTTCTTCAAGGAAGAAATTAAATGCTAACTAAATATTACAATTCCTTAGGAATACTGTGTGACGTGCTAAGTATAGTTCATGTGAATGATAGTAGGATACATTTGTAAGGCATATGGATCCAGAATTGTGTTTGCAATTTATGTGCATTCGCTAGATTTGTGACTCTATTCCCATTAATGATGCACTAATCTTGAAGTATGCATGTTCAGTAACCATTTCGAATTAATATCATCTTTTATTTATTTATTTAGTTGTATTGTGCTTTCATCGGAAGGTTTTACTCTCAGACGGAAATGTCATGTGTGAATAGCAGAATAGGGACAATTCCTAATGTAACCTTTTATGTTTTGTTTCAATATTGCTGAGAGTCATCTATTATAAGGCAATACTAGTTTAATTGGTATAGAATCTATAAGTATTGTAAAATGTCTACTCGCATGGGTCCTGCAAAGCCCAAAGAGTAAGAGGATTATTCATCTTGTTGATAATCCTCATCAATTGGCCAATGATCTCAGGTTCTCATTGAAAGAAGAAGGCTAATTCCTGGGGAAATTTGAGAAATCACTTGGAAGCATCAACAGGTGCAGAATAAGTATATATACCAAATATGTCTTAGGAGATTATAAGTTGCTATTTTGATGAGATAGATGTCATGGTTCTCTTGGATTAACCGATTTATTTGGTTTTTGGTCTGAATTAAACAATGTATTGTGAAAAACAAGTTTTTGTACCAGATTATGCATTTTGGTTTGAGTAGTTGGGTGTAAAATGTTTTTTATATTGATTGGAAGTAGTGTTGACTTGGTACACATCCTTTTTACCTTTCAGATAATATATTTTTGGGTCGATGCCATGTACACGTTACATACTCTTTTGGCTAACCTATAATTGGTTGTTTTTGGATCCAATTGGTATATATTAAGGAAATTGGCTAAGTTAGATAAGGATGATGAAAGAAAAAGAAGTAGTGTAAGTGCATGAATAAGAGATGGATACATAGAGAAAAATTAATGAATGATAGATGTGAAGTGAGTAAGAGCAGAGGTTTGAAGGTGTATAGAGAAAACAAATGAATATATTCAGAGAACTGTTATTTGCATTCTAATAGATGCTTTTTGTATATAGTTCAATCTATATTCCTATTTATTTATATGACCAAATTTGTATCTTGCCTTGAAAAGGTGATCTTTAGCTAAGTGAGTCTCTCTTTTGTATATTTTCTGAGGTTGTGTGCCTGAGTCTGCAAGTCTAGAGTAGTAAGCTCTTTTTGGCAGGAAACCTTGTTTGTTGTAAAACTATTACTATATATTATGATTTTAATTCTCATTGTGGCTTTTTCTAGTTTGGGATTTCCATGTAAAAATCTAGTGTTATGTGTGGATGTTTTTGCCGTTACTACTATTTACTTTTAGCTCATTGATATGGATGAATGATGAAGATATAATCTCTTTAATTAGATAATATTTTGTGAATGTTGATTCACCCCCCTCTCAGCTTCCGACAGTGTTCAACAATTTAATCAATACATGCATCATTAGAAAAGATGTTTTGATCTGTTAAAAATATTTATTTAATCATCTACAAAGTTTCAACTTATGTTATAATAAGTAACTTAAATATAAAACCCATGTTTTCTCACATATTGACTATTCCTCATTCTTTAATTAAGGATACAATCAAAAGGAGTATTTATTTGCCATGTAAAAGGAAGAGGAAAGTAGGTAGCATGATCCATTTCTAGTGATTCCCATGTGTTTCATCAAATTACACACTTATAATAATAGAATTACGTGGTAAATTACACGATTTTGCATGTTATTGAAAGTGTGCAAATTTGAACATCCCTACATGACAAGTCTAATGATGACTAGAATCCAACACATCAACCTACTTGGAATAAAATATTAAATCATGATGTTTAATTGCATTTCTTAAAAAAATATCAAATGTTAGCTTCTTAGCACTCCCCATGTGCCATTCATGCTTGCATTTTTATCATTTTTCATGTTCACCTTCTCATTTTTATATAAAAAAAATTGTTTTCCCTCAGCTATAATTATTAGTTAAGTAACATATGTTTACCTTGAAAAACAATTTCTATCAAAGTGGCAAAGTCATCAAAAACTAGAAAAATAATTTTACCTATTAGAAAAAATTATTTTTCTAAAACTTGTGGTTTCATTTATAATTTCAAATGTAGGAGCATCCAATTTTTTCTTGAGCAAATGACATATTGAGATGAATTAAAAAATGTATTAAAAATATTCTAGTTAACTTCTTAGTAATTTAGTACCCTATAATATATTTTGCAGTAGAGTGGGTCATTTTTGTAACACTTTTGTGAAGTTTTGTAGCATTTGCATGTACTTATTAGCCATTATTGCACTTCTATAGCAACCAGTGTGTAATTCTACAACAATTGTTAGTAGTTCTTTGGAGAGAAACTCCTAGGGGCCATAAATTTAATCAGAGACTTAAAATGAGATTTTTTAGTTTAAGTTGCATTTTTTTTAGAGGTATATGACTATATAGATGGTTTTACACAACACCTTTCACTTTTATAGCAAGTTCAACTCCAATAATAATAAGAATGACTTTAACATCGAATAATAAAAATGATAGCTAGAATAAGGTAACTCTTGATGAATCTAACCAAAAGGGATAATTTGCATTCTATTATAACCATATTGACCTATTTTGTATCTCCAATATATCATTTTTTAACTCAACCAAGTCTTGTTTAAAAATGAGCTAATAAGAAGCCAAAACTATTTTGGAATGTAGAAGATTAGTTTGGTGATTGGAATTTCTCGTCTAATCATCTATTTTTTATTTAAAACCAAGAAATCAAGGCCAAAACTTTTCATGAGAATGAGCATGGAGAAAAAAAATAGGGGCAAATTATTCCTGGGTAAACATCATATTCAAAAATATTAAAAGAATAATAAAGAAGAGTGAAAATATCTTGGATGGGTGTATGGCAAAATGGTAGGCCCTTTTGGAGTAAGAAAAATATTAAAAAACCACTCAGGGAGATAAAAACTAAAGGAAAAAAAAAAACAAAAAAAAACAAAACAACAACAACAACATGAATTTTGATAATTTTCCAAGAGTAAGGATAACTTAAGAATCCAAATTGGAAAAAATAAAGAAAGAATGCCAAAAACTAGAGCTATGGACCCTTTTTTAATGTTAACAAAATATATTTGAATATTTGTTCGAGGGTAGAATTATTCCATTTCATACTTGTAATAGTTAGAGATTTTTTCTCAACTTGTATACAAGTATATTAAGATGGATTTAATTTTAAGTTTATAAAGGTTTCATTTATTTTTTTCTCTATATGGCATGTAGATTATGTCTTGAGGCATATCAAACAAAGCTTGCACTTGTTGGGTATGTTTGTGAGGCTTTAATACAAATTTTTGCTACAAAGAGCTATGACAGGGGAATCAAATGGTATCAAATAAGGTTTAGTTTGCTAAGAATTTTTATGCCTGATGTGTCATTTTTTAGACAACTTCAATATTTGTGAAGTGTCTTTTGTTTATGATAACATTTTTAGAAAAAATAAAGTTGTCATTATAACAAAGGGGAGGAAATATTTAGTAACTCTAGAATGAATCCTAGAATGAGATAGTTGGTTTTCTTATTGACCATTGGATAAATCTAGAAAATGATGGAGAAGATGGTAGTGATGAAGAAGCCAAAATGGAAGAAAGAGGAAGGGAGGAAGAACAACTTCTAGGTGAAGGATAAGACCACTTGGGGGAGCTTATAAGGAAACAAGATGGAAGTTCCTAAATTTTAGTTTTTGATTAAGGTAAAATAGGTTTTCAAAAGAAGCCGAACACTATTGCAATAGATCAATACAACTACAATTAAGTTACCAAGTGAAAAAATAGTACCTAAGGATCCAACCTAAACAATATTATCCTTGCACCTTCAATCTCACACCCTTAACCCTAGTATGTGATAGGGAGATAAATTTTGGAACACCTGTCTTTTTCCTTTGAATAATTATCTATGAATTCTCATATTCTGACTACTTAAACCCAAGAGAAGAGGGAGGGGATGCCCCCATAGAGAGACCATACATGGGAAATATGAAAATAGACTAATTTCTAGCAAGAGATGTCATTTGATGATTAATCACACTAGAAGTAGATAGGTATTGTATTGAAACATGAATAGTAAAATTAGAAAGTTGAGCAACTAGAACATCAGCTAAATGATACCCACCAAAAGGATCATATGATGTTGTAGGATCCTTGCCAAGCCTTGAATAGATAGTCATGGGAGTGGGGGAATAGGAATAAATAAAGGGAATTCCTTAAGTTAGATACTAAGCTTCTAAGATACATAATAATGTGGTGGGGAAGGGCATTACACCACCAAGAAGAGAAGGATAAATTGTAGATAACATGAAGACAATATTAAGATAAATACTTAGTGGTGTAGAATATTTTTTTTATTAGTAAAAGATGATAATTTTATTAAAAGTAAATATAGAAAAGTATAATTGCATAGATAAGCTAGACCAAATTCAGACCATATTCGATAGCCAGCCCATACACTCAAGAAACCCTAAATAAAATCGCCATTATAGATCTATATAAAATGAAAAATATCCCATCAACTATACCCTATACACAATATATAAAATTTGGCTTCTACCAAGTATGCTTATTAACAAAGACTATGAGACAAATTACAAACTTTGAACATATTAAGACAAAATCCAACAAAAAAGAAATCTAGAGGGTCTCGACTCACTTCTTCCTCCCTAGCTTCAAAGGCCCATTCACCCAATGAGCCTCCAATGCAAATTGGAGGAATTTATTTTGTTCCTTGCCACAATTTTTGTACCCTCATTCCGTTCCAACGCTTTCTCCTTCAAAAAGTATTTCAACACCCCCTATCTAATAGATGCCTCTACTTGCCACTCATCTTTGTTAGATGTAGTGCTCCACTTGATAAAAGGACACATTGGAGGTTCCAAATCACCAATCTACACCCACTCACCATTATAGGCAAAAAAACTAACCCTAGGGTGTGCCAATTATAGTAACACATTCATCCCATACAACCACTCCTCCCCAACACATTGATGTATCACCCAATTGACATCCTCCTTATTGCCCAATTCTTTCCCCCACGCTATGACCATGGACACTATGTTCATATTATTTTTGTAGTAATTTGTGACACTCATCTATTCCTTACTTATGAGAATGTCCATTATTTGCATGAAAATGGGCTACTCATATTTAAAAACACTTCTTTGACACTTGGCCCATGAAAGCCAACTATTGTTTAAGGATTATTAGAGAAAATTTTGTCTCCATCCTTCATACACAACCACCACCCATAAACTTCCTCAATCACAACTCACTCAATCTCTTTCTATGAATTGAAAGAAGCACCACCATGATAATAAATAATATTTCCTGGCTATGCATAGTTATTACACATAACTTGCCATAATTGTCATCAAATTTTGGCAGCATACGATCTCCATCACTCATCAAATCATGCACCTCAATAGTCTTTAAAAATTGATCTTTACACCTTGAAGATATTCTCATATCTCCCTCAACTATCCCTCATTAAATTCCACAACCACCTTAGATAACCTATCTACCATGACATTCTCCCCTCTCAAAATATGGGTGACTTGGAAATTTTTAAAATTTGCGAGGTAATTTCTAATACTTTTAATAAATTTATTAATTTTTCATACCATCGACTCACCTTTGGTAATGAAATTTACAATTATATGAGAATTGCCTTCTAAGTGGATATTTGAGACTACTAATTTGTTTGCCATTTTAACTGCTAGCAAAGTTGTTTGGGCTTCTGATTCTTTGTTTGAAACATCTACCAACTTCTTCCCTCGCAACATACCCTACCCCTGATTGACCTTGATTAGCCTTCACTACGCATCAAAATTCACCTTTATCCATCCCACCTCACACTACTATATTTGACTCCAATTTTCAACGAATGTTTGGTGACAGTGACGAAATATTGTTGATTTACCGACAAAACCTTGGTTTGAATTTCATCGCTGTAACGTCATTTTATTTTCTCATCGAAACAATGACCAAAAATCATCGGTCAGTGGTAAGGGAAATGTTTGCAGTGTTCGTCGCAAATTTTCATCCATCTATCGATGAAAAAAACCACCAAATGTTGCAAAACGCCTTTTTGAAATTGTCAAAAATACACCGAATTGTCGTCTATTTTACGATGAGGTGGAGAAAAATTTCATTCTCATTTCGACAAAATCAACGTGGCATGTAGAAAAACCTCATCAGAAATGTTTGTGGTTCGTTGGGATCTGTACATCAAAGGTTTGACGATAATAAATGATTCGTATAGCTATGCCAAAAATCTCATCTTTGAGGAAGTTTATTTGCCGGTTTAAGTTATGTTGATATCTATTTTTGTCAAAATTGTGACGAAACATAACAGTTTTTTTTATTTTAAATTTGATCAAAAATTATTCTGGACTTAGTAGAAGCATATTGAGATAATTTACCAATGGTTAGTTTTTGGCTTGACAAGATTTATCGAGATAGCTTAGTCGATGGCCAGGTGATCAGAATAGTTTCTACTATTGATGTAAAGATTTTATACTATTTTGATACTATAAATCTGGTCGATGAGTCTTGATTGGTATAGATATGCCGATAATGATCCGAGGTGCATTTTTGGAATAAGTCTATACTGTTGGTTAATACTTTTTGTGCAATTTTGATAGCGTTGGGGATTCCGATGGGATTGCGTTTCGGGATACCAATGCCAATAGAGGAGAGTTGACAGTATGTCATCAAAATGACTTATACTATCATTTTAGCAAGTTTTTGTTATGCCGATAGTGTAATAGTACATTGCCACATGATGGAAGCTACAAGAAACATCATTAATTTGTAGTATTAGGATAATGTAGTAGTAATGAAAGAAACACCAACTTAGTGCTCAACAATTAAGAATGAAAAGTAGAGAGTCAAAAGTATCAGAGCATTTATATGCACATCAAGATAAAATGAATAATGAACATTGATATCACTAATACATAAAGTTGCAGAACCATATAAGAGGTTGTCATCCTGTTACCAAAACTTCATTTCCTTATACTTCCTCCTTTTGAAATTAGACTCTAATGATTGGAAAGACATTTATCAACATTCCCTATTATATTTAAGACTATTTGAAACCAAATAACATTATATCCTTGGAGTACTGCTGTCACAAAGATCTGAAACATGAAGGAAAATGACAAATGTTATTAGTTTTCATTATAAAATCTCCTTACAAACCTCCACACCTGCCATCTCTCGATGGAATCATGTTAAACATACCTTCATAGACTATCCCCATACCTGATCATATAACATTAATTATTCATTCATCAATTAATAACATATAACATTCATTCATTAACATATTAACATTCATTCATTAACATATAACATTCATTCTTTCAGTTTTTACATATTATAAAAAATATGGTTGTCAAAAATATCGGTTTTTAACATTCATTAACATATTATAAAAAATATGGTTGTCATAATATGATTACAATCTCCTTTTTTTTGTTTATTTTTTGCAGCTAAATAAAGAAGTGGAGTATCATTTTCTAAATCATCTATCCCCCCTTCAATTATTCTTCCCTTTGCTCATGATCTTACTGTATGCTTAGTTGTGTACTCATGACGTGGAGGCTGTTGCAAGGGGGGGGGGGGTTGCTGCAATAACAAAGAAATGTTAAATTGATATTTTTTATTTTTATTGTTACAAGTATTTCATTAATTAAAATAACATTAGAGTGGTGCTCTTTACCTGATGGGGCCACATCATGTTCCTGATCTTGTCTTATAGCCTCATGGTCAACATGTTGAACGCCCTATAAATCCTCTGGAGTTGAAACACAAAAGGTTACATTAATTATTACACCAATTGCAATTAAATATCTATATTTAAAAGAACAATAGAGTGGTGCTCTTTACCTGTTAGGCCCACATCATGTTCTTGATCTTGTCTTATAGACTCATGCTCAACATGCTGAACACCCTCTAAATCCTTTGGAGTTGAAACACAAAAGGTTAAATTAATTAATACACCAATTTCAATTAAATATATATATATTTAAAATAACATTAGAATGGTCCTTGTGGGAGAGTGTTGAGAGATCATAATGGAAATCTTGTTTCAGCGATGGCACTCCCCTTGGGAATTCAGACTAACTACCTTGCTGAAGTCATAGGAGCATACCAAGGACTCAATTTAGATAGAAAACATAACTACAAGCTTGTGTGGGTGGAGGGAGATTCCAAAAATATTATTAACTATCTTAAAGGTATATCGAAGCCCTCTTGGAATGTCAAAGTCTAGATTAATAAGGCTAGGTCAATTATTAATTCTTTTGATCAATGATTCATATCCCATGTTTTTAGGGAGTCCAATTATGTGGCCGACTACTTAGCTAATAAGGGAGTGAGAAGTACTTCCCAAATCAGTTGGACCAATGAGGATAAATTGGACACTAAAATCTATATGCTTTCTCTTCATGACAGAAGTCAAGGCAACTAATTTTATGAGTACTTTTTCCATCATAACTAGATATGTATCTAGAAAGATCGACCCCTTCCTGCATATGACATGTGTTTATAGCGGTCAGTGTCATTATTGCAGAATTAATTTGCATTCTTTGTGGGTCAATATTGGCTTCATTTGGGATTTCTTTCTCTATTTGAAAGCCGTGAGTTTCTTCAATCACAGAGTGAAGAGAAGAATGGGTGGGGCTAGGAAGATAATTGAACCTCCAAGCTATGTGGAGCTCAAGAAGGACAAGAAAATATGGAGGCTCCTGGAGAAAGGGAGTGTCACTCCATATATTGAGAGGTTATAGGGGAGAAATATGGATGTGTTGGCCTATTTCAAGAAGCATTGGAAAGATGGCACTATCACTCTGCATGGGCATAAGGTGCTAATTGATAAGAGTTTGATTGCATAGGTCACTGGCCTCTTGGGATAATGGGATGAAATATTACAGGGACATAAAATATAAAGAGATGGCAGTGTAAAACTTCCCTAAAAATGAATAGGAGAGGGCCAAGATGGTGAATAAAATGGCGAGCTATTACGACATCTCTATGATCAAGTAATTCTGGGTGAAACTCCTCAAGGTAATTATGGAATATTTCACTCTTGATGGTCGGTTCACTAGGGTTTATGGTCATCATTTTGTGCTTCTGAATCACTTCCATCATGGCATCAAGGTGTCCCTTCCTTTTTATCTGATGTCTACCTTGAGGGCTAATTTTAGGGACCATAAAAAGAACCCCGTCAAGTTCCCTATCCTCCATGAAGGGATTTTGGTGCTTATTGACTCCCATTTTTATGCCCTCCCTACCCCATCTGATTATATCCCTACTTATTTTAAGGATGACACTAGTGGTGGGGAGTCAGGAGGTGAGGATTCCAACTCATATTATGATGCAGATTCTCCTCCCCCTCATTAAAAAGCCAAATTTGAGATTTCCCCGAAGGCTAAAACTTCTTTGGGTAAGGGTAAGAATGTGCAAAAGTAATTGGTTTTTTCTTTCTCGTCCACTTTGGCTGGCAAGGATTCCCTTGTGTCTAGTGGTAATAAAAATAATTATGAGGGCTCCATGAAAGGTAATAGGGCTTACATGAAGCCTGAAAACTAGAACCTTGAGAATCCCCCTTTGCCGCTTCCACAGAATACCACCTAGGACCTTCATGCGAAGAGTACGGAGCTGAGTGATAAGAGGGATGACTATGATAATGTTATAGGAATGGACAAGGACCATGCCATTGATAGTTTTAGCATGTTTAAGTGGCTCTTTCATGAGCTTAAAGAGGCCAAACTCAACTAAAGGGCTTTGGGTAGCAAGATGGAAGCTATTCCTGTGGTCACTACTTAGGAAAACCAAAAAGATAACAGGTAATGGATGGAAGAGGAAAATAAATCAGTGGTGGAATGCATCAATAGAGCTATTGAGGAAATTGATCGGATGCAAAAAATATTTGAGGATAGGCTCACCCATGTGGAAGAAAACTATAAGAAAATTCAAGCCACTCTCATGATAATTATGGCCAGTAGTCACAAGATTGTCAAACAGACTATGAAAGCCATGAATGCCATGGTGAATAATTTTGACAAAGTATAACAAGAGAAATTTTTGATCAATATTGGTGATGATAATGAGAAGAGTCAGGCTGATCAAGGCCCTTATAAGTGGACTCGGTGCAACATGAAGAGAAATTATGCGACTCAGAGCATGGATTACAAAGAGATAAGGATGGCTGCTGACAATATGAGCCTGATGGAAGCTGAGGTCACTGAGACCCTTAAGAGCCTCATGTAATTGTGCTATCTTTTCTGTGTTTCTGTGGTTTTATGTTTTGTGTTCTAGTTCTTTGTTGGTCTTTTGTCTACTGTTTGGGCATTTGCTAGTTTCTTGGGTGCTCTATGTATTGTCCTATCTTTTGTAGCATGTTTTGTTTTGGATCTTCTAATGCTTTGATTCTAAGCCTTTTAGAATATTCTATGTAACCCCTTCAAAACTTTTTTTTTTGCCTTAATCCAAAACATTAGAGCGGTCCTCTTTATGGGGCCACATCATGAACCTAATCTTCTCTAGCCCATTCATGCTCAACATGTTGATCACGCTCTATAAGCTCTAAAGTTGAAACACAAAAGATTACATTAATTAATACACCAATTGCAATTAAATATGTTTAATTGTATTAATCCATACTACATTTTGTATGGCACATGAATACATCCAGTACCAGGATGTACACCATGACCTTCATTTGCAGGTTGTTCTCCACCCTCACCAAGTTGCATTCCAATGTCATGTGCGCTATTTTCATTGCTTGCAAATTTAAAACAAATAGACACATAATTACTTTATGGTGGAAATTAATATTGAATAGATTGCACAACTATTCAATTTTAATAAACTTCATTGAGTTTATTTACCTGCATGTTGGATGTAGTGGAAGCTTCTATTTGCTCAACCAATACTCTTAGGCATTCAACCATGACTCCATAGCCTTGCTAAAAGGCAATCTTCAGGTCCTCTTTTGTGGGCACTCTGTTGAATTTTTCTTCTATGGTGTGATAAAACAAAAATTGTTTGCAATTTATTATTTGGATGCGATATTTCATTTATTGATACTTATAATTTGTGCGGAAAATTTCATATAACCACCAGAGCCAAGTTTGTCTTGCCTGTGTTTTTCTAGTCCTACCTATGTTGCCTTCGATGTGTCGGGCAGCCTATGAAAAGTTTGAAATACATTAGATTATGTAAAAAGAAAGAGTAATCAATATATAATTACATTGTTGATAGTATCACATACCTTCCTTGGCTCGATGGTGTCTTCCCTTTTTTTATATTCAGCCTTCTCCTTTCCATTCAACACCAGGTCCTTCCACTCCCTCTCTGGAATCATGGGGGGACGCTTGTACTTTTTGTTCTTCTCTAAATGTGACCTATATCGGTCCCTCACATACTTTAGATAGGTACCAAATTTCTTAAGGACCTTGATTTGGTTGAATGCGTGATTACCGAACAACACAACTTATTGGTTAATGAGCTCATCTTTTAAATCTTGATTTTGTACATTCCATCGTGTATGCATGGTGGGCTCAAAGATCTGCAATGTAATATCATTTAGATGTTTATAAAAACATCATTTTTTGCAAAAAGATCATGGGATCATTAGTCTAAAAAGTGATCAATAAGTAAATTTCAATTAGATTATATATAATAATAATTAAAACATTTTAAAGTACATGTGACCTTCTCTATCTTTATGGGAACGAAATCCTCGGTCACCACAAATGTGACTGAAAATGTTCCCGTGCTAGTAATATGGGAAGATCTAGGAAATGCTACTAAAACATCACCAGTACTAGTGGCCTCTGCATCCCCAGGTACATGTCCTAACACATGTTCTAACATTTGTTGACTACCAAAGGGTGCAGTATGCGATGCTTGCATGCTATATGTTGCCAACATTTCAGTTGATAATATAGGCATAGATGATGGGGTCAAATGATGTGATGTATGCGTAAGAAGATTAGGATCAACACTTGAACCAATCCCTACTCTCCGGGAAGCACCTGCAGTACCTTGTGTGCTATGCTCAAAGATACCATTGCTAAATAGGAAATAAGGACAATTACGAAATCCTTAACTATCTAAGCAATTCAAACATAAAACCAATGAAATAATGCAAGTAAGAAATAGGAATTAAAATCATTCAATAAAACTCCCTATCCCAAGATGGCATATTGCTTCCATTACTCTTCTCCTCTTCATAGTATGATGGCTCTCAGATATTGCACTGGTAACCTGCAAGTGACACAAAGATTCAAAGTTTGTGATTGTTGAAAATGGAGATTGGATGCTCAATTTATAGAAAATTGAAGAGGATTGATTGAAAGGTGGAACAGATTGATCAAGAGGTGTGAACTGAGGTGAGCTCAAATGAAAGTTGATAGTTGAACTGCTGATTGTAGGAGTGAAACTCAATAGATTGAATAAATTAATTGAGTCAATTGATTGAGAAAAAGTTGACTGAAGGAAGAAAAAAAATGATTGGTGGAAATAAAGAAGATGACACAGAGAGCTTAATTTAGAAAAAGCTAATTGAAGGATGGAAATAGAAAATGATTTAATTAATTAATTTAGCATGTGCTTGCATTTAGATTTAGATTTTCAATTTAATCTTTGCATGAGATATTATTCAAATAATTGAATTTATTAATTCAATTTAGCATTTGAATATATTTAGAACTTGACTTTGATTTTCAATTTGGTTTTTGAAATCATGCACATGTAATTGAATTTGGAAGAAATTAGAAGAAATGAGAAATTAAATGAAATTAGAATTTGGGGATCTAGAGGAATCAATTAGTTAATTAAATAATCTAAAGAAACTATTTAATTATGTAGAAATGGACTTTAATTAAATAATAAAGATTATTTAAATTAAAGGAATTAAATCACAATTAATTAAATAATAAATATTTAATTAATATTTAGAAGATGGTTGAATGATTAGATGATTGGAGATAGAAATTGAAAATTAATTTATTTAAATAATAAAGATTATTTAAATTGGGGAATTAACCATAATTAACTAAATAATAAATATTTAATTAATATTTAGAAAATGATTAAAATGATTAAAATGATGATAGAATAGGAAATAGAATAATTAGTAACATACTGAGGAAATATGAAATTAGAAGAATTTAGATTAATTAACTTAATTAAATAATTATAGAATTATTTAATCAATTAGAGGAATAATTAGTACATGATCAATGAGACATTTTTAGGTGTCTACATTTGCCCCTCTTTGAGACAATGTCGGAATGACATTGTTTCAAAGAAAACAAAAAATTCTGCCCTAGTATGCCTTGGTATTGCTGTATAGTGTAAATATGCCCCCTCGGAAAAGGTGGTCGAAAAATTAAAAAATTGAGACCGCGTTTTCGATACCAGTGTAAAGAGAAAGCATGTGAAATTTCATGTCATTTCGAGATCGTTTGAGTAGGATACAAGTTATTTGAAGCTGGTAGGGACCACGAGTGTCAAGATGTCATAAAACCCTAATTTTTGAGCTATAAATAGAGAATTCTAGTATTTCATTTGCTCACTTGTGATTTGACAGTTCCTTGTTTTCTTTGCAATTTTTGTGCTTGTTTTTGAGTATTTGATCATCATGGCTGGTTATAGAGTGCGATTGCACTTGTTGGACCGAGTACGTTCATTTCAGAGACCTCCTGGGACTGGCGACATGGTACTTTTCATTGCTTTTCCCTGATTTTTTCCTGTTTTTATGCCTTTTTTCCAAAAAATTTCCATGATCACTTTTCGCTATGCATTACGCAATCGCTTGTCAATTTTTATACATTAGTGCTTAGTGTACCGCATTCGCTGTAAATGTTACACATGCGTCATAAGTGTCACACATTATTTGTATCATGCCGCATTCGTGTATATCATTACGCATAAGTGTTATTTGTCACGCATGTGCTCAGTGTGTCACGTATTAGCTTCAATTGTCACGCAAGAGCCATATTTGTACCACATAAGTGATAACTGTTACACATTCGTTGTCAATGTAAATTTTTGTCATGCGTTTGAAAATATTTTAAGTTTATCTAGATCCAACATCTGATATTATGATCATTTTCTCGTTGCAGGAGAATATTGGAGTGTTATACTATCGCCAGAGCAGACCCAATGGTCTTGATCTTCAAGCTGACTTATCGGATGATGAGATCGAGCATATCTGTCAGCTTGGTCTATACCATGTTTTGCATTTGCCAGAGATTATGGCCAACAGGGCCATGATTATAGCTTTGATAGAGCAGAGGCACTCTAAGACTTGTTCGTTTCATCTTCCGACTGGTGAGGTATCCATTACCCTAGAGGATGTATGGTGTATATTACGTATTCCCATTCATGGTGAGAGAGTTGTATATGACCATGATGATGGCATTGCCAGACTATGTGCACTTTTTGAGTGTGAGATTCAGGATTTGCAGATCAGTGGTTGTTATGAGATCCCTTGGGCCTGATTAGATTATGATGACCTGACCATTGTATTATGCGGTATTGTTGGTGGTTTATTGATACCTGACAGACGAGGTCATGGGTTTCCCATTGGATAGGGCAGAGTGCTTCATGATAAGATTGTGCATCATCGATTGTATGCTTGGGGTCCTTGTCTACTTGCCATGTTGTATTATCAGATGCATGGTATTGTGTATTTGGGATACCGTTCTATCACTTGTGGTGTTACTTTGCCTCAAACATGGGCATGGGAACACATTTATATATCTAGGCCTGTCATTCATGTAGACTTGCAGCCAGGTGAGCCTTATGCTTTTAGGTATACAACAGGTATCAGACATAGGGGTTCGGGGAACACCTTGTACTAGAGACATCAGTTTGATATATTGCAGCATTTTATTTGGAGACCTTACTTAGATTGCCCCAGTTGGCTTGATGATGTAGTGCACTTGTCTTTCTACCGACAACAGAGACATCTCATTGGGAGGACCTTTGAGACTCAGCAGATCATAGAGATGTATCTTCCTGGGAGAGTTCTTAGACAGTTTGGTGAGGTACAGGTGACACCTGTGGTTACTACATATTTTGCTCGTGTTTCGCAAGAGGTGTCTGATTGGGGTGTGCGTATTCAACCACATGTTGCCTTTGCTGAGTTTGATTCATTGCAGCCATTACTCTAGGGTTGGGGTAGGGGTGGAGCAGATTTAGGAATGACAGTGGAGTATGATACGTGATTTGCCAGGCATGGGCCAGTGCCTTTGACCGATCCTACTATTCCTATTACAACATAATAGATTCACCATCCGAGATAGCGGTTGAGGATAGACACCGGGGAGAGAGCCGGTGGACATGGTGGGGATGGGGGAGGAGGTGGTGGAGATGGGGGAGGTGGAGGAGATGGTGGAGACAGTGGAGATGAGGGAGGAGGTGGTGGAGATGAGGATATAGACATTGGTGGAGACACTGAGTCTATTAGTAGTGATGACAGTGATGATTCTTCAGAGTCATCAAGCAGCGATGATGGGGATGATGATGAGGATATGCCAGAGTTGGAGGATGTGCCTGCCGTAGAGGGTGGGATAGGAGAGGTTGGTGATGAGGATGAGCTGCAAACTCTTAGAGCGTGGGTGCAGAGCTTGGAGGATGAGGTCGCTAGATGAGATATCGAGCAAGAGACCTACCATGCAGATTATGGTGCCCTAGAGGCAGAGTGAGTGCATCTTCAACAAGAGAGAGATGAGGCAGTGTGACAATGTCAGATCATTATGGATGCCTTTGATCAGCTTTTTAGAGAAGGTACAGATGCACGTGACCAAGGAGAGAGATACTTCACTACTGCGTAGGAGGCTATTTATTATAGACAGGCATATGAGAGAGCCATCCCTAAGGATCAGAGAGAGCCTAGTTTGAGTACATTCATGGGGAGGAGATCGAGTAGATCTACTTCATGATGGACTAGCAGTGTTATGGGACCACCTCGACATCCTGGGGCAGGATCTAGTGGACAGGATCTGCATGCTGATAGAGGCAGTGTTGGTTGATCATGTTATCTGAGCCTTCGGGCTTATTTATTGTATTCACACACATTATCATTTTTGAGTTATATATATGGCATGCAGGTTTTGGTAACGATCTATGTATTGTTTTGCTTTCTATGTATGCTTATGAGTTCTATGATGCATATCTATTTGAATTCTATATGATTCTAAAATGCAATGGTAATACATGTATGTAGTAATGATGATCTAAATGAATGCAATAATGAATGTAAATGAACCCATAATGAATGCAAATGAACCTATAATGAATGCAAATGAACCTATAATGAATGTATTTTCATATGATAATGGTCGAATCAATTTTAACTCAGATACACCTTGAAGAAATGTTAGTCAGATGGTAGAGAGAAAAAAAAAATGATGATAGAAAGAATGTTAGAAAGAATGCGATTTAGACGGGAGATGAAAAACCAACAAACTTTCAATAAGCAAATGAGATGAAGATGATAATGAAATTGAATGAATCACGAACCTGTGTCACATGTTTTATTGTGTCAATATATATTCATCACTGAGCCTTATTATTTGAGCAATGAAACTTTAGCACATCAGGGTATAAGGAACCAAGATGCAAAGATATCTCATTGTAAAAACAAACACGTAGCAGACAAGGAGTGAACCCTCCATTCTGGGAATTGCGTTAGGGGTTGAGGTATGTGTGGTAATTTCACCTTGATGTGAAGGCTCTTATCACAGACACCCACTAGAGCAATTTCCCTAGAATTTCATCGGTTCACACCACAAACAACAAACAAAGAAAAAGATAATGCTCATCATAGCTCTCCTAGTCACTTGTGGACATCCTTGAGTAGCATCGCCAAATGATAAAAAGATAAAGACTGACCCGAACAAAATTCAGCAGCTATACTGACCTTGTGCCTTCGTTCTCAGTTGTTTGATGTGATGGTTGATAATGTCTGATCTCAAAAAGTTGCGGACCCCGTTTAAGATCGACCTGTTTGATTTTGAGTGTATCCTCTTCTGTTTAAGACAAGATAATGATCACGTTGATATGGATATGATATGATTGATAAGACAATTTGATCAGTTGATAGCAGATGTTTGACTAGATAGTCGTATCCTTTGTTAACTTCGTGCGAAGTGTTTGCTGGATATCTGCTAGGGTATTTGTTTCTCACAAGACATTTTATTGCAAGTTTTTTTTGATTGATTGATTTTCGATTTTTAGTTCTTTTCCAAGAGCTTTTTCAATGTTTTTGGATTATGTAGATCAATATTTGAATGTTTTTGGTTGATTTTTTTAGGATCGTATTTGAATATTTTTGGTATTTTTTCAAGACATTATATGGATGTTTTTGGGTATTTTTAGTTTTCCAATGTTTTTGGATTTTGAGTTTTCCAATGTTTTTGGATTTTGAGTTTTTCAATTATTTTTGAATTTTGAGTTTTTCAATGTTTTTTTTTTTTGGATTTTGAGTTTTTTCATGTTTTTGGATTTTTTCGGGACTTTATACGATTTTTTGGACTTTTTTAGGACTTTATCTGATTTTTTAGGATTTTTTCAGGACTTTATCTGATTTTTTTTGGATTTTTTCAGTTATGCCCCCAGTGTGCAGACCTGTATGACATGATGATCTATAGAATGCATATGGCGACAAATGAATTTTTGACATGACCTATGTGAATGCAACGTGCAGGATGAAGATGCATTTCCTATTCGAACAAGGTTGACTGTGTTTGTTTTTGCATTTGAATACACCAATTGAAATGGAGGTGCAAAACATTTCATAGATAAGTGGTCAATCGATCTCTAAGGCCCTTCAGAACATTCATCTCAACACACTTAGTGACTAGGATTTACAAATGGAGATGCAGAAAAATTCCCCATTGGTTCTTGAAACTTTGATCTTCTTTTGCCCATGTGTGTGCAAATGAGTTAATTCCTGCTCTTGTGTTCACTAAAGATCCTTAGCATCCTATACGACTAGCTACATGGATTATTCTAACTTCAAAAGCATCCTGAATAGAGCCTCGCTATCAGTAAGCCTTGAGAGCTCTGACGAGGTTATAGACTGTAATTTCTCAATTATTGCTCCATTGTCGGTAGGCATTCATAGCCCTAATGGAGTTACTTGCATGTTCCCATAGTCAAGATTTTTATCGCATTTGTATACATGTGTAGCGTCCTAAAATTGCGACACTTGCAATTTCGACTGCATTGTGGTCTTCACGATGGCGACGCAACACGCAACCTGAATGGAGACCCTGAAACTTGCTCACGACACTGAAAACTGCATTTTCTAGCACCCTGGCCTGAACCTCCTTGCACCCTGCTGTCCCGGGAGGTGGGACCAGAGCGCCCAGCGCCCTGGTCCTTCAGGACCAGGGCGCCCAGCGCCCTAGTCCCCCAGGACCATGGCGCCCAGCGCCCTGGTCCCTGGGCCCATTTTGGTCCCGGTCTCCTAAGGGGTCTCAGGTCTTTTTGTTTGCAATTTGGAAATTAACTTTCCTGGTCGGCCTAAGGTCGGGAAAATCAGTCTATCAGCCCTAAATGACAAGTATATAAACTACATTTGCCTCTCCCATTTGGGTAAGAAGGACATATGTATACAAGCATGGAAACTATACTCAAGCATTCAAGCATTCAAGCATTCAAGCATTCCTTCTAAGTCTCCATTCAAGGCTAAGTGTTGCATTCAAGACAAGGATTCAACCATTGAAGAGTAGATCACTTACTACATACTACTACAACATACAACATACAACATCTATACCTTCGCACATAAGGATACAAACATCCTTAGAACAAGGTATTAGTACTTGTTTTACATACATTTACATTTACAGCACTTGCTCATTTCTTGGTTAATTCCAAAACCGGGGTTTGACCTAAAGGCAAACCCCTAATCCCTAACCCCCCAATCGTCTTCACTTTTCTGTGTGTAGGTTGTAGGTACACGGCTGAAATTGAAGATCTGGAATCCTTGTGCAGAGACGAACAGATCCCCCTTCGTTTCGCGGATTTTTCGGAGGACCGTGGCGCTCGGGCGCCATCGTCCCGACAACTTTTGCTCAAATTTGCAGGACAGCGCCGTATCGACATTTTACTGCTAATTCTAGGTCCGCGGCTTCATCCTATATCCCTATCTCAGTTTATAAGCGAATCTTTGTCACTTTCTATGCATGCTTAGCTTAATTCTTCTATCAACATTCTTTACAAAAGAGGGTAGCCTTGCTTTCTTAACCCTTGAAACACATTTAGCATCCAATCTTGTATTGTGTGGGATTGGATCTTGTGGGTTTCAACCCCTCTTTTGAATGTAAAGTCTCTCCCCTAAGTGAAAACCATCAACCCTAGTGAATCTCCCTTCTCTCTCCTTGGAGTTGGAAGAGGGGAGAGCAACTAGGGTTCGATCGTGATTTTCCGCTTTACATTTTGGTGAACCCGACGTGAACATCCTTTCTGATTATTCATGATTAGATCTGAAATTGGATTCCTTGATTACATTTCCATGTTTGATCTTTTGCAAAATTTTAGAGGTGATTGCATAAAAACCCTAAAATTTCTTTTTGAAAATTAAGATTGCGAAATGTTTAATTATTAATGCTTGTTTCAGATCTGCCCTTCTATTACAAATTATCAGTTCATATCTGTGCTTTAATTTTGAAAATTAAGTGGTTAAGTGTCAAAACCGTAATTTTTGAAACCCTCTTGATTCAACCTTTGTCCGACAATTTCACTGATCAAAACATCTCCAAATCAGCTGTAACTTTGGATTCCGGCATAAAATCACAATATCTTTCATCCCTGAAAATTTGGAAAAAAGTTGCGAGGACCGTGTGCACTCCGAGCGCCATCGTCCCCGACATTTTTTCCGAAATTTCGGGAGTGAGATCTTACTGTATTTTCCTGCTAAAATCCAGAATTTTGGCTGATTTTATCAAATCTAACACTTTCAAAATTACAGTCAAAGTTGGTCTAGGGATTGCTTGGATTAATGCTTCTAATCATTCAAAAATCATTGAAATTGAAATTTTGTGTCAAAATTGTGTTCTTACTGTCCTAAATCTGAAAAGTGTGTTTGCATTCATTAAAAATTTCAGTGCTTTATTCAAATTCTTGCAATTTGTGACTTTTGAAATTAAGTGCTTAATTACAACAACTTTAATTTCCGCTTTCAAAATTGAATTTTGCGTGAAATTGAGTCAATTTTCAAATTTCAAAATTTGCATTGCTCTTGACATTCCCTCTAAAATCATAAAATTCAAAATTTCAGTTTCCCTCTCTTTTTCAAAATTCAAATTTTGCATTTTTCGACAATCTTGGTAGGGTTCAATTTCGAGATTGCAACTTTAATTTGGCCTATCTACAGATCGTAAAATCACTCAATTTTTTCAGATTAGCTTTAAAATCATCATACCTTTCATCCTTGCAAATTTCGAAAAAAGTTGCAAGGACCGTGTTGCACTCCGAGCGCCACGGTCCCGGACATTTTTTCCGAAATTTCGGGAGACTATCGTGATTGCATTTAACAACTTAAATCCAGAAGATTGGCTGATTTTACTGAAAATTGCTACCTCTAAATTCAAAATCTTCTCTCTCTTTCTAGTGCATGAGTTTTACAACAATAAGCCCTACTTACACTATTCCTGTTAGACGAAGCCGTAGAATTAAGTCTTTCCGAGGTTTAACTACTGAGGAGATGGAACCTAATTTGAATAGCCTTTTTAACGAGGACATGGGTAATTCCTCTAATCCTCCTAATGATGAAGAATCTCTCCATGAGGTTTCTGTAGAACAACTTTCGAAATTGGATAATCAATTTGATGATTTTCACCAATGGATGTCTCATGAGTATCCCGATAGTCAAGCTCTTCCTTTAATTGAGGGTCTAAAACGTATGCTTCAAAGTGATAAGAATGGAATTGATATTTTGCGTGGTATTGCACACATTGTGGATTCAAATGTGATGCCTATGAAGAGTTGTGCCGAAACCTTGGGTTATACACAACCTCCTACTCAAGTCAATCATTCTATTCCTTTGATGACTTCTATGGCTAGCATACCTACCTTTACATCAAACATAATGGCTACTTCTACACAAGACATTCCTCCTATGATCACCAGTCATGGGGGCAATCCTTCTTCTTCAATTAACCCTCTTCCTTCATTTAATCCGACTTCTTCATTCATTCCTTCAATGAGTGTTCCTACTACATCTCCACCAATGAACATGACGCAAGGGGGCAATTCATTTAACCATTCCATTCCTCCTTGTAGTGTTCCTCCTGTCCAATCATCTCCTATGACTAATTATCATAGAGTCCCACCACCTTACTCTCTACCTTCTTTCAATAACATAACACCTCCATCTCAATCTAACACATCTAATATGAATTCTTCGACTGAAGCTACCATTAACAATCTTGCACAAACTGTCTCTTCTTTACAGCAACAAATTGCCTCTATGAATCAATCTAAGTTTAGTGTGCCCACATTTGATGTTGTGAGCCCACTTTCTCTTGACATTGTTCGAGCTATCCCTCCTAAACATGTTGAAATCCTGCATTTGGAGCTTTATAATGGTAAAGGAGATCCTCTAACACATGTTAAGACTTTTCAAACAATTTGTACTGATTTTGCTTATGACCAAAGGTTGCTTGCAAAACTGTTTACTAGAACATTAAGAGACAAAGCCCTACAATGGTATTGCTCATTGCCTTCCTATTCTATTACTTCTTTCGAACAACTTGCAAATGCTTTCATTCAACAATTTCAAAACAATATAAGTCCTAAAGTTACTTTGATTGATTTAATGCATTGTAAACAAGGTGTTAAAGAAAAAGTGACTGATTTCATTGGTAGATATAAGCATTTGTATGCTCAAATTTCTTTTCCAGTGCCTGACAATGATATTCAAAGAATCTTTATTTCTAATTTACAAAAAGATATTCGAGATAAACTTCTGTTTTCTGAGTTTACTTCTCTCCAACAGTTGTGTGCAACTCTTCACAATTATCAACTGACTGTGAGTCAAATGGAACAATCACATCCTATGGCTCCGAGTGATAAGGGTGATAGCAGTCAACAACCATTTGGGAAGTTTAAACCGAACAGAGATTCCATCAAATTTAATGAAAACATCATCAACAACAATGTGAATGCAGCATCAGGTGTGCCTCCTATTTCTAAATTTTTCAAGAAAGAAAGAAAGTATACTCCTTTGAATGAATCATTGCATAGTATTATGAATAAGTTATTGGAACAAAATGTGCTTACTCTTCCTCCTATAAGACAAATTGATCCTGCAAAGATTACCTCACCTTATTTTGATAACAAAGCTTTTTGTCAATTTCATCGTCAGCCTGGGCATGATACTGAAAAATGTTTTTCTTTAAAGGGTAAAATTCAAGATTTGATTGATAATAATACTATTTCTATTTCTGGAGTGAATGATAAAGGCAATACTTCTGTAGCTCCTCCTAATCAAAATCTTCAGATTTTCACTGATCCATTACCTTCTCATACCTCTAATGCAATTGAGGCTAATGATTCCTCTCTCTCATCTGATGGTCTTGTGTCTATGACTCCGAATGTGATTAACTTTGTAGAGCAGCAAGAAAACCCTAAAGAACCTTCCATCACATTTGATTCCAATGAAACCATTAGGGCACCTGATGGTCCTTTATACATAGTTGCAAAAGTCAAGAATACACCTTGCCGTGGAGTGCTTATTGATCCTTCGTGCATAGTTAATGTTATTACTGAAGAATTTCTTTTTACTTTGCAATTGAATCAAGTGATATATGACAAAACAGATGTGATTGTGAAACTATTTGATGCATTTTCTTCTCCTGCAATTGGTTCTATTACATTGCCTATTGAGGTCCATAACAAATCCCTTGATGTGAACTTTGCTATTATTCCATCTTCCGAACAATTTCGTGTGAAGCTTGGCTATCCTTGGCTATCTTCCATGAAAGCTATTGCTTCTCCTATCCACAAGTGTTTGAAATTTCCCCATAATGGTGAAGTTGTTACTGTTAATCATAGTCTCTTTAAACCAGCTGAAAGAACCTCTAGTGTTCCTATTGATTACTTTTGGCCTAAACAATTCCAATCTCTTCCTCCGCGAAGTGATCATCTTTTCAAATCTTATCAAAAGTGGAAAACAGATATGATCCTATCTCTAAGTGAACCTAGAACACCTAAACTTGATATTCCTATCATTCTTGAGAAGGAAGTTCTTCCTTTGAAAGATAAAACTAATGTCTTTCCTCAAGAAGATTCCGAACCCGTTCCCATGGATGTGACTATGTCTATGCCTAATAAACCTTCTAAAAGTAGACCTATACATCCTCGTCATGATGGACTTGGTCTTCTTCCTAAACCAAATATTCCTCCTTTGTATGGAGCAGTCCCTCCTCCTTCTTTTTATAGAGAGAAGAGACCTTCTTCTTCTCCTATTATCCAGCCTAAGAGACCACAACCTAAACACCCAAGTGATAAGGATGAGAACATTCCTCCTCCTCAATCTTCTCAACTTCCTACTAAGACTAGACGAAATCGTTCGGCACGTGAACGCCGACGAAATCATCATCTTAGAGCTCAGGCAGCTGCTTCTCAAACTTTGCAATCTCCAAAAACACCTTCAACAAGCATTATTCCATTTTCTCCTCAGCCGAAAATTGAGCCTAAATCTCCTAAACATAAGATGCATGATAGTTTTGATCCTGTGCAAGTTAAAGATCCTATTTTTATAAATCTTGATGATGATATAGATGAAAATGTTAATCATGATGAAAATGTTACTTCTCTTGCTTCTGATAGTGAATATGAACTTGTTGATATTGATAACCATTTATCTAATGAATTTTCTAAAGCACTTATCCTAGCTCCTAGACAAGAACAACGTGGCTTGGAACATGAACATAGCCCTTGTTTGGATCTTGTGATAGCTCCATCTACTGTGTTGGATGTTCCTCCTCTAGCGTGTTCCCTGCCTTCCCGAAACATTGATCAGCAAGATCGGGGGGTAGATGACGTGCTAGACTAGTTACATTAGCATAGCAGATTCTCTCCTCCTCTCTTGTGTTACTTCTTCTATATGTTATTCTCATTCTTCTATTTGTTGTCCTTAGTGTTGTCTACTTGAGGACGATGCAAAGCATTGAGATCTCTCGATCTCTCTCATGTTGACTCAAAAGACACATGTGTTCCCTTCTTCTAGGTGACCTTCCTTGATTGGGGAATGAAGAACAATTATGCATACATACATATGATATACATGAATAATCATACAGCATACTGACCCTGAGGAAAGCGAAGTCACCTTGTGCTTTGTGTTTTGTGTCTATTATCCTTGGGCTTATCTCACACTTGGGGGCTAAATCCTTGCGATAACGTGCTCCTTTCCTTTCTCATCTCTTATGTGTATCACTACGTTAAAACAATCACCCCCGTTGAGGCGTGTGCGATCGCTTTAACGTAGGGGGCATACACCCTGTCTATGTTTTCAAGATACTTGAAAATTTCTTGGCAAATTTAACCTTGCCTTGAAAATTTTTGATATCTTTCTTGCATGACTCATAGTGAGGGAACCTTACTACTGACAGTCATGGTTCTCCCTCGCGATCTTCCCTTTTACTTTGTCAATCGAAGTCGTAAGATCCTTAGTCCACTGGGGGCTTGGTGTATCTTGCCTCCTTGACGTGGTGAAAGTTTTTCAATATTGTTTCCTTGTACTTTATCGGAAGTATGAGCATACGCCTATACTCCCGCTAAAGTGGGGGCTAAATGTAGCGTCCTAAAATTGTGACACTTGCAATTTTGACTGCATTTCGGTCTTCACGATGGCGACGCAACACGCAACCTGAATGGAGACCCTGAAACTTGCTCATGACACTGAAAACTGCATTTTCTAGCACCCTAGCCTGAACCTCCTTGCACCTTGCTGTCTCGAGAGGTGGGACCAGAGCGCCCAGCGCCCTGGTCCTTTAGGACGAGGGCGCCCAGTGCCCTGGTCCCTGGGCCCATTTTGGGCCCGGTCTCCTAAGGGGTCTCGGGTCTTTTTGTTTGCAATTTGGAAATTAACTTTCCTAGTCGGCCTAAGGTCGGGAAAATCAGTCTATCAGCCCTAAATGACAAGTATATAAACTACATTTGCCTCTCCCATTTGGGTAAGAAGGACATATGTATACAAGCGTGGAAACTATACTCAAGCATTCAAGCATTCAAGCATTCCTTCTAAGTCTCCATTCAAGGCTAAGTGTTGCATTCAAGACAAGGATTCAACCATTGAAGAGGAGATCACTTACTACATACTACTACAACATACAACATACAACATCTATACCTTCGCACATAAGGATACAAACATCCTTAGAACAAGGTATTAGTACTTGTTTTACATACATTTACATTTACAGCACTTGCTCATTTCTTGGTTAATTCCAAAACCGGGGTTTGACCTAAAGGCAAACCCCTAATCCCTAACCCCCCAATTGTCTTCGCTTTTCTGTGTGTAGGTTGTAGGTACGCGGCTGAAATTGAAGATCTAGAATCCTTGTGCAGAGACGAACAGATCCCCCTTCGTTTCACGGATTTTTCGGAGGACCGTGGCGCTCGGGCGCCATCGTCCTGACAACTTTTGCTCAAATTTGCAGGACAGCGCCGTATCGACATTTTACTGCTAATTCCAGGTCCGCGACTTCATCCTATATCCCTATCTCAGTTTATAAGCGAATCTTTGTCACTTTCTATGCATTCTTAGCTTAATTCTTCTATCAACATTCTTTACGAAAGAGGGTAGCCTTGCTTTCTTAACCCTTGAAACACATTTAGCATCCAATCTTGCATTGTGTGGGATTGGATCTTGTGGGTTTCAACCCCTCTTTTGAATGTAAAGTCTCTCCCCTAAGTGAAAACCATCAACCCTAGTGAATCTCCCTTCTCTCTCCTTGGAGTTGGAAGAGGGGAGAGCAACTAGGGTTCGATCGCGATTTTCCGCTTTACAACATGATATTTTAGTTATATATCATTGCTCTTTTTGCCTTTAAATGGATATTTGGCATAGCTCTTTTTATTTTTATTTTCTTGCCTTGAATTGTAAGTAATGAAACCTACTTGGGTGTGACAATTACAACGGCGCTGAAGTAGAATTTTAGATTTTTCACTAGTCATATGATCAACTAGGTGTCTAGAATGAATTTAGAGATTTATTGTGTTTGAGGTATAACAATTGATAGATTGTAGGTTAACAAGTCTCAAATCGTGAAACCACTACCCAACCCTAAGTAAAGCGTCATCACAGGGTAATGTTGAGAATGAATGACTTTAGAACCCCAAAAACTTCATGTCCGAATATCTAAGAAAGGCGATGACCCTTGTTTTCTTTAGATGCCAACGAATGATAAGCTCGAATAGTTACCTTGTTTTATTTGATGTTTTTATATAAGAATGCAGAACTTTAAGAATGCAATGCGTCTAAAAAGGAAACTACATGTTATGCAGTGTTTTAAATGATATGATATGCAATGCAGAAAGCAAAACCTAAACTATACAACCCTTAGGTATAATATCGCTTAAGGTGCATGATGTTCATAGGGTCAAAGATTGGATCTCCCTCCATGGTAGCCAAATGATAGGCACCATTGCCTATAACCTTTGTTATAATGAAAGGACCTAGCCAATTAGGTTCGAATTTCCCTGGCCTTTCTCGTTCTGCTAAGTTCCTTTGATTCTCTGTAGGGACTAGATCTCCCACTTGAAAGGTTCATGGGTGAACCCTTTTATTGTAACTTCATCTCAGTCTATTTTGATATCCTTGTAAATGATTGAATGTTGTTTGTCATTTTTCATCAAGGGTTTCTAGTTCTTGCAACCTTGCTACCCTGTAGTCTTCTTCTGATATAATGTTCTGTAAGGATACTCTTAGAGATGGTATTTCTACTTCAATGGGGAGTATTGCTTTAGTACCATAGACCAAGGAAAATGGTGTTTCTTCTGTAGGTGTGCATACCTCTATTCTGTAGGCCCAAAGAGCAGGATTCAACTAGAGATGTCAGTCCCGTCCTGTGTCAGTAACTACTTTCTTAAGAATTTTCAATATTGTTTTATTTGTAGCCTCTGCTTGCCCATTACTTTGTGGATAATATGGCATGGAAAATCTCTGTTGTATGTGGAATTTGTCACACAACTCTTTCACTTCCTGGTTTTTAAATGGACACCCGTTATCTGTAACAAAGCACATTGGAATTCTGTATCTACATATAATGTAATTGAGCATGAATTTTGCTATCTGCTTTCCAGTGGCGTATGTTAAAGGAATCACCTCAACCTATTTTGTAAAGTATTCAGTGGCTGTCAAGATAAACTTGTGCCCATTGGACGAAGTAGAGTTGATTTTACGCACTAGATCTAATCCCCATTATGAAAATGGCCATGGTGATGTGATGAGTTGAAGATCTTGTGCTGGTGCATGAATAAGGTCTCCATGCATTTGGCATTGTTTACACTTCTGTACATACTTGTAAGCATCTTTTTCTACAGTTGGCCAATAATACCCTATTCTCAGTAGTTTCTTTGATAATGGTGGACCACTTTGGTGAGCCCCACAGATTCCATCATGGACTTCTTTTAAAGAAAGGTGTGCTTCATTCTCATCCAGACATCAGAGAAGAGTACCATTGAAACCCTTTCTATATAGAATATCAGCTATAATGGTGTATCTAGATGCCTGACGAATAAAGGTCTTCTTTTGATTTCTGGACAGATTTGGTGACATGTATTGGGTATGCAAATAAGTATATATTTCATTGTACCAAGGTGATTCTGGACCCACAATTGCACATACATAGTCTGATAAGGGAGTCTCATATGCAGGTAGCATCAACTGTTCTATGATAAACTCAAATTGAGTTTCATTAGTAGGCATATTCAAAAGAGATCCTATGGTCACCATTGCATCTGCTGCCTTGTTTTGTATTCTAGGGATTTGTTCGAAGGTAATATTGCTAAAATACTCCTTGTAATCTTCAACCAAATTTTTATAAGGCATGAGTTTGTCATCCTTCATATTGTAATCATCATTGACCTGGTTTACAATTAACTGCGAATCACCATAGACCTGTAACTCTTGTATTTTCCATTGCATCGTTGTACGAAGCCCTATGAGGAGAGCTTCATATTCTACCATATTGTTGGTGCATGGGAAATTGATCCTAAATGACTTGGGTATAACATCTCCTTGAGTAATGAAGAGAATACCTGCTCTAGATCCATGATTTGTATATGACCCATCAAAGTATAACTTCCACATTATTGAGGCAGTTAGTGTAAACACGGATTCGTCTGGAAAGTCTATTAGCAATGGGTGACTGTCTTGTATAGGAGCCTCTGCTAATTGATCTGCTATGATTTGTCCTTTGATAGCTTTTCTGTCTATGTATTCTATATCAAACTCACTCAAGATCATAACCCACTTAGCCAATCACCTGGTCAATGCCGCTCTGCTCAATAGGTATTTGAGTGGGTCAAACCGTGCAATGAGTTGTACCTTATGACTCAACATGTAGTGTCTGAGCTTTTGGGATGCAAAGATTACTGCTAAGCATGCTCTCTCTATGGGGGTATAATTAAGCTCATTGCCAATCAGAGTCCTACTTATATAATAAATGGCTCTTTCTTTTCCATTTTTGTCATGTTGTGCCAATAGAGCTCCCAGAGCTGAGTTTGTTGCTGATATGTATAACAATAGAGGTTGGCCCGGAGTAGGAGATATTAACACTGGTGTGTTCAAAAGATAATCTTTTAGAGCTTGGAAAGCTTCCTGGCATTGTTCTGTCCATTTAAAAGTAACTCCTTTCCTGAGTAAATGCTGGAATGGGTGACACTTATCTACTAACTATGCTATGAATCTCCTTATGGATTGCAATCTTCCTTGTAACCCTCTGAGCTGCCTAAGTGTTGATGGAGGTTACATATCAATGATTGCCTTGACCTTGGCAGGGTCTATTTCAATTCCATTGTTTGATACTATAAACCCTAATATTTTACCTGCTGTTACGCCAAACACACATTTCTTTGGATTTAATCTGACATTATACTGTTCCAACCTATCAAATATCTATGTAAGAACTGCAAGGTGACTTTCTCTAGTTTGTGATTTAGCCAATATGTCATCCACGTAATCTTCCATTATGTTATGGATCATGTCATGAAATAATGTTGTCATGGCTCTTTGGTATGTTGCCCAGACATTTTTAAGACCAAATGGCATCACATTCCAGCAGTACGTTCCCCATGGGCATGTAAAGGTTGTTTTATGTTGATCTTCTGGTGCAATTTTAATTTGGTTGTATCCTAAAAAACCATCCATTAAGGATAGCATCTCATTTCTAGTTGTGAGGTCAACTATCATGTTGATATTAGGTAGTGCGAAGTCATCCTTAGGGAAAGCTTTATTTAGATCTCAAAAATCCATACAGATTCTGATGCCTCCCGTGGGCTTAGTCACAGGTACTAGGTTGGATATCCATTCTACGTAGTCAATAGGTCTGATAAAACCTACATCTAGCAACTTTTGTAATTCTATTTTAACCAGCAATGCAATACTTGGATGCATCTTTCTTAATTTTTGCTTGTAAGGTTTAACTCCTGGTATTAATGGTAAGTGATGCAACACTAATTCAGAATCTAAGCCCGGTATGTCTGAATAGGACCAAGCAAAGTTGATAGGTCATTGTTTGAAAAAATGAATGAACCTGTCTTTTTCTTCTTTGCTCAATGATTTTGCCATATGGATGTTATGTACAACTTCCCCTTCTACTATATTTACTTCTTTTGTTTCCTCTATAAGTAATGCTGAACTTTCTCTTTCCATAGGAAGATTTCCCAAGTCATTAGGGGTAGTTTGATCCTTATCTTCTATTTGTGAAGTACTTTCTTCTCCAAAGTGTGCTATTCTATTAAGGTCTATAACAAACCCTGCTTTATGATCACCTTGCGGAAATCCCTTTCTGACTCCTAAAAATTCTGAAATTGCTTCGTCATTTTCAAACCAATCCAATGTTGGTTTTCCTTCTTGTCCCCAATCAATCAAGTGTGAATGTACTAGGGGTAAATCATTACTCCCTTCTTTAGTAGACTTGGATAACATGAAGACTTGATTGTTTGACTGGCTTTGTGTATCTTCATCTTGTATAAGCCTTATTTGATTCCTTAATATTACACTTTCTGGTGGGCTAGAATCATGGAGTGATAAGAATTCGTAGTCATGAGAATTTGTCTCACTGTCAATATATGTTTCATCATATGGGCTATCATCACTTATTTCTTCTTGTTCCTGTCCCTGATTCCTTTGTAGATTGACTGGTCTTCTTTGTGCATTAGTGACCCTTCTTAAGCCAGGTATAAGCCTTTGCAATCTTTCTTCATCTGGTTGAGCCTGAGTTGCTTCTCGTGGTAAAAGTAGTGACAATAACCATGGGTGGGAATCAGGTGGTGGGGGTAATCCTGCATCTGTTGCCACATTAGCCTGTACTATTGTGTCAATAACTGCATCATTTTGTAACTCCGTGGTGGGTTCTTGCAAGAGTTGTCTGATGTCTTCCCCATCTGATTCTGTGCTTGGTGATGTAGGTACCTAATTGCTTGTTTGAGTTGAAGATGGAAGAGCCTGTGTGGACCAATTCCTTTGTGATATGTAATCTGATGGTTTGCTTGGTTGATTTATTATATCAAGGGTATGTTGTCTAGCTTGTGTGATATGTTGTACATACTTGTATCCCAATCCTTGATTTCCTGGATTATCATTAGGAACAATAGGTTCCAGTCTTCCTTGCTTTTGTAACCCTAGGCCTGTGGTACCATCATATCCATGTCTTTGGAGTATTTTGAATCCATTGCCATACTGATCTGTGTGTATTCTAGGTGTTGTCATATGATCTTCTTCTCTATATATCCAATGGTTAACATCTTCATTCAAGGATTCTTCTTCTAAGTCTCCCCATCTAATGAAAGAGCATGAGTTTGAGTATCTGACAATTTCTTTTCCTTTGTCTTTCTTTTGTATTGTAGTGTGAGGTTTCCCAAAGGACGTAGGAGAAAGAGACAAATGTTTCCCATTTAAAGTATTTGAAATAGAGTACTCTCCACAACCCATATCCTTTATTTGTAAGGAGGATGTCGTAGGCATATCTTGGTGTATTTCTATGATTTTCAATGTTTCCAAATGTGTAGTGAGAGGTGCAGCCTGATTGATAGGTACCTGATTATTGACACTATCTTTTACATAATTACAATGTTGAAATGGATTTGGATCGCCCTTTATGGTGATTTCAATACCATTGTATGGGAATTTGACACACTAATGAAATGTAGATGGTACTAGTTGCATAGTGTGGATCCATGGGCGACCCAATAATATGTTATATCCCAGCTCTCTGTCCAAGACTTGGAAAGCTACCTCTGTCGTTATTGGTCCTACTTGTATAGGTAATGTTACAATGCCTTTAGATGGACGTTCTTCATCATCGTAAGCCTTGTTGTTTATCCTTTTGGAAGAATCAATGTGAAGTTTAGAATATCCCAGTGCTTTGACCAATTTTAAGGTACAAATGTTCAGATCGACTCCCCCATCTATAAGTACTCTTTTGATTCTTTTCTTGTGAATGTAAGCTTCCAGATGTAGTGGGTCATTATGAAGCAATTTATCACTAGGAATATCTTGTTCTATAAATGCAATATGTGTACCTTGTGTCAGATTTCCTACCATAGACTGGAAGGCACGTTCATCTATATCTTTGTCCACTACTGAATCTTGAAGTGCTTTGTCTAGTATAGCTCTATGATTGGGTGAGATACATAGTAGTTCGAATAAGGATATCTGTGCTGGAGTTTTCTTAAGTTGCTAAACTACATTGTAAGTCCCTACTGCTAGTGGTTGATTTTGTGGTATCCCTTGCAAGGTTACCTTTGACTTGTGAGTAACCACTGCACAGTCTTCATCTCTAGGAGTAATTGTGATTGTAGCAATTGTATCATTTGTATCATAGGCTGTCTTATCTAGATCTATATTAAATCCTTCTTCATAGTCCCAATGTGTATGTTTAACATTCATAATATGTTCAATGAGTTCCTCCTCAAACCAATCTGAGTGAGATGGTTGATCCTGCCCCCAGTCTTGGAGACAAAGATTTGTATCATCATCGTACTTTGGTCCTTCGGATATCATGTAAATTTGGTTGTTATCTTTATGAGTGTCTTGATATTGGTCCTCCTGATCAGGTGTTTCTTGTGAATCATTATTTTTTATCTCTCTTGAGCTAATGGCACGAATAGTGTAGTCGTATGAGACTTTCGTGTAATTAGTCGTGTTGTCTTAGGTACCTGATGTGGTAGCTTTTCCCTTGTCATGCTTAACAAATGGATCTTTAAAAATCATATGATTCATGTTTGTTGAGGTCTTATCCGTATCAATTGTGATATCCCCTTGATCTATCATATCTTGGACCAAGTTTTTCAACTTGTAGCAACTTGCCGTTTTGTGACCTTTGGTCCTATAATAATCGCAGAAATCATTGTCATTCCACCATGTGGGTTTGAAAGGACCTGGTTCATATACTCTTACTTTAGGTAGAGTGATCATGTTTGTCTGTATTAACTTTTTGAGCGCTGACTCAATAGGTTCTCCTAAAGGTGTGTAATTTCTTCTTGAAGTGTTTACCCTGGGGTATCTTGTGTTTGTATTTTGCGTAGCATTTACATTGGTTGAGGTTGTGTTATTTCCGGTATGTGGATTTGTTGACTGACTCGTTCCAAGTGATAAAACAGGTTGAGTTCTGTTTATTGTTCTGGCGTCTACAATACCATCATTGGTCACATTTTTGTTTTTTGACCAAAGCTTAGATTTGTCATTGTTGTTGGTATTGCCATACTTAATAAGACCTTGTTCTACCAAGCCCTTCTCACATTTGAGAGCCTTTTTTGTTATTTGTTTGAATGTGGTAAGACACTACATTTGTATGGGATATTTTATCTTAGGAATCAAATTTTCTGTAAACATATCCACTTGCTCTGTTTCTGGGATAACTGTCTTGCATCTCCTGTAGAGAGCCCTCCATCATTGTATGAAGGATGCAAATGTTTCATTCTCATATTGCTTAGCGGCACATAAATCCATCAAAGTAACCAGGGTGTCAATGTTGTGCGAGAAGTTTGCAAAAAATTGTTCCGCTAATTCTCCCCATGATGTGATGGTTGGTGGTAGATGTGAAAACCACTCTAAAGCCGGACCTCCCAGACTTTTAGGGAATAGTTTCATTAGGTAAGTATCTTCTGAGGCAACTTCTATACATGCCGTAAAAAATTCTCTGATATGATCTCTAGGATCACCCTTCCCTCAATATCTATCAAATTTGGGTGTTTCAAAATGTTGTGGGAAGGGTGGCATGTATAATGTGTGATCAAATGATAAGGACGCAAGTCTTGCATTGTGTAGCTCTTTTTATCATTACCAGTTTGCATGGTCATCATCTGTTGTTGCAAACTCTGTACTTGCTATGTTAGAATATCTGTTGATGTCAAAGGTATACCTTCTGTGTGTGTATGTCCCACAAAAGGATTCGTAGTTGCATAACTAGGAGGTTGTTGAAATGTACCAAGATTATAACCTTGTGTGTTGTGTGTTCCCATAGGTACTATAAAATAGGCGATATGTGAACCCATGTTTGGTTGACTTGTACCTTTTGTATTGGTAATACCTAGATTTGGATTTTGATAACCATGTGGATCCCATAGAATAGGAAACTGGAGGTTGGTTTACACTTGTTGCTTGCATTTGAATAGGTGTTGAGATACTTGACATTATCGGTATGCTCTATGATGGTATACTAGCATTGATCACTGAAGATGACACGCTTGTTTGAAAGTTTGCACTTGTGTTGACATTTGTTGGAAGAGGTACATTTTGAGGAAGACTAGAGGTCATTGCTTGTATTTGCGTCAAGGGTAGTGTTTGATTGTTATCTTGACCTAAAGTTTTTCCTGGTGGTAAAATCTTTGTGACATCAAAATCCTCAGGTAATTTTGCCCCATTTTGTATTAACAGCGAAAGATACTTGTCCCTATCACTATGTATAAGTGCATCTAGGATCATGAGGACATGTGGGTCTTGCTGTGCGGACTCAATTTCTTCCATTGTCAGATGTTGTTGTAATTTGTTTAGGGTGGACATTGTCTGTGTACCTGAGTGTTGACCTGTTGACATGTCCATGTTCCAAGTAGGGTTTATAGACTGTGTGTTGTTTGGGTCCATTATTCCTTTTGCTTTCTGGGACCTTGTGACATGCATCTAAAATTTCCTATATGATGATGGTTTTATGCTAGATGATGACCTAACACTAGACAGTAGATGTAAATATGAGGTATGTGTAGGATTTTGCCAAGATCAAGGGCACAATGAAAAGCATAAAAAGAGAGACAATAGAATGACAAGAACAAACTGTATTCTCATTAGTATGCAAATGATCAACTGGATTAACCAATAGAATGAATATAGGCCTGCTTATATAGGCAAGGCCATATGGATGTACAAGCACACAATTATGACATGTGGCTCAATGAGAAACAAGGGTACATAAGAAATACTAGGGGTAGGTAGGAGAAATAATATAATATTCCACAAGAGGTGGATGAACCACCGAATGTGGAGTGTAATAGCAAAATAAGACCACAAAAGGTGGAATTTCTCCTACAAGCTCTATCTGTATGTGCACACGTCCCTAAGTGTCTCAAATCCAAACTACAAAGAGATGCATTATCCTAAGTTAACTTAAGTAAAGTGTAATAATATCCAAAATGAATATTTATTTACACCAACACCCCCCCTTAAGTGCAACTTAGGGGAATGAAGACTTAAGTCAACAATGCAAGATGGGTCCTGACTACTAGGCCATGATAGGTACCCATGTACAATATGCTAATGCAAGCAAAACTATGCAATGCAATCTCTCACAAACGGAGAAAGGGAGAAAACCCAGTGGGAAAAAACTCCCCCCCAAAAGAGAGATGAAAGTACAAAAGACTCTCAAAGAAGAAGGACAAAAACTCAAAGAGGAAAAGTCCCCCCCATAAGAGACGAAGGAGAAGTCAGTTGACCCCCCCTAATGACACATCCCGCACCCCCAAGAGAGCTTGCAACTGCTGGAACTTACTCTCGGTGAAAGGTTTGGTGAATATGTCAGCAGCCTACTCTGCTATAGGACAATACTGCAAATCAATGACCTACTCCTGAATGAGCTCTCAGATATAGTGCATATGAATCTCAATGTGCTTGATCCGCTGGTGTTGGACCGGGTTCTTCGAGATCGCAATAGCACTCTGATTGTCACAATGTAGAACTGTCGGTCCTGGAGTGGTGACTCCAAACTCTGTGAGAATCTACAGGAGCCAAATGGTCTCAGTCACTGTGTTAATAGCGCCTCGATACTCAGCCTCAGTCGAAGAGAGAGAAATAGTATGCTGCTTCTTTCTTTGCCAACAAATGGGACCCGAACCAAGGTAAAAACTATAACCAGAAGTAGACTTACGATCATCAAGATCACCAGCCCAATCGGAGTCTGTGTAACCAACCAAGCGAAGTCCTATGCCTACTGCATAGTGAATCCCATAGTGATGTGTACCCTAGATGTAATGAAGGATGCATTTGGTGGCTTTCCAATGAAGCTCATGTGGTTCCTGCATGAAGCGAGAAACCATGCCAACTACAAATGAAATATCAGGGCGTGTATGGGTCAAGTAGATGAGACTACCCACAAGTTGACGATACAAAGTGGCATCAACTGGTGGAGAAGAACATTTAGCCTCAAGCTTGACTCCTGAAAGAAAGGGAGTTGGTGTAGGCTTACAATCAGCCATATGAAAGCATGCAAGTAGATCAAGAGCATACTTGGGCTATGATAGTGTAATCCCAGAAGGTGACTGTGAAATCTCTATCCCGAGAAAGTAGTGCAAAAGACCCAAGTCACTCATAGAAAATTTGTCATGCAAAGTAGATTTGACCCTGCTAATGATGGATGTAGTACTCCTTGTAATGATCAAGTCATCAACATAGAGAACAAGTATCAAGTGAGAGTCATCCTGTTGCAAAAAATAGACATTCGGATCAAAATGACACCTGGTGAACCCTGTTGAGAGAAGAAAGGAATCCATCTTGGTGTACCAAGCCCTAGGGGCCTGCTTAAGGCCATAGAGAGATTTCCTTAGTCTACAAACCAAGGAAGTATCCTGGATGAAACCCTGTGGCTGCTCCATATAAATCTCCTCATCAAGATCACCATGAAGAAAAGAACTCTTCACATCCATCTAATGTACAACCCAACCATGAGCTACAATAATAGCAAGTGTCAAACGAATGGAGTTCATCTTGGCTATGGGTGCAAAGGTCTCAGTATAGTCAACACCTGCAACCTGAGAGAAAACTTTCGCAACAAGCCGAGCCTTATACTTATCCACACTACCATCCGCTGCAAACTTGGTCTGATAGATCCACTTACATCGAACCATCTTTCTCCCCTTAGGGAGATGGACTAAATCCCATGTGTTGTTCCTCATCAAGGAACTATACTCTTCCTCCATAGCTTGGTCCCACTCAGGAACCCCTGATGCTTCTCTAAATGTTTGTGGATCAAAAGCAGTAGCAATGAATGCATGTGGTAGATCCTGATGTTGTGATCGAGTTCTCCATGTATCTGAAGGATCCCCAACAAGAGAACCTACAGACTCAAGTGTCTGTCGAGCCCAACGAGGTCTAGGTGGAGGTGGAGAATGAGGCTCCTCAACTGCAAGTGGACCCTGTGGAGGTGTAACCCTGCGAGTCAAAGTTGTAGGAGTCTCATCATCTGAGTCACTAACATCACTATCCACAATGGAGGAAGGTGGAGGAGGTAGAGAGGCTAAGCTAGGAGAGCTTTCCTCAAAGTGAACACTCCTCTCAATGAACACCTCATGTGTCTCTGGATCCATCAATCTGTACGCCTTAACACCCTCAGGATATCCAACAAATATGCAAGATCGACTCTGAGGTTCCAATGCCTTGCATTTATACGGAGGTATGTGAGCCCATGCTAGACACCCAAAGACTCTGAAATGTCTCACAATTAGTTTCCTACCAGCCCAAGCTTCAAAAGGAGTAATACCTTGCAAAGGTTTGTGAGGAAATCGATTCTAGATGTGTGTGGCACAACTGATAGCCTCTGTCCAAAAGGCAGGATCAAGGGAACGTGCATGTATCATACAGCTAGCCATTTCTTTGAGAGTTCTATTCTTGCAATCTGCAACCCCGTTCTGCTGTGGAGTGTATGCGACAGAATGCTGAAGATCAATCCCCTCAAATGTACAAAAATTCTCAAGTCTTTTGTTCACATATTCCCTTCCATTATCTGTGTGAAGAATCTTGACCACTTTCCCTAATTGCTTCTCCACACGAGTCTTGAAGTCTTGAAATCTGTCAAACACTTCACTCTTATGAATAAGAAAGTAGACCCAAGTGAAGCGGGAGTAGTTATCAATGAAGGTGAGGGCATAGTGGGCCTTACTAAATGAAGGTGCTGGAAATGGACCTGCTACATCGCTGTGAACAAGTTGAAGAACTTCCAAAGCTCTCCAAGCTTTCCCCTTATCAAACTTCTCCTCAACATGCTTACCCATGGAACAACCTGAACATACACCCTCTGAAAAACTGATTCGAGGTAGACCTGTGACCATGTCTTTAGTGCTGAGCTGCTGAAGATAGCAGTAGTTGAGGTGACCAAACCGCTCATGCCATAGCTTACTTTCTGAATTTGAATGAGTAAGCAAGGCCCTAGAAGGTGAACTTGGCACAAAGTGGGAGAATGAATAAAGCCTTGAGTTGTCATTGACTTGTCCCACTGCTACCAAGGCATCATCATCAAGTTCCTTTACCACAATTGAATCTAGTGTAAACTCAACCTTTTTCCCATTTCCATAGTGAGTGATTTGGTAGATAGAGAGAAGGTTGGTAGACAAGTTAGGAACATAGAGAACATTCTCAAATGTTCCATCATCCATGTCAACTGAACCTTTCCCTTCAACCTCTACTTGTGTATCATCACCTATGTAAATGTAAGGTACCTTAGATGGCTCCAATGAGGAAAACTGCTCCTTTGTAGAACCCATGTGATATGAGGCACCTGAGTCAAGTATCCACTGCGGTGAAAAACTTGTTGTAGCCACAAATGCTTGCCCTTTTCCCTTAGACTATGAGGAAGAGGAAGGAGATGAATCCTTCTTTGTGTAGGCAGATGGCAAGTTGATGTTGTTTTTCTTGAGAAGATTTGTCAACTCATCAACTTGCTTGGTGTGGCATCGATGCTCATCATGACCATACTTCTTGCAATATGCACAAGTTGGTTTATCCTTCTTAGGTGGTGTCCCCTTCTTGGAAGAGGATGATTGTCCCTTTTCCTATTGTGGCTATGACTTAGATTGCTTCTTCTTCTTGTTGGAATCTTTGCCTTGACTTCCTTGATTCCCTTGATTAGCCACCAAAGCCTTGGACTTTGAAGACTTGAGAAACCGCATGTTCAACAACTTAGATTGTTCCAATATCAACATTTCTGTGAAAACATCAAATGAAGGCATAACATAGGAACTCCCCACTGTCAAACGATGAGTTTGGAAGCTAGACACAAATGCTGCATATTCTGGTGCAAGCTTTTCCAACAACAAGTTAAATATCAACTGAGCATCCTTTTTGTCAATTCCACAATCCTTAAGCTTTGCTCTTAGCTCATTTGCTTTGGTGACATAATCTTGGATTGTATCAAAACTCTTGGGATCCAAGTTGGTGAGCTCATTGTCAATCTTATAACCTCTGATTTCATCAACTTGACCATACAATTTCTGAAACATATCCCAAGCATCTTTGATTGTAGTACACTTTTCAATATGAAATATGAGGTCATCTGATACATACTTGCGCAAAGTTCCAAGAGTCATGCAATTCTTAGTGAGCCATTCTAATTGAGAATTAAGATCAGCCTTAGGATCAGGTGGTGCTGCTATTGTTCCATCTATGTAATGCGTGAGACCTTTTTCCATTAATTTGCTCCACACTTTAATTTTCCATGATGCATAATTATGTGGAGTTAAAGGTGTAAATTTATGAGGTCTCATTGCAAAAAAAATGAAAGAGCACAAGGAAAGAGAGGCACAATCACACAAGACACCCCCCCAAATTCACTCAATCAAAGATCCCCCCCAAAAGTGATGATTTGGCACTTTATACTTAGTGCATGTACAATGGGCCACTTGCAAAAAATGGCAAAGTGGACTTCTGATTTCAATTTTACAACTACTTCAATAAGGCAAAAAGAGACTCAAACTAATAATGCAAGAGATCTAAACTAAGATCCAAGCAATTTACAAGTACCAAATAGTCCAAATAAGACCAATATCTGAAAGTACAATTTATACTTAAAATCTCTAAAATTTGATCATAGATTATGCAAGTAGATGAAAAAACATGCACTTTAAAAAAAAACGGCACCTAAAAAAGAGGTCATATGAGCTCAAACGAGGCCTTTGAAGTTGCAGAATTGAGGATTGGATAGGTACAACTGAGAGAATCTAAAAATTCCAAAAAACCTGTGCACCAAAACTAGAAAATAACCACACCATTGCGAAGAGCACAAAAAATTAGCCCAAATTAAAAAAAATTGCACCAAAAAAGGAGCAAAATTGAGCAAGTTATGGGCCTCCAAAGTTGACCCAAAAATCCAAACTACTCAATGGAGAGGGTCTAAAAATTTCCAAAGAAAATGCTGACTGGGCGCTGACTGGGCAGAAGGTACCGATCCCAAAAATAATTTTCAAAATTTTAATTTTTTATTTTTTTCAAAAAAATTTTTCAAATTGGAAAAAAAATTTTAGAAATTTTTTTTTTTTTTTTTTTTTTTGAAAAAAATCCGAAAATTCCGTACCGTACCGCCCGAATTGGACAGAAAATTTCCTCCACACCCAAAAATTGATTTTCGCCAAAATAGGTTGAATTTATACTCGATTTTTATGGAAACGGCCTCCCGAACGTAATGGTGAGGTCGAAAATGCTCCAAGATGCCTCCAAAAAGTGCAGTTCCTCAGATCTGAAAATAGAAGCCTTCCACGATATCTCCAAAAACCAATCAATGAAGCCCCAGTAGCTCTGATACCATGTAGGATTTTGCCAGGATCAAGGGGACAATGAAAAGCATAAAAAGAGAGACAATAGAATGACAAGAACAAACTGTATTCTCATCAATATGCAAATGATCAACTAGATTAACCAATACAATAAATATAGGCTTGCTTATATAAGCAAGGCCATATGGATGTATGAGCACACAATTATGACATGTGGCTCAATGAGAAACAAGGGTAGGTAAGAAATACTAGGGGTAGGTAGGAGAAATAATATAATATTCCACAAGAGGTGGATGACCCACCAAATGTGGAGTGTAATAGCAAAATAAGACCACAAAAGGTGGAATTTCTCCTACAAGCTCTATCTGTATGTGCACACTTCCCTAAGTGTCTCAAATCCAAACTACGAAGAGATGCATTATCCTAAGTTAACTTAAGTAAAGTGTAATAATATCTAAAATGAATATTTATTTACACCAACAGTATGCAATACTAGACTAGACTCTCTATTGAGGATTTTGATGTGAGACCTTTTTAGCCTTTCTAGCTTTCTCTAATGCAAGTCTTTCCATTTGTTGACAAAGTTGTTTGGCCTCAATCTCTCTATCAATCTTACGGGAAATCCTAGACTCAATATCTATCTCATATATAACTCCCATATACTGGGGTGCGCTTCTTCTTAAATCCCAAGCTAAGTTAGCTAGACCATCAATGATTTCTCGTTGACCACCGTTTGGAACTAGATTGGGTTGCTTGAAGGGGAGCAAGCCATCACCTGGGATACCCATGAAGGCACATGTTATGGACCTATAACTGATAATGGACTTAGATGTATATGAGGTCTAGGTGGAGATGTATATGAGGTCTAGGTGAAGACATATATGATAAATGGTGGACTATGCAACTAATATGGATGATAATGCAGAAGACTTATGATAATAATGAGGATGTAAGATAGGACTATGCAAAGGACTATGGACGATAATGAGGATGTAATTGGGACAATGCAAAAGACTAAGGACGATAATGAGGATGTAAGTGGGACAATGCAAAAGACTAAGGACAATAATGAGGACGCAAGTGGGACAATGCAAAAGACTAAGGATGATAATGAGGACGTAAGTGGGACTATGCCTAAGGTCACAAGTATGTAAGGACATTTTGAGAATCCATTTCAAAATGGACTTTGTTTTTGGTAACCTCGTGTGTAGGACAATGTTTTGTAGTTTTCCAAATCTGAGAACAATGGTTGGTAGGTATGTATAGCTGACTGACTCAAATTTAATACAATCTCAGAAAATTTGGAGATACATGGGATAGGGCCTGAAATAGCCCAAAGGACTGACTCAATACTGGTCTATCACAACAATACATTAAAAAGAATGGAAAACAGTCTTAGGCTGGAAATTGGACACCATTCAGTGAGGCCCTTACAATAAAATACCGAAACAAAATGAATAGATAGAGAGTCTGGCAGCACTGGCTCCACTCCACGACACACACTTCTCGGGCATGCCAATCTCTCTTACCCGAAGATCTGAAGATCTTTTAGTCAAGGGATTCCTGTATCATAGTGTAAGGTACATGAAGGGTATCTATGGGGTACGATCCGCACTCCCAGAACCACTGAATGTAGGATTTTTGGCAACTAATTTGGTTCTTAGTATTAGGTTTCGAGGGGTCCCAATCCAATGATGGATTCTCAGAGCAAGCCACTTAAGGCTTTAGTTGATCTTATCGGTGCAGGGAAGGCCCCCACATACGTCGAATTCACTCAACACTCTAGCCGCCTGACCAGTATATTTATATAGCGGCTCGAAAAACCCACTCGAGAGTACACTGGGAGAGATGATATCCCCAACGCATCCCAATTCGAAGTACCTCTATGGGGTGATGAAATCCCCAGTCAAAGATACCCCTCACTAAGCAGAATAAAAGAAAATTTGGATGTTGTTGTCACCTCCATTCTTTCTCCCTTAGGCCCAATGGCGGGTAGAAATTCAGTTAGTGCAACAGTAGGTCCACCCCAGACACAATGAAAAGTTCTTTTCCCTTAAGAAAATGAAAAATGATTTAATCTAATGCAACCTGATTCATGTTCTTTTTATAGCCCAAATTTAGGTGTTAGATCCGCATGTGCATGTCAATTTTAAACACCAAATCCAAGAATGAAGGCATACATGTCAATTTTAACCATTTGTTTGATTTTTAAGCACCAAAAACCAAGTGTGAGATACACACATGTCAATTTTAGCCCATGTTCATTTTAAGCACCAACAACGAAGTGTGAGATTATCCATGCATGTCAATTTTAACTATTGTTGATTTTAAGCACTAAAAATTGAAGTGTGAGATTATCCATGCATGTCCTTTTTAACTATTGTTGATTTTAAGCACTAAAAATTGAAGTGTGAGATTTATCCATGCATGTCAATTTTAACTGTTGTGAGATGTGCATGCAAAATTACTAATCTAATCCTCTCTGTGAATCCACCACAGGCTGTAAACAGAAGATTAGTAGCCAAAATAAACCAACAGAAAACAGAAACTGAGAACTTGACAGAGGCGATTACGTAATACTACCTTAGCGATTGCATGATACTTACTGAGCGAATGTGTGAATCTAACAGAGCGAATGTGTAAATCTGACAGAGCGAATGCGTGACTTTATTTGCTCGATTGCGTAGCACTAACAGGTCGATTGCATGACAAAATGCAGACAACAAAAAAATTAGAAAAATATAAGAAAACTAAACCCGATCAGGAACCTGCGAAACCAATTGTGAAGCCCTAGCCAAATCCCTCATCATCCATTCAATATTGATTAGATCATATTTAACTATATAACAAAGAACTAGGTTATTATATCTGTCTAAGGCCAATTGTTCTTCTGAATCCTGTATCAATTTTTCTGCTTGGAGAAATTTTTGATATCGTTTAGCTTCCCTCCTTTATTGTTTCGTCCTTCTTGCACCTGAAATTTTGAACTGAACTTTTATTGCCATAAACTTTGTTAATCAAATCCTGAAGTAAAAAGAAATTTTGATCCCGGATTAACCAAATGTAGGATAGAATTATACAGAATTAATAACAGATAGAAGAAAAATAAAACAACAATTAACCCTACGGATGCGTGACCTAGAAAGGGCGATTGCGTGATCCGGACAGGGCGATTGCATGACCCTAAAGGGTCGAATGCATGATTCTGTCTATGCGATTGTGTGACAATGTAAGCTCGATTGCATGATGGAAAATCTTTTCTCAAAATTTGTGCAAGCCAAAAAAAAAAAAATCCACAGAATTTGCAAAAATCACACAAAACACAGAAAAAGGTTAAATTGCTATTAGTTCACATCGGGTTCACCAAAATGTAACGCATGCTAGAATTCATTCTTCAAATAAACAAAGCTATCAATTAGAAGCACAAGGGAAATCACGAATCCCTATCTAATCAACAAATCTAACAAGCTAGACAATGAAATAATGCAATCATCAAGTAAAATAGAAATTAAGAATTTCAATCTATAAAAAACTCCCTATTTTGTGACTGCATATTGCTTCCATTACTCTTCTCCTCTTCGTGGTATGATGGCTCTTCGATATTGCGCAGGTAACCTGCAAGTGACACAAAGATTCAAAGTTCACGATTGTTGAAAATGAAGATTGGATGCTCAATTTATAGAAAATTGAAGAGGATTGATTGAAAGGTGGAACAAATTGATCAAGAGGTGTGAACTGAGGTGAGCTCAAATGAAAGTTGATAGTTGAACTGTTGATTGTAGGAGTGAAACTCAATAGATTGAATAAATTAATTGAGTCAATTGATTGAGAAAAAGTTGACTGAAGGAAGAAAAAGAATGATTGGTGGAAATAAAGAAGATGACACAGAGAGCTTAATTTAGAAAAAGCTAACTGAAGGATGGAAATAGAAAATGATTTAATTAATTAATTTAGCATGTACTTGCATTTAGATTTAGATTTTCAATTTAGTCTTTGCATGAGATATTATTCAAATAATTGAATTTATTAATTCAATTTAGCATTTGAATATATTTAGAACTTGACTTTGATTTTCAATTTGGTTTTTGAAATCATGCACATGTAATTGAATTTGGAAGAAATTAGAAGAAATGAGAAATTAAATGAAATTAGAATTTGGGGATCTAGAGGAATCAATTAGTTAATTAAATAATCTAAAGAAACTATTTAATTATATAGAAATGGACTTTAATTAAATAATAAAGATTATTTAAATTAAAGGAATTAAATCACAATTAATTAAATAATAAATATTTAATTAATATTTAGAAGATGGTTGGATGATTAGATGATTGGAGATAGAAATTGAAAATTAATTTATTTAAATAATAAAGATTATTTAAATTGGGGAATTAACCATAATTAATTAAATAATAAATATTTAATTAATATTTAGAAAATGATTAAAATGATTAAAATGATGATAGAATAGGAAATAGAATAATTAGTAAGATAATGAGGAAATATGAAATTAGAAGAATTTAGATTAATTAACTTAATTAAATAATTATAGAATTATTTAATCAATTAGAGGAATAATTAGTACATGATCAATGAGACATTTTTAGGTGTCTACACCTTGATCATGGCCAACAACATCATGAGGATGCAAAAAACCCTGTAAAAACAACTCATATTTTAGTTCATGACATAAAAGAGTACAAAATATAAAACCATGAATGAACTTGTGTAATAATTAAAGATCTCATGACAACTTACTTGCAAGTTTCGTGCTCTCTTAGTCAATATTTTAACCCTTTCTCTTATCTCATCTGTTTGATGCACTATGAATAACAACTGAAGGATTTAATCATTTCATTTTTTGGGCCTTCCTTATCATATCCAGAGGGTTTGTAAAATATGTGATGTCATCATTGCATAATAGTGAGTGCACCTCCCTATGGATTCCCTCCTCTACTGATGGTCACTTTCCCCGATCATCCAACTATGACAAGAATATTAAAAACATTATCAAAATTAACCCATTAAACTTGCGAAAAAACATAATAATAAAACATTTTTCTCGTATCTAATTTGTACAATTACAATGAGGTAAATTTGTCAAGTAGGAGTGCCTGAAGATGCATCGCAATCTATTCTCTAGGCCAAAGCCTTCCCTCTATGATCAATGTCTCACTGTGATAAAAATTAAATATGAAAAAACATTACTGAAATGAAACCAATAGACTTACAAAAAAAAACATAATAATAAAATGGTATATTGGAGTCATTAATTGGAGGTTGGGTAAAATGGTATATAGTATGTACCACCCCCTTAGTAATTATGTTTGTATCTATGCGAATCAAATTGTAATTGACTAGGAACTCTTCCCCTGCAATTATTGATTTTATCACACATACGAATACACAGTTTCCCTCGCGTGCCTCGAATATGCAATTGGGTTGCTTATTTGTTGACCCAGGTCATGTACTATTTATAAACCCTGCAATGTTCCTTAATGCTTTTGGCTTTCTGTAAATGTACATAGCCACTCCTTTATTTTGATCTTTATCTTTTAGCTGTATATAATTTGCTAACAGTGCATACCTACACATACTTCATCTATATTGAATTAGTTGCATCCAATCTTTGTAACTGTAATAGGTTCCAACATACTCCATCAATCTAATAACTTTGTTGTAATAGACCTTTATGTTGTCCATTCAAAATAGGCCCAAACCATGTAATGATGATGGTGCCATGTGATATATCCTCTCGTTGACACAAAAATCAATATTTATTGGAAGAAGTTCCTTGTGTTAGACAATTCAGATAACCAAAAGACAACTGAGAGGGGGGGGGGTGAATCAGTTGTCACTAGATTATCAGAACCTTACACAATTAAAACTTTATTACATGAACCCAAAAGATCAATATCGGAATGCATAAACTAATTAAGCATAAACAACAATCAGAGAATAAATACCATCTACATGACACCAAGAATTGTATGTGGAAAACCCAGTGAAGGAAAAAACCACGGTGGAAAATCTACCCAAAGTTAGATAATACTTCTGCAGTAAGTATGTGATTACAATTGAGGGGCCTGCACTAGCAGGAAGGCCAACAACCTAGAGTGCACTTCTCATCACAAAAGGAGTCTCACTGACTACAAAAAAATCCAGACTACAATCTGAAGGAACGAATGAACTACAAAGATAGCATCTCCTATGCCTGAATACAGTTCCAGTTAAGCTCAATACCAGAGGAATAAATCCTCTTACATAAACCCAACTCGATCACCAATGATCGACCAAATCTTCTGCCTGAATGATTATTACATTATTCTCTCATTACATCCTCACATATGATCTACAATGAGATCTTACATCATATATATACAAACCCTTGACCACAAACAATAAGGTCGGTCAATAGACAATAAAATTGCATAATTACAAAAACATGTCGGCCTGAGACCAAAAAAATAATATCCAACCCATAAGACATCTCGAAAACACATCAAGAAGTCCAATCCACACGTTACATTAAGATGGTCCATAACCTAGATAATATTGGGTCCCAATTTAGGTCCACACACGCTAAATCAATGATCCTAATCAACCAAGTCTTGAACATGATCACCATCAACATCCTGAATCTCCACCAGAAGCTACACCAACACCACTTATGCATATCATCAAAGATCTTCAACAAAGCTCTGTCGGTGAAACCCTCACCAGAACAACAAACCAAGCTTACCAGCATACAGGATAGCAACCGATCACCAGATCAAAACCAATTGACCGAACATGAATATGAGTAGCATGAATAAGACAATTTCATAACCCAAACATACTGGAGCATACCAGATCATCATGATCTAATCCAACCAGAAACCAAACATCTTATTGGGACCAAAAGGATACTGGTAAACAACCAAAACAGGTAGTGTTGACATCAATGACAAAACATCAATGCAACACATTATCAATTCCTCCAAATGGCCAACACCTTAGGTATCCATTGTTTCTTTAGATGTTTGTACCTCAAGGGCACCTCGATGTCGCCTATGCTCTCATCATCATAAGAACATGACCCCCCCTTTAGCAAGAAATAATTCTGTGTGTTTACAAAATTTTATTCTAATATTTTGACCTCTAGTTGATGTCCCTCTTTTATACCTACTACATGTCTCTCTTTCCTCTTCGCTTCCTGAATTTCCCTTGCTTGGGGAAGACAGATATGACAAAAACCTATTTGGTGGTACCTACACTCCATCGAATCAGTTAAGGCAAACAAATACTCAACACTTTCTCTTGTGACAAGAGAATCTTCTTAGGGGGGTTGTATGGTGCAGAGCACCAAGAGCCCTTTGATGTCATTCCATGAGTAAATAATGTCATTCCATATATTGGATCAAAGTTAGAAGGCCATTGTGCCATTTTTTGTCATGTCTAGGCCAACTAGGTCTTGAATAGGTCAACACTGGTCAACACCTCTAGAGGTGGCCAAAAGTGGTGAAATTGATGTAATTCATGGTTTTATGTCATATTTAGCATGTTGAGGAGTCCTAGGTTGATAGGAGATCATTTGGTTGAAAATTGCAAAAGCTATCAAAATTACTCAAAAGCTGAAAAATGAGCAACTTTGCAATTTTGGTGCAAAAAGTAGCATTTTGTTTCCCAAACAACCAACTAATTAGAAAGTTGGTTAAAACAGTTGGTGATGGTTTGTAATGACTACATAAATCCTCTTTGGGTCGAAGGTGTAAGTTGGTTTGTCTCTAATTGTTGCCCCAAACTATTGCTCAATCTAACCTACAAAATGTTAATCCACTATTTCTAATATATTATTATTAGTTCTAGTATACTATTGTAGACACCTAAAAATGTCTCATTGATCATGTACTAATTGTTCCTCTAATTGATTAAATAATTCTTTAATTCTTTAATTAAGTTAATTAATCTTATTCTTCTAATTTCATATTTCCTCATCATCTTACTAATTATTTCTATTTTAATTCTATCATTGTTTTAGTCATTTTAACCATTTTCTAATATTAATTAAATATTTTTTATTTAATTAATTATGATTAATTCCTCAATTTAAATAATATTTATTATTTAAATAAATTAATTCTCAATTTCTATCTCTAATAATCTAATCATTAACCATTTTCTAAATATTAATTACATATTTGTTATTTAATTAATTATGATTTTAATCCTTTAATTCAAATAATCTTTATTATTTAATTAAATTCTATTTCTAAAATAATTAAATAGTTTCTTTAAATTATTTAATTAACTAATTAATTCTTCTTATTCATCAAATTCAAATACATGTGCATGATTTCAATAATCAAATTGAAAATCAAAGTCAAGTTCTAAATATATTCAAATACTAAATTGAACTTAAAATAAATTCAATATTTGAATTAAAATCTCATGCAAAGATTAAATTGAAAATCAAAGTTAAAATGCAAACACATGCTAAATTAATTAATTCAATCAATTAATTAATTAAATCATTATCTCTTTAATCTCTATTTCCATCTTTTAGTTAGCTTTTTCTAAATAAAGCTTTCTTTGTCATCCTCTTTATTTCCTCCAATCATTCTTTTTCTTCTTTCAATTAGCTTTTTCTCAATCAGTTGACTCCTTTAATCTATTCAATCTATTATGTTTTGCCTCTAAATCAACAGTTCAACTATCAATCAACATGTGAGATCACCTAAGTTCTACCTCTTGATCAATCTGTTCCACCTTTCAATCAATCTTCTCCAAAAATCTATAAATTGAGCATTCAATTTCCATTTTCAACAATCACGAACTTTGAATCTTTGTGTCATTTGCAGGTTGCCAGTGTAATATCTAAGAGCTATCATACCACAAAGAAGAGAAGAGCAATGGAAGTTATACGCAGTCACAGAATAGGGAGTTTTGATTGATTAATTTATAATTTCTATTTTGATTCGATTGTGTTATTTCATTGTCTGTTTGTTGAATTCTTTGATTAAATAGGGATTCATGATTTCCCTTTTGTTTCTAATTGATATATTTGAATAAAGATGAATTTTACATGCGACATTTTGGTGAACCCAATGTGAACAACAACTAATTAACCTTCTCTGTTTTTTGTGTTATTTTTGCAGATTGTACATATTTTTTCCTTTTTTGTAGGTTTTGCATGGATTTCAAAAAAGATCTCTTCATCATGTATTCACGGTTGCATCATTACACAATCGCATAGACAGGGCTACGCAATCAACCAGACAAGGTTACACATTCGTGCGGAACCCATCCCACAATCGCCCTTACAGGATCACACAATCGCCTACACAGGATCACCCATTCGCTCTGAGATTATTACACGTTCGTTTTGAATATTTCTGTTTTTATTCCTTTTCTGTTCTCTGCTCTGTTTAATTTTGAATTAAATTGGGTAAATCTGGAAACAAATTATTTTTATTGCATGTTTTTATTATAACAGTTTATGGCATGTAAGGTACAATTCAATATTTCAGGTGCCATAAGGACAAAGGAGCAAAGAAGATAGGGTAGAAGCTATCAGAAAATTCTCAAAGCAGAAAAGAAGATACAAGATTGGGAAGACCAACCAGCCATCGACAGATACAACAGATTAGTTCTCTCATATTGGGTGAAATATAATTTGATTAACATTGAATGGATGATGAGAGATCTAGCTAGGGCCTCACAATCTATATTGCAGGTTTCTAATCAAATTTAGTTTCAAATTTTTTATTTTTTTTGTGTTATCTGCCTGTGTGTCACGCAATCCCCTTGTTATCATCACACAATTGATTTGTTTGGATCACGCATTCACCCTAATAGGATCATGCAATTGATTTGACAGTATTACACAATCGCCTTTTCAGGGTCACACAATCGCGTAGGTATCATCACGCATTCATTTCTGTTAATTTTAAGTTCTCTATTTTCTGTTGATTTTATTTTATTGCTAATCATCTGTTTGTAGCCTATGGCGAATTTACAAAAATGATTGGATTAGTATTAGATCAATTGCACTCATGCTCTCACACTTCAACTTTTGGTGCTTAAAATCAACATTGATTAAAATTGACATGCATGCATAAACACTTTAGTTTGGGCTTAAAATTAACATTGGTTAAAATTGACATGCATGTATAACACTTCAATTTGGGCTTAAAATCAACAATGGTTAAAATTGACATGCATGCCTTCACATTTCAGTTTGGTGTTTAAAATTGGCATGCACATGCGTATTCAACACCTCAATTTGGGCTTTAAAACGAACGTGAATCAGGTTGTATATAGATTAAATCACATTTGATTTCTTAAGGGAAATAACTTTTATCGTGTTTGGGGTGGACCTACTGTTGCATAAACTAACTTTCCACTCGCCTTCTGGGTCTTGGGAGAAAGGAAGGAGGTGACAATGACACTCAATTTTATTTTATTCCATGTAGAGAGGGGCATCTTTGATTGGGGATTTTATCACCCTACAGAGGTACTTTGAATTGGGATGCATTTGGGATATCATCTCTCCTAGCGTACTCTCGAGTGAGTTTTTCAAGCCGCTATATATATATATATATTGGTCAGGCGGCTAGAGTATTGAGTGAATTCGACATATGTGGGGGCCTTCCCTGCACCGATAAGCTCAACTAAAGTCTTAAGTGGCTTGCTCTGAGAATCCATCGTTGGATCAGGACCCCTCAAAATTTTACAATAAGAACCAACTTAGTTGCCCAAATCCTACATTTAGTGATTCCGGGAGTGCGGATCGTACCCCATAGATACCCCTTATGTACCTTACACTATGAGATAGAAATCCCTTGGTGATAAGATCTTCGGATCTTTGGGGTAAGAGAGACTGGCATGCTCGAGAAGTGTGTGCCATGGAGTAGAGCCAGTACTGATAGACTCTCTATCTATCCATCTTGTTTCAATATTTTGTTGCGGGGGCCTCATTGAATGGTGTCCACTTTTCAGCCTAAGATTGTATTCTGTGCTTTTTTATGTATTGTTGTATCAGATCAGTATTGAGTCAGTCATTTGGGCTATTTCAGGCCCTATCCTGCGCATCTCTGAATTCTCTGAGATTGTTTGAAAACTAGTTCAGTCAGCTATATCTACCTCCAAACTATTGTTCTTAGACTTGGAAAAACAAAAAACTTGTCCTACACACAAAATTACTGAAAACAAAGTCCATTTTGAAACGTCAAAACTCAAAGGTTTATATACTTGTGACCATAGGCAGTCCTTGCATAGTCCTCATTTATGTCCTCACTATCATCCTAAGTCCTTGCATAGTCCTCATTTATTTCCTTACTATCATCCTAAGTCCTTGCATAGTCCTTATTTACGTCCTAAGTCCTTGCAAAGTCCTCATTATCATCCTGATATAAGTCCTTGTCTAGACCTCATATACGTCTATCTTAGTCCATCATCATCTGCATAATCATCCTACAAAGTCATAGCATGCATCTTAATGGGTCTCCCAAGTGACGGTTTGCTCCCCTTCGAGCAACCTAATCTAGTGCCAAATGACAGTCAGTGAGAAATCATTGAAGGTCTAGCTAACTTAGCCTGAGACTCAAGGAGAAATGCACCCCAGTATATAGGAGTTGAGTACGAGATAAATATCGAGTATAAAATTTCCCATAGGATTGTTAGAGAAATTATTGCAGAACATCTAAGAGAAGATCTTGAGAAACTTGCACTACAAAAATCCCAAAATACTCAACAAGTCTCGTGTCAAAATCCCCAATAGAGAGTCTAGTCTAGTCTTGCATACCTCATACCTAGGTCTAGAGTCTAGCATTAGTTGTCATCTTGCATAAGGATCTAAAACCACCCTCATATAGAAATCTTAAATTCTCGTCACAAGGTCACAAAAGGAAAAAGGTACAATGGACCCAAACCATGACTTGTCAATAAACCCAACTTGGAATATGGACATATCAACTAGTCAACAGTCAGGTTCTCAGGCAATCTCTATATTACATGAACTACAAAAATATTTAACATGAGAAGAAATTGAGTCAGCAAAACAAGATCCACATGTCCTTATGATCTTAGATGCACTTATACATAGTGATGGGGACAAATATCTCTCGTTGTTATTACAAAATGGGGCAAAATTACCTGAGGATTTTGATGTCACAAAGATCTTACCACTAGAAAATAATTTAGGTCAAGATAATAGTCAAATACCGCATATAACACAAATGCAAGCAACGACCTCCATTTTTCCTCATAATGCATATACACAAACAAATGTCAGTACAAATGCAAATTCTCAATCAAGTGCATCATCCTCAACAATAAATGTCAGCGCACCAACATAGAGCATACCGATAATATCAAGTGTCTCAACACTTATTCAAACACAAATTCCTCATACAACAAGTGCAACCCAACCTCCAGTTTCCTATTCCATGGGATCAGCATATAGTCACCAAAATGCAAATCTAGGTATTACAAATACAACAAGTACAACTCAGCCTAACATGGGTTCACATATCAACTATTTCACAATACCTAGTGGAACGTATAACACGAGAAATTATAACAATGGTACCTTCCAACAACCTCCTAGTTATGCACCACAAATCCTTTTGTGGGACATACACAAACACAAGGTGTGCCTTTGACCCAAATAGATATTCAGACACAACAATTACATAATTTGCAACAACTGGTAACTACTATACAAACCGGTAATGATAAAAAGAGCTACACATTGCAGAACTTACGTCCTTATCCTTTTGATCACACATTGTACATGCCACCTTTCCCACAACATTTTGAAACGCCAAAATTTGATAGATACCGAGGGAAAGGTGATCCTAGAGACCACATTAGAGAATTTTTTACATCATGCATAGAGGTTGCAACAGAGGATACTTACCTAATGAGGCTACTTCCTAAAAGTTTGGGAGGCCCAGCCTTAGAGTAGTTTTCACATTTACCACCAACCATCACATCATGGGGAGAATTAGCTAAACACTTTATTGCAAACTTTTCACATAACATTGAAACCCTTGTTACTTTAATGGACTTGTGTGCCGTGAAACAATACGAGAATGAAACATTAGCATCCTTCATACAACGATGGAGGGCTCTCTATAGGAGTTGTAAAACACTTATTTCGGAAACAAAGCAAGTGGATATGTTCACAAAAAACTTGATCCCTAAGATTAAATATCCGATACAAATGCAATGTTTAACCACGTTTAAAAAAATCGCAAAAAAATCTATAAAGTGTGAGAAAGGGCTAGTGGAACAAGGTCTTATTAAGTATGGCAACACCAACAATAATGATAAATCCAAGTTTTGGTCAAGAAACAAGAATATGATCAATGATGGTGTTGTAGATGCTCGAATGGTAAATAGAACTCAACTGATTTTATCTTTAGGCACAAGTCAATCATAAAATCCACATATGGAGAATAACACTGCCTCAACAAACGTAAATGCTACGCAAATTATGAACACAAAGTATCCCAGGGTAAATGCTCCAAGAAGGAATTACACACCTCTAGGAGAACCTATAGAGTTAGCGCTCAAAAAGTTAATACAGACAAACATGATCACATTATCCGAAATAAGAGTATATGAACTAGGTCCTTTCAAACCCACATGGTGGAATGATAATGATTTCTGTGATTATCATCAGACTAAAGGTCACAAAACGCCGAGTTACTATAAGTTGAAAAACTTGGTCCAAAATATGATAGACCAAGGCGACATCACAATTGATATCGATAAAACCTCAGCAAACACAAATCACACAATCTTTAAGGATCCATTTGTTAAGCATGACAAAGGGAAGGCTACTACATCAAGAACTCAAGATAATACAACTAACTACGCAAAGGTCTCATATGACTACACTATTCATGCCATTAGCTTAGGAGATGTAGTAAAAAATGATTCACAAGAAACACTTGATCAAGATGAGCAGTATCTAGTTACTCACATGGATGATAACCAAATTTGCATGTTGTCAAAGACACCGAAATATGATGAAGATAGAAATCTTTGTCTCAGAGACTGGGGGCATGACGAACCATTTCATTCAGGATGCTTTGAAGATGAACTTATAGAACAAATCATGGATATCAAACATACACATGAAAACTATGAGGAGGGATTTAACATAAACCTTGACAGCACAACATATGATAATGACAATTCCTACAAAAGAGATGATATGGTGGCTACAATTAGAATAACTCCCAGAGATAGAGACCATGCAGTAGTTACTCGCAGATCAAAGGCAAATTTACAAGGAGTACCACCAAACCAACCACCAGTAGTAGGGACTTATAATGTTGTTGAACAACTTAAGAAAACCCCAACACAGATCATTATTTGAACTACTGTGTATTTCACCCACTCATAAAGCCATTCTAGACAAAGCACTTCAAGATTCAATAGTGAACAAAGATATAGATGAAAATACCTTCCAGTCCATGGTAGGGAATTGATCACAAGGCACTCACATTGCATTCACAAAATGGGACATTCCTAGTGACAGACAGCTCCATGATGACCCGCTACATCTAGAAGCTTACATACATAAAAGAAGAATCCAAAGAGTACTCATAGATGGAGGATCCGGTCTCAATATTTGTACTTTAAAACTAGTTAAGGCACTAGGATATTCAAAACTTCACATTGATTCATCCAAGAGGATAAACATCATATGATGATGAAGAACGTCCCTCAAAAGGCATTGTAATACTACCAGTCAAGTGGGACCTATAACAACAGAGGTCGCTTTTTGAGTCTTGGATAGAGAACTGGGATGTAACATGTTATTGGGCAGCCCATGGATCCATACCATGCAAGCAGTACCATCCATATTTCATCAGTGTGTCAAATTCCCATATAATGGTATTTAAATCACCATAAAAGGTGATCCAAATACCTTCCAACACTGCAATTACTTGAAAGAAAGTGTGGATAATCAGGTACCATTTAATCAAACAACACCTCCCACTACACAACTGGATGCATTAACAATCATATTATCAAAGAATAATATGCCTAGAACATCTTCTTTATAGATACAAGATATGGGTTGTGGAGAGTATTCTATTTCAAATGCTTCAATTGGAAAACAATTATCTCTATCTCCTAAGTCTTTTGGGAAACCTCAAAATACGATACATAAACAAGACAAAGGAAAAGATATTGTCAGATACACAGACTCATGCTCTTTCATTGGATGGGGTGACTTATAGGAAGAATTCTTGAATGAAGATGTCAACCATTAGATATATAGAGAAGAGGATCACATGACAATACCCAGAATACCCCTAGATCAGTATGGCAATGGATTCAAAATGCTCCAAAGACATGGATATGATGGTACCACAGGTTTGGGGCTATAGAAACAAGGAAGACTAGAACCTATTGTTCCTAACGACAATCCATGGAATCAAGGGTTAGGGTATAAGCATGTACCGCATATCACGGAGGCAAGACAATGCACCCTAGATATATTAAACAGACCAATGAAACCATCAAACTACATATCTCAAAGGGAGTTGTCCATGTGTGTTCTTCCCTCTTCATCTCAAACAAGCAATCAAGTACCAAAATTGCCTAGTGCAGAATCAGGTGGGGAAGACATGATACAACTCCTGTAAGAGCCTAGCACCAAGTCACAAAATGATACAGTTCATGACACAACGTCACAAGCAAATTTTGCAACAAACACAAGTTTACCACCATCAAATGAACCTAATCCCTAGCTATTATCAATACTTTTGCCATGGGAAATGACTCAAGCTTAACCTAATAAATCAGATGAAGCAAGATTGCAACGACTTATACCAGGATTAAGAAGGGTAACTACTGTGCAAAGAAGACCAGTCAATCTACAACAAAATTAGAGGCAGGAACAAGAGGAAATAAGTGATGATACCTCAGATGATGAAACATACATTGAATGTAAGATAGACTCTCATGACTACGAGTTCTTATCACTCTATGATTCTAGCCCACAAACAAGTGTCATACTAAGGTATCAAATAAAGCCTATAAAAGATGAAAATACACCAAGTCAATCAGACAATCAAGTCCTCATGTTATCATAATCTATTATAGAAGGGAGTAATGACTTACCCCTTATGCATTCACACTTGATTGATTGGGGGAAAGAAGGAAAACCAACTTTGGAGTGGTTCAAAAATGATGAAGCCATTACAAAATTCCTCGAAGTTAGAGAGGGATTTCCACAAGGTGACCACAAAGCAGGATTTGTTGTAGACTTGGATAAGATGACATACTTTAGGGAGGCAAGTACCTCTACAACAAAAGATACGGATCAAAATAACCATAATGGCAAGAGCGAGTTAGGTAACCTCCCTATCAAAAGAGAAAATTCAACATTGCTTATAGAAGATACTAAAGAGGTAAATGTAGAAGAAGGAGAGGTTGTACATAACATCCACCTGGCAAAATTACTAAACAAAGAAGAAAAGGACAGGTTCATTCTTTTTTCAAACAACGACCTATCAACTTTGCTTAGTCCTATGCAGATATACTAGGCTTAGATCCTGAGTTGGTGTTGCATCATTTACTATTGCTACCAAGAGTTAAACCTTACAAATAAAAATTGAGAAAAATGCATCCACGAACTGCATTATTGGTTAAAATAGAACTCCAAAAGCTACTAGATGTAGGTTTAATTCAACCTATTGACTATGCAGAATGGATATCTAACCTAGTACCTGTGACTAAGCCCGCATGAGGTATAAGAATCTGTACTAATTTTTGGGATCTAAATAAAGCTTGTCCTAAGGATGATTTCCCACCACCCAATATCGATATGATAGTTGATTTAATAGTTGGGAATGAAATGCTATCATTAATGGATGATTTCTTAGAATACAACTAGATTAAAATTGCACTAGAAGATCAACATAAAATAACCTTTACCTACCCATGGGGAACATACTACTAGAATGTGATGCCATTTGGTCTAAAAAATGTAGGAGGAACATACCAAAGAGCCATGACAATGCTATTTCATGACATGATCCACAACATAATGGAAGATTATGTGGATACTTATTGGTCCTTACACATATATTTGATCAGTTGGAGCAATACAATGTCAGGTAAACCCAAAGAAGTGTGTGTTTGGTGTAACAACAGGTAAACTGTTAGGGTTTATTGTGTCAAACCGAGAAATTGAAGTAGACTATGCAAAGGTCAAAGAAATTATAGATATGCAACCTCCATCAACACTTAAACAACTAAGAGGGTTACAAGGAAGATTGCAATCCATAAGGAGATTCATAGCACAACTGGCAGATAAATGTCATCTATTCCAACACTTACTCAGGAAAGGGGCTACTTTTAAATGGATAGAACAATTCCAAGAAGCTTTCCAAGATCTAAAAGAATATCTTCTAAACACACCAGTGTTAGTACCACCTACACCAGGAAAACCTTTGTTACTATATATATCAGTGACAAACTCAACTCTAGGAGCTTTGTTGGCACATCATGATGAACAAGGAAAAGAAAGAGCTATTTTCTATATAAGTAGAGCCTTGATTGGTTATGAGCTTAATTACACTCCTATAGAATGAGCATGTTTAGCCATAATCTTCACATCTCAAAAGTTTTGACATTACATGCTGAGTCACAAGGTGCAACTCATTGCACGCTTTGATCCACTCAAGTACCTATTGAGTAGAGCAACATTGACCGGGAGATTGGCGAAGTGGGTCATGATCCTGAGTGAGTTTGATATAGAGTACATAGACAGAAAGGCCATCAAAGGACAAATTATATCAGATCAGTTAGCAAAGGCTCCTTTACAAGATAGTAACCCGTTTCTCATAGACTTTCTAGATGAATCAGTATTTACATTGACAACATCTACAATGTGAAATTATACTTTGATGGGTCATATACAAGCCATGGATTCAGAGCAAGGATTATTTTCATCACCCCTCAGGATATTTTTATACCTAAGTCATTTAGGATAATTTTTCCATGCACGAACAATATAGCCGAATATGAAGCTCTCCTCATAGGACTTCATACAGTTGTACATTGGAGAAAAAAAGAATTACAGGTCTTTGGTGACTTGCAACTGATTGTAAACCAAGTTAATGATGACTATATGAAAGATGATAAACTCTTGTCTTATAAGTAAATGGTAGAAGATTACAAAGAGCATTTCAGCAAAATCACTTTCAAATAGATTCCAAGGATACAAAACAAGGCAGTTGATGCCATGGCTACAATAGGATCGCTTCTAAATATGCCTACTAATGAAACTCAGTTTGAGTTTATTATAGAGTAGCTAATGATACCAATATCCCTTAACAGAATACGTATGTGCAATTGTGGGTCCAGAATCCCCTTGGTACAATGAAATATACACATATTTACACACCCAGTACATGTCACCGGATCTATCCAGAAATAAAAAAAGACTCATATTCGTCAGGCATCTAGACACACTATTATAGCTGATACATTGTATAGAAAGGGCTTCGATGGAACTCTTCTCTGATGTCTTGATGAAAATGAAGCACAACTTTCTCTAAAGGAATTTAATGATGGAATTTGTGGGGCACATCAAAGTGGTCCACCACTGTCAAAGAAATTGTTAAGAACAAGTTATTACTGGCCAACTATGGAAAAAGACGCCTATAAATATGTGCAAAAATGCAAGCAATGTCAAATGCATGAAGATCTCATTCATGCACCAGCACAAGATCTTCAACCTATTACATCACCATGGCCATTTTCACAATGGGGATTAGATCTAGTGGGTAAAATCAATCCTACTTCTTCCAATGGGCACAAGTTCATCTTAACAGCTACTGAGTACTTTACCAAATGGATCGAGGCAATTCCTCTTACATACACCACTAGAAAGCAAATAGAAAAATTCATGCTCAATTACATTATCTGTAGATATGAGATTCTAATGTGCTGCATGATAGATAATGGATGTCCATTTAAAAATCAAGAAGTGAAAGAATTGTGTGACAAGTTTCAAATACAACAGAGATTTTCCATGCCATATTATCCGCAAACCAATGGACAAGTAGAGGCAACAAATAAAACAATATTGAAGATCCTTAAAAAAGTTGTCACTGACACAAGACGGAACTGGCATCTCCAGTTAAATCCCGCTCTTTGGGCTTACAGAATAAGAGTACGCACCCCTACAGGAGCAACACCATATTCCTTGGTCTATGGTATAGAAGCAATACTCCCCATTGAAATAGAAATACTATCTCTAAGAGTCTCTTTACAAAACATCATATCGGAGGAAGACTATCCGATAGCAAGATTACAAGAGCTAGAAATGCTTGATGAAAAGAGACAAAATGCTTTCAATCATCTGAAAGGTTATTGAAATAGACTGAGATGGAGTTATAATAAACAATTCCACCCATGAACTTTTGAAGTGGGAGATCTAGTTCTCAAAGAGATCCAAAGGAACCTAGCGGAACGAGAAAAGCCAGGGAAGTTTGAACCTAACTGGCTAGGTCCTTTTATCATAACAAGGGTTATAGGCAATGGAGCATATAATTTGGCTACCACGGATGGAGATCTACTCTCTGACCCTATGAACATCATGCACCTTAAACGATATTATATCTAAGGGCTGGGTTAGGTTAGGTTTTACTTTCCACATTGCATGTCATTTTATTCAAAGTACTGCATTGCATATAGTTTCTTTTTCAAGTGCATCACATTCGTAAAATTTCTACATTTTCATATAGTAGCATCAATAAAACAAGGCAATTGTCCAAGATTGTCATTCATTTGCATTCAAGAGAAGCAAGGGCCATCTCCTTTCTTAGATATTCAGACATGAAGTCTTTGAGGTCCTAAGGTCATTCATTTTCAACATTACCCTGTGATGACACTTTACTTATGGTTGGGTAGTGATTTCACTATTTGATACTTTTTAACCCAAAATCTATCAATTGCTATATCTCAAACATATTAAGAAGATCTCTAATTCATTCTAGACACCTAGTTGATCATATGACTAGTGAAAAATCTAAAATTCTACTTCAGCACCACTGTAATTATCACACCCAAGTAGGTTTCATTACTTACAAAGTCAAGGCAAGAAAATAATAAAATAAAAAGAGCTATGCCAAATATTCATCTCAAGGCAATAGATAAATGATATATAACTGAAATATCATACATACAAAGTGTGACAAAAAGCTTAACTATGGGAACATGCAAGTAACTCCATCAGGGCTATGAATTCCTGTTGGCAATGGAGCAATATTTGAGAAATTAGAGTCTATAACATCGTCGGAGCTCTAAAAGCTTGCTAGCAGCGAGGCTCTATTCGGGATGCTTTTGAAGTTATGATAATCCACGTAGCTAGTCATATGGGATGCTAAGGATCTTTAGTGAATACAAGAGTGAGATTTAACTGATCTGCACACACATGGGCAAAAGAAGATCAAAGTTTCAAGAACCAATGGGGAAGTTTTTCGCGTCTCCATTTGTAAATCCTAGTCACTAAGTGTGTTAATTTGGATGTTCCAAAGGACCTTAAGTATTTATTGACTGCTTATCTATGAAATGTTTTGCACCTCCATTTCAATTGGTGTATCACAAAAGGCTAAACAAACACAGTCAACCTTGTTTGAATAGGAAACATATCTTCATCATGCATATTGCATTAACATAGGTCATGTCAAAAATTCATTGTCTCCGCATGCATTTTTGCAGATCGTCATGTCATACAGGTCTGCACATTGGGGGCATACCTAAAAAAATTCTAAAAATCATAAAAAGTCCTTAAAAAATTCTAAAAATCATAAAAAGTCTTGAAAAATTCTAAAAATCATAAAAAGTCCTGAAAAATTCTAAAAATCATAAAAAGTGTTGAAAAAATTCTAAAAATCGTATAACATTCTTCAAAAATACCAAAAAACATTCATATAATGTCCTTTGAAAATAACAAAAACATCTGGAAAATGTCCTGAAAAAAATTCAAAAACATTCAAATATTGATCCACATAATCCAAAAACATCGAAAAAGCTCTTGGAAAAGAACTAAACAATAAAAAATCAATCAAAAAACTTGCAATAAAATGTCTCACAAGAATCAAACATCCAAGAAGATATCCAGCAAATGCTTCACACAAAGTTAACAAAGGATACGACTATCCAGTCAAACATTTACAATCAATTGATCAAACTGTCTTATCAATCATATCATATCCATATCAAGTGATCATTATATTGTCTTAAACAGAAGAGGATACACTCGAAATTAGACAAATGGGGTCCGCAACTTTCTAAATCAGACATTATCAACCATCACATAAAGCAACTGAGAATGAAGGCACAAGGTTAGTATAGTTGCTGAATTTTGTCTGGGTCAGTCTTTATCTTTTATCATTTGGTGACAGATTATGTTCCTATGCTACTCAAGGATGTCCACAAGTGACAATAGGAGGCATGATGGGCATTATCTTTTTCTTTGTTTGTTGTTTGTGGTGTGAATCGATGAAGTTCTAGGGAAATTGCTATAGTGGGTGTCTGTGATAGGAGCATTCAGCTATTGAATGCCACACATACCTCGACCCCTAGTGTATTTCCCAGAATGGAGGGGTTCACTCTTTGTCTGCTAGTGTTTGTTTCTTCAATGAGATATCTTTAGATCTTGGTTCCTTATACCCCGATGTGCTAAGCTTCCTTGTTCAATAATAAGACTCAATGATGAATATATATTGTGCAATAAATAATGACACAGGTTTGCGAATCAATCATTCCCACTTCATCTCATTTGCTTATTGCTAGTTTGCTGATTCTTTTCTCATCATCTCTTTCTAAATCATTTTCTATCATCTAATTTATTCTATTTCATTCTAAGGTTTATTCTCTCATATTCTATCTCAATATCATCTTTACATCACTTATCTCTATCTCTAATCAACTAACCATTCTTCTATCTTTCATGTCACATTCACATTCTTCTTTTTTCGCGAGATCATTCATGTCTTTAATGCACAAACAATCTCTTGAGGGGGCATTACACCCTAAGTATCACCAAGGCATACTGGGGCATGAAATTTTTCGTTTTCTTTGAAACAACGTCGTTTCGACATTATCTCAAAGAGGGGCAAATGTAGACACCTAAAAATGTTTCATTGATCATGTACTAATTATTCCTCTAATTGATTAAATAATTCTTTAATTCTTTAATTAAGTTAATTAATCTTATTCTTCTAATTTCATATTTCCTCATCATCTTACTTATTATTTCTATTTTAATTCTATCATTGTTTTAATCATTTTAACCATTTTCTAATATTAATTAAATATTTATTATTTAAATAATTCTGATTAATTCCTCAATTTAAATAATCTCTATTATTTAAATAAATTAATTCTCAATTTCTATCTCTAATCATCTAATCGTTAACCATTTTTTAAATATTAATTAAATATTTGTTATTTAACTAATTATGATTTTAATCCTTTAATTCAAATAATCTTTATTGATTAATTAAATTTCATTTCTAAAATAATTAAATAGTTTCTTTAAATTATTTAATTAACTAATTAATTCTTCTAATTCATCAAATTCAAATACATGTACATGATTTCAAAAATCAAATTGAAAGTCAAAGTCAAGTTCTAAATATATTCAAATATTAAATTGAATTAAAATCTCATGCAAAGATTAAATTGAAAGCACATGCTAAATTAATTAATTCAATCAATCAATTGATTAAATCATTATCCCTTCAATCTCTTTTTCCATCTTTTAGTTAGTTTTTCCTAAATAAAGCTTTCTTTGTCATCCTCTTTATTTCTTCCAATCATTCTTTTTCTGCTTTCAATTAGCTTTTTCTCAATCAGTTGACTCCTTTAATCTATTCAATCTATTTTGTTTCACCTCTAAATCAACAGTTCAACTATCAATCAACATGTGAGCTCACCTGATTTCCACCTCTTGATCAATTTGTTCGACCTTTCAATCAATCTTCTCCAAAAATCTATAAATTGAGCATTCAATCTCCATTTTCAACAATCAAGAACTTTGAATCTTTGTGTCATTTGCAGGTTGCCAGCATAATATCTAAGAGCCATCATACCGCAGAGAAGAGAAGAGCAATGGAAGTTATACATAGTCACAGAATAGGGAGTTTTGATTGATTAATTTATAATTCCTATTTTGATTCGATTGTGTTATTTCATTGTCGGTTTGTTGAATTATTTGATTAGATAGGGATTCACAATTTCCCTTTTGTTTCTAACTGATATATTTGAATAAAGATGAATTTTACATGCGACAAATATTATTATTATTATTTTTAATATACGAATGTGTATTCAATGTCAGCCCGAGTGGAAGGATAGTGCACATAGTCTGGTAGATGCAAGGAATGATGTTTTGTTTGTTAATGCATTTAAAGCCTTTACTTTTGACGACCAATGTTAATGCATTTAAAGCCTTGGGCTTGTATGCGGGTGTCACTTTTGTTTTCTTTCTCAAAGTTGCAAGTGCAGGGTTGTTTTGGTCAGTGCAGAATGGAAGCGAATTTCACATTGTTGACTGACAAGAAATTGGTGCCTGTTTTGGGTAAGATAACATATAGGAGGATGAAAGGTCTTTTCTTTTTCAAAGACCAGTGTCTATGTGAAGCGGTTAAAATGTTGCTTGGGGAAAATTCATCCATGTGGGTCATTAATATCGGACTAACATGGAAGTATACTCTTTGATTTTTGCTTGGGGATTGCAATTTGAGGAAGAGGTGGAGAAGGTGAAGATGGCTCTGGGAAATTTGATTGAGCAATTATGAGTGTGGACATTAGGACCTCTGCAGGCCAAGATGTATCAAGTGCACCATTACCTTTTATTCGATGGCAGGAGGTGTAGCGCCAACCAAAAAACCCTAGGGAAACTTACAACAATTTACCTAAAAGAGTGGAATAAATTTTTTTTATTCACTAATAAGGTTTGCATCTAACTCAATTAAGGCATTAAATTGTTAAAGTGATTCAATAGTTTCATCTCAAGGTTAACTATCTAACTGATGGTTGATATATTACACTCCTAACACAAGAAAAATCATGTTTACATGTTTTCATAATCTCCCTAGGGCCATGGATCCACTACTTAGTTCAACATTATTTGTGTTTTATGATTAGTGCATTTAATTTACCATCATCATAACAATGCACCTCTATGCACCTAATGATCTAACCTTACTATGGAACATAGCTATTAGTGCTCATATGCATACTAACCAACATGGTAACTCCCCATAAGGCACTCTATTTGATGCAGGAGCATCCCTAGTCCACAAGAATCTTGCATCAACCAAAAATATATTTCTTTCTGTTTTTCTTTCTATTTGCAGTTTCAGTTTTCCTTTCTATGTGTCCCAGTTTTGACACACCAGATCCTATGGAGTTGGATTCTACTTGAAGACTTGATCATCTTTCTTACTTTCAGACCGTATCGCATTTGGATCACTTTCCGCTAAGATATCGCTACCGGTTTCCATGACAGTTTCCTGTTATCGGTTGCTTGAGACCTATTCTAGTGATCTTCTGGAACCTATTCTGAAGCTTGTGGAGCCTTGAGCATTGATTTCAATGTTCCTTGGCATGTGGTCGACCTTTTCCCATGATCTATGTTTCATCCTTTGTATTTTTTGGAGGATTCTCTTGGGGGAGGCCGACCTTGTTATTTTCATGTTAGGTCTTGTTCTTTGGGTTTTGATCCCTTTTGGGCTGACTGGATCCTTTGGATCGATATATATTTGTACTTATGCTTTAGATGTAACGAAGAAGAGAATCAAGTAGCTAGACCATGCATAGAAGATAGATCTTTTGATTCAAGGTCCCAGTTGTGACCCATTCTACCAAGCCTGTGAGTCGGTATGTTGTAACTCGGTTGTGACCGGTTGAATGTAATCAGATTTCATGTAATAAAACTATCTGTTCTGCATTGCCTCCATCATATCTATGTGTTTCCATTGTGTTTACTCTTGTTGACCGGTCTGGATTGATCTCTTTTAGGTCCCTCTTCACGAATGACTGGTTCACTATTACTTTTGCCCTCTAAAACTCTTAATGAATACAACCCACTACAATGCTCAATCACTACTAGTTAAGCATGAAATGCACTTCCATAACTGTTGCACCATCTAGGAATCCAATGAAATATTACAATCAACCTAACAATTATATGCATAATACTTCATATTCCTGTTATTACTTACTAAGTTGCCATTAGTTTTATGTCCAAAGTTATTCTATATACTCTAGTCGGTTACTACTACCGAAATATTCAGTCGGTAAGCACAGAGTGGTCAATTATAGAAGAAAGTAGTCACAGAGCCTAGTATACACCAAGTTGTCTACCGAGTAACACTCTATGTCTATCGAGCAGCAAAAATGATATACCGAGTGAACACACATCGAGTGAAATGTGTTACCAGATTCATTGAACCTAGGCACACATGGGAAACATGTTATAAGATCAAGGAGCAGGGAATCATTATCACTTAGGAAATTGCACCTTAAAGATTTTGTATGATCTTGAGGTCATCTATCCAATGAAATATTTTGTATGGTTATTCATTTGATAAATCATGTTTGTAAGATCGAAGCAATGAATAGATCACCGACATATGAGATCTATTTATACATCATGAATTAAGGATCAAATATAGAGGTATATGAAGCAAGACATGTGTAATAGATAAGGAAGCACTGAGTATTGTGACTGTTAGAGACACAGAGGTCATCGAGAAGGATTTCAGAGAACAGTCAAGGAATAGAGTAAACAGAAGGGTTTACCAATTTATTTTATGGGTTACCAAGGTATGCTATAAGCAAGGTAATCTCATTTTGAGCACATAGAATCTGCTATAACATTTCAGATGTAAAGTTGCAGATATTTGTAAAGATTTTAATGTAATATTTTGAGTTGCAAGAGAAACCTTTAACAGGGTAAAAGACTCTAACAAAGTCTATAATTTGTAAAGCCTTTAACCAGGTGCAACATTTAGAATAAGTGTTGTAAAATCCTTTAGCAAGGTAGATCTAATGATCTTGATACTCCTAACAAGGTAAGCTATTAGAAATAGCTAAACATGTAGCTCTAACCAAGCAACCTTTATTATTGCAGTAGTGAAGTTGTGGGTGCCATCCCCACCGTAGTTTTTCTCTCTAACCAAGAGTTTCTGCATTACCAAAATATATGTGTTATGGAGTGAATCATGTATGATTATTATTTATTTGTTTTAGTATTATATTATGTTACAACAGTTTCTGGTTTATGCATAACAGTAAAGTTATTGTTGAAGAAAGGATTTGAAGTACTGATTCACCCCTCCCCTCTCAGTACATTAGCTTTCCATATTGGGCCTAACAATTGGTATCAGAGCTTGAATCTTGGAAAAGGGTTTAATAGCCTAAAGAAAAAGATCTTATCAATGAAAGGCTATAAACAATCTCGGAGAATTGTGTATCGGGAAGAAGAGTTGGATCATGTTAATCAAGTGATTGTAGACATGCAAAGACAAATACAAAAATCATTGAAAGTCAGAAAAAGATTGTCTGATGATTTGCAGGACTCTCAAGAGTTAGTGGAACAAATTGAGACATCATCTAAGAAGAGTATATCTAAAAAGACTGAAGAGATGATTGGAGAATTGAAAAAAAAGAACAAAGCACTGACTGATCAACTAAAAGCAATGAAAAGAGAACATGAACATTTCAGCACATAGATGACTGAAAATCTTGATGCATTGAGGACAGTCGAGGATAAAGTAAGAGATCTAGAAAGAGAAAAACAACAACTTGAAGCATCAGTATCTGAAAAGAATGATGAAATCACAAGGTTGACTGGGATTCAACAAAATCTGTCAGATCAATTGGGTTATGCATATCATGAACCAAATCTGAAAGATGATGAGAATCAAGCATTGAAACTTGAAGTATCAAGGTTGACCGATTAACTTTAAACATAGAAGAAATCCAAAGAAACACTCAAAAAGAGTTATGAAGCATCAAAGATATTGGATGAGCAACTGAATACAAAAAGACCCAACAAAGTTGCAGGACTCGGTTACAAAGGAAAAGACTCTACCGAAAAGGGAATCCACACTACCGAGAGAGGAGAATCATCAAAGCAAGCTGGAAACAAGAAGAACATCAAAGGAAAGAAACTTATTTACAACTACTATGGAAAACAAGGACATACTGCCAACATGTGCAAAATCAGAAAAGGTAAGCAATCGAATGTCACAAGGTCTAAAGGTTATTGTTACAATTGTAATAAATATGGTCACACATCTAACCAATGTAGGACAAAGTCTGCTAGCAATTATCAGAAGGCAAAATTCAAAGGGTTTTGTAAAAATTACAATAGATATGGACATAGTACTGAGAAGTGTTGGTTTAAGAAAAAGAACTATACGTGGTCTGCACACCGAGCAAATACTGGAAGCTACCGAAATCACACAGATCCTAACCAACAGTATTTTGTAGTACCATGGGATTATAATACAAGGATATGGTGTGAATGTTGTGGAAGATATGGACATATAAGTGCCAACTGCTTTATAAGGTTTGGAATGAACAATCGAAGATCATGGGGAAATCCTGGTATGGCATGTTTTCATTGTCACAAAGTTGGACACTTGGCTAGAGATTGCAGAGATCAACCTAGAGGAGACACTGAGGAAATAAAGGCAAATTACAGATGATTTGGAAAAAGAAGGAAATTGTGTCAAATGAAGAAAGCACCTTATCTACCGATTTAGGTGCACCTATTCCAAATTAATCGGTAAAGGTATGAAGGGACTGCATTCTTGCAAGGTTAAATCTTAACAGTTCCTATTTTATCATGTACTTAATTCAAAATCTGCATACCTAAAGATGCATTAGGAAATTTGAAATTTTATCAAGTCTTTTGGAAGCCCGCCTAGTCGGTAAATACAAGAAGTTTGTCTACTCAGTAAAAGCATAAAAAGGAAGTGGTACCAAGTGCATTTAATGTTTTCTGACCTAACTGCACAAAGCCTAATAAGGTATATTGTGTACTTAAAGATTTTGCGCAGTCATTTTACACTTACCAAGTTTTCAAGAAAGCAGAGCAAAGCGATTCAAAGGCGATCAAACCTCCTTCGAAGCGAAATTCAAGGTATTTACATCAATCACAACGCATTGTCAAGCTAGTTTATAGATCATATCAGTTGTGAATATCTGTTTTACATTTTTTAAGTGGAAAGCATCTGTTGTTTAAAAGTTTTCAAACCCTAAGGATCTTTTGTTAAGTGATTATCTGAAATTTGAAATGGCACCTAAGATCTAGAAGCCCATTGTTGTTGACAACATTGAAAAGCCCTCACTGAAATACTCTCTAACTCCCAAAGTAGCATCTAAACAGGATGATAAAACTGCATTTTCAGTCATTCCAGATAGGGTTTTACTAGTTGAGGATGTTAGATTCTTCACTAAGTGTCGTGTTAAGGAACTAGGTCATGTTGAAATAAGGGACACATATGATGAATTGTGCACCGATGGAAAACTAGATAACAAGTTTGAACACATTAAAGTCAAGGGATTGACCGAAGCCCTAACCTACCTGTGAGTCTTCAAACCCTAGTGGGTTAAATTTGTTTTGAGCAGAGTTCATGATGACTTCATGTGGTTAGAGGAGCAACCATTCAAGATCACCAAGGAAATCATCCATTTGATCACCGGTTACCCTATTTTTGATCATGCCCGAGCTCAGAAAATGATATCACAAAAGGAATTGATCACTTTAACCGGAGTTGAATCTGATTGCAGAGGACTAAAACTGAACAATGTCACAGATGCAGAGCTGAAGTTTGCAATTAGAGTCATAGGTTATTGTTTCTTTCAATCAGCAAGGGAAAATAGTGTACCCTGTGTAGCAGTCGATTTAGCATATAAAATTGTGAAGAAAGGAATGAAAATTGATCTATGCGAAGTATTGTTGAAAAACCTATTTGAGAATCTAAACACCATAAGGAAGCCAAAGAATAACAACTCGGCTAACACACTGAAGTTTGGATCACTTTTGGTATGCATGTTTTTCTATTTTGAGAAATTCTTTCCGTTAGTCGATAATGTAGTTTGGGAGCTACACCGACCAATCACCCATCAAATCAATGACTTCATCAAACAACTAGGTGATAACTTTTATGATATTATGGATGATTACTTTAGCAAGTTTCAGGAAAAGATGCATAACAGGTATAGAATTCCACCCCAGTTAGTAGAGAAATACAAGGATGACATATGCTTTGAATTAGACACCGACTACTACTATGTCAATGCTGTGGAACTGAGAACTTGATCTTTGCCACCTATGGGTTATGAGATTGATTTTGACATCACACAATAGCAGATAGATGCTTTTCTTACATTACCAAGGCATGCTACCAAGTTGAGATATGATACATATGAAGAAGTTAAAGAGAAAGTTAAGATGAGCATTGTAGTACCAGAGGCTACAAGGGAAGCAACAAAAATGATCAAGGCATTAACAAATAAATTTGGAGAAGGTTCTTCCTGCACACCTATCAAGGGCACTCTAGTCATCACCGAGGAGGAATCTGAAGCCCAAGAGGTAGCTATTACATTGAGCACCGAGTTGCCTAAAGGGAAAGTTTTGAAAAGGAAGAAATGAGATACATCAAAGGTATCACCGACTCCTTTAGTAAAGTGCCCAAACACAAGATCATCTACAACATCACCAAGTAAGAAACCAAAGAATGTTGCCACACCAAAGGTAACAAAAACTTATAAGAAATCTACTTGGAGACTCATTTTGACTAAAGAGTCCAGTGACACCGAATCTGAAGACAAAAGTAAATTTCAGATTGTCAAGAGTAAAAAGGAAGATGTACATAGTGTTGATAATTTTTGTGCTAATCTGAAGCAATATGGTGGATTTGGAGCATTCAGATATGTAAAATATGACTTCAGATCTGATGCAGAAAAGAGACAAATTTAAGAAGCCGTAATCTCCACTCTTCTAAAATTTCGATTGGTCCCATTGGAAGTAACTAATTCTCTTCCAAAAGAATTGTATTTGCATACTGGTAACAGGTGGAAATATGCCATGGACTCAGAAAAGAAGATGAGAGAAAGAAGTCTAGTACATCTCTTTCTAGACATGTCGGTAGATGAGATCAATGAACATCTGAAAAACTACCACACAAACTTCCTAGTCAAGCAAAGAGCCTTGAAATTGATGAATGGCCTTTATTTGGATGTAGAGAATGAGACCAAAGAAAAGTGGCAGGAAATCTTTCAAATCAAGAATGCTGGTGAGCAAGTTGAAGTTGAAATAGTTGATGTCACTGAGCAAGATCTTGATATCATCGAGCAAGACCCTGCTGACACTATACAAATTGATGAGGATATCATGGACACCGAGGCACAAGAATAGGAAATGATAGAAGGGAATGCATATGCCAAACTGGTATCTAGTGAGTCAGTTTTGGAACAAGTTCAACCCTATCCTCCGGTCACTCAGCCTATTTCAACTAAGGCCCCTCAGGATACTGAACAAGGAATAGAGGGTCACAAGTATACAGAAGGAGAAGCTACTTCTCAGGCCACCAGGGAACAAACTTCTCAAGCTCCTTCTAGCACTGAAAATGTTACAACTGAGACCCCGAGCAAGGATTCACTAAAGGCTACATCAGAGGTTCAAGAAATTGACAAAAGTGTTGCCTCTACCGAGAAACCTACCAAGAGTCAACAAGCCTCCCAAGCCATTGTATTAGTTCAATCGATGAAAGCTAAAGAAAAGAAAATTAAAAAGCATAGTTTCAAATTAGATTTGTCAAAACCAATAGTGTTGCCAAATGTAGACATATCCAAATTAAAGGGGCAAGCACTCATTGAATTCGGTGAACTATGCAAAGCCAAAGTAGAACAGGAAAAAAAATGGCTATTCAAAAGAAAAACAAAGTACTTCAAAAGGTGAAAGCACTATTAACAGATATGCTACCTGAAGCTACAGTGACAAAAGATGCAGCCATCCATATTCAACTGGATGAACTCCTAACTAAAATAGAGACATCTGGAGTAGACGCATCTGAATATTTGAGAAAATTGAAGGACAAAAAGCTCAGTGCTAAAATGATTGAAGAGGTATAGAAAGCCATTGCTATTGGTAAAGTAAAACTTGTCAAATTTATTGCTGAGTTGTCCCCTCAACTCAAGCATATTCTTTATTTATTTCAGAAACTCTGTACATTCTCTTTATTCATTAAAGATATCAAAAATAAAACAGAAGTGATTGAGAAAGAGATCACCGATCTCTCAAATAAGTTGACCACTGAGCCAAATTCTATTCAGCATTTCTATACAAAGTTACAAAAGCTCATGGCTCAACAATTGGAACTTAGGAATGAAGAGCACCAAATCAGGATGGACATTATGACTCTTCAAACCTTATTCATTCCACACTTGTCCTCCGTCCAAGAATAGATCAACAAGGCCACCTCCCTATCCACTCAACCAGAGGGAAGCACCTTAGATGGACTAATTTCACTGTTAGCTGACATTATAGCTCAAAATTCACTCATGGATAGTGTCAAGGATGCCCTCTCTGCCGCTCTTACCGATGCAAGGACTGATAGTTCTGATACTTAAAGATAAGTACAAATGCCAAGCTAATAAGATGAGAGGGGGGGAGGTGAATCATACAAACTTAATCTTCCATAAAAACATCAGATTCAACCTTGGTAACATATACTTCAGTAATATAACCAAAACTGCTAAACATGCAAACTCAAAAGCATATAAACATCATAACACTCATAACACCAAATTTAACGTGGAAACCCAAATAGGGAAAAACCACTGTGGGATTTCAGACCCACTAAGAAATATACTCTTCTAGAGTATGCTCGGTTAAAAGCAAATCCTGTTAAAGATTACAAACACATTGCTAGATGTGACCCAGTTAAGGGATTTCCCTCAGATCTGTTAGGATCTTCACCTTGTTAGAAGTGACCTTGTTAAAGGATTTCAAACACTCAATCAAAATGTCACCTTGCTAGAGGGTTTTACAAATAAGACTGTTAAGTCCACTTGGTTAAGAGATTTTCTGTCACTTCACAAAATAACAGTAATAAAAATCTATCTGCAACTTCACATCTAAAATGCTAAAGCAGATTCTTATTTGCTCAGTACAATATAGACATAGAACTAATCTTGTCCATCTATTGGGCTCTATACTCTGTTATTCAAAACAGGTCTTCAAGCTTCTGTGCTCGGTAATCACTATGTAGCATCCCTGTGCATACACTTGCCCGCATGCATTGTTTATCAACAGTTCCCTATTTATAAACAATTTGCCAACCGCTTAATCTCCTTGATCACATTTCCCATGATCAATCATAGCCATTAGATCTTCAAACTTTGTCTAGATTCAATGTATCCTTTGATTTGAAAATGTTTTACCCTACCTTGGAACTTGCATACATTTCTTGGAACTTGTGCTAGGGTATTGCGGTTGAATCTAAGTTGTAGATCTTCCTGCCAATTTTCCTTTGCCATAGATTCTTTAACAAACTTCATTCACGACATACCAATCATTTAATCATAGCCAGCTCATCAGCTTCCTTCATTAAATAATGCATGTAATCATTTAATGTGTTCTGTTATTACTCGGTTGCAACTCGGTAAATACTAAACTTCACTCGGTAGACATTCTGCCTTCATTAACTGATAGTGATAACCTTAGGGTTTACCGACTAGGTTCCTTAGGGTTTACTGACTAGGTTCTTTGCTCGGTAACATAGTATAGTATTAACCTTTCAATAAATAACATATGTAGGATATCAAAACAATCTAATCATCATGATCTCATCAATGTCTAACTCTGTAATAGTTGCCCATTGAATAACTTATTTCTCCCCTTATCCATCATATTCTATCTGTGTCTTTTACCGACATCTTTATACTCATCAAATCATACTTCTCAAGATATGGCAACATCATACTGAATTAGAAAATCAATTTCTTGACATCAATGACAAAATAATAATATTAAGACAGTAAACACCATTAATCAGTTTTATCCATAATCATCAACAACCTTCTCAATATCCTTATGGAAATGCCAACAATCTCTCCTTGTCTGTTATAATGCCAAATGCCAACAAGGACAAAGTACAAATCCATTTTTGACTAGTTGCCTCCACCGAATGGTAACTAAGTTTTGATGTTTGTCAAAAAGGGGGAGTATAGTATCAAAGTATCAAAGGGGGAGTGTAGTATACAGGGGGAGTATATCGAGCAGAACAGAGTATCCAAATACACAGTTAATTTTGACAGGGGGAGTAGTGAACCAAGCAGTGACAACCGAGAAGTTAATACAGAATATTGATCATAGCGCGTGCATAATCAGAGTTTTGTACAGTATATTGATAAGGGGAGTATATCTGAATATACTATTTTATTAACAAATGTATATACTGTTTGATTAGTCAAATTTTGTAAGTATATAGATTTTTTGAGTTATGACTTTGAAAGGAGTTTTGTCAAACATTTCAAAACTAATGTCAAAAGGGGAGATTGTTACTACTTACTAAGTTGCCATTAGTTTTATGTCCAAAGTCATTCTATATACTCTAGTCGGTTACTACTACTGAAATATTTAGTCGGTAAGCACAGAGCAGTCGGTTATAGAAGAAATTAGTCACAGATCCTAGTTTACACCGAGATGTCTTCCAAGTAACACTCTATGTCTACCAAGCAACAAAAATGATATACCGAGTGAACACACACTGAGTGAAACGTGTTACCAGATTCATTGAACCTAGACACACATGGGAAACATGTTACAAGATCGAGGAGCAGGGAATCATTATCACTTAGGAAATTGCACCTTAAATATTTTGTATGATCTTGAGGTCATCTATCCAATGAAATATTTTATATGGTTATTCATTCGATAAATCATGTTTGTAAGATCGAAGCAATGAACAGATCACCAACATAAGAGATCTATTTATATAGCATGAATTAAGGATCAAATATAGAGGTATATGAAGCAAGACATGTGTAATAGATAAGGAAGCATTGAGTATTGTGACTGTTAGAGACACAAAGGTCACCGAGAAGGATTTTAGAGAACAGTCAAGGAACAGAGTAAACAGAAGGGTTTATCGAGTTATTTTATGGGTTACCGAGGTATGCTATAAGCAAGGTAATCTCATTTTGAGCACATAGAATCTGCTATAACATTTCAAATGTAAAGTTGCATATATTTGTAAAGATTTTATTGTAATATTTTGAGTTGTAAGAGAAACCTTTAACAGGGTAAAAGACTAACAAAGTCTATAAATTGTAAAGCCTTTAACTAGGTGCAACATTTAGAATAAGTGTTGTAAAATCCTTTAGCAAGGTAGATCTAATGATCTTGATACTCCTAATAGGGTAAGCTATCAGAAATAGCTAAGCATGTAGCTCTAACCGAGCAACCTTTATTATTGCAGTAGTGAAGTTGTGGGTGCCATCCCCACTGCAGTTTTTCTCTCTAACCAAGAGTTTCTGCGTAACCAAAATATATGTGTTATGGAGTGAATCATGTATGATTATTATTTATTTGTTTTAGCATTATATTATGTTACAACAGTTTTTGGTTTATACATAACAGTAAAGTTATTGTTGAAGAAAGGATTTGAAGTACTGATTCACCCCTCCCCTCTTAGTACATTAGCTTTCCATATTGGGCCTAACAATTCCCCTTAACATATACATGAGTATGAAGCTATTTACATATGCATGACGTTTATGTACATATGCCCTTACCTTAAGCATGGATGTCAACTCAAGTCATTACATACAACCAATCTTGATCTTGACTCAATACATACACTCTAGTTCCTTATGATAGTACTCTAACATGATGACTATGAGCTACTATGACTAAAATTGATACTTCTATATCGATGTCCACATTTATAATGCAACACCTATATGACACCCTATCTCACTTAATCATCAATGCATGCACACAAGTCCTACTATTGCAGCTATGTGCACACTGACACTAATCATACATTAATAATTTTATTGCAGCACTTACATTAACATGTACATTCCTATTAAATCCTAATTATATCATTTGGTTAAACCTTACTTTATTTTTCGGCCTTGGGATGATTGGGTTTCCATAATATGAACTATGTCATCATCAAGTCTTGTGTTTTAATGTCATTGCTGAAGTCCCTAATCTCATAAAAGATACTAATATCTACCTAGTTTAAATTGGTAACCATGTGGATGTATTTGATTGTCTAGCATTAGCTTGTTACATATGTCAAGATATATCATAATGAAAATAATAAAACATCTTGCTATCATTTCATTGACCACACCTTCACATTCATCTATCTAACATATTAATTCTACATAAGTGTCTGTATTGCTGATCTAAACTAACTTTAACCATAGCATATTGGAAATTTCAACTAACTAAATCACTCTTAAATAAACATGATGATTCCATCAAGATTTCATGTAACAAGTCAAAGGATTTCAATGCTTACAAATACTAAGTCATTAATTAGAAGTGTTTACAATTTACTTCTTCCCTAATTACATAAGAGTAGATTACATTACTTCCATTGGAAGTCTAATCTAAAACATGATCATGAATACAATAGATGTTGTTGTTACATAAGGTACAATGGTGAGATTAACTCACTACTAAATCCATAATCCTCAATTATCACATAGCGATAGCATCTCAATCATGAAGTAATATAGTAAAATAATCTGCTCCAAGGATCTAAAATCAGCATGATGAAAAATCCAAGTCCATGCATGAAGAAAACACCAACGAAGAGGGAAAAACCCCAATGGCAAAAATCTCCAACCACCCAACCAATGTGGAACCTACAAGGAACCACCCCTCGAGCTAGGAGATGTCTCTAGGTCTCGACTCACACACTAAGCCTAGGTTGACGCTTGACCAAAGGGACTAACATCAAACACTTCATATACACAAGCATACCTCATCAGAGCACTTTTTGGAACATCTCGAGAGTAGGGGAAGGAAAGTACGATTCCAACGCAACAAACGGCTCGAAAATCGCATCTCCCAAACTCAAGTTATGATAAGATGAATGAGAGAGGAAAAATTAGGGTTTCACAAAGTAAGAATAAACAAACGAGAGTATATACTTCGAAAGTGACACTTGTATTCGTCACTTTGTCGATTTAGAATACTATTCAGTGCAGTGGAGCCCACCTAGCCATCACCATGCCTTCACGACGTCCGGAGCATCCCACGAGGATCGAGATCCTGCGCCAGGCCGTGATCGACGACGAGCCACTGGACGAGGTGAGTTGACTGAATGTTTGACTTTTGATTTTTTCGCATGTTTGACTTTTTCGTGATTGTATGCGGGCCTTGAGGCCGACCGGGGCCCACCCAGGGCGCCATGGTCCCTGAGGGGCGCCCTGGTCCCCCCAGGGCGCCATGGTCCCTGACAGGGGCGCCATGGTCCCTGTAGGGCGCCATGGTCCCTGACAGGGCGCCATGGTCCCCTCAGGGCGCCATGGTCCCCTCAGGGTGCCATGGTCCCTGACAGGGCGCCATGGTCCCCAATCAGGGCCTGGCGAGAGGTTACAAGGCTAGCATATAATGTACAATAGTTTGCATTTGCGATTTCGATGATCGAGTACTGATTATCGTCATGTTTTCGTTTTGCAGGGTCTCCCATACATGAGAGAGCACACAGCGGGACATATTCTTCGCACTTTGCGAGATCAGATTCCACGGCTGACTCAGTCAAAGAGAGACACACTATCGATTGTAGGATTGTGGTACGTGATTCTCATGCCGGCCATTCGATTTCATCCTGCGATGCTGATGGCCTTGATGGAGCAATGGGATCCTGACACATGCACTTTTCACCTTCCAGTAGGAGAGCTGACAGTCACACTTGAGGATGTGTACCGTATACTTCATCTTCCTATTAGAGGAGCGACAGTTACATACGCGACCGATCGGTCAGCGGAGGATCATCAGAGAGAGTAGGTGTATTGCATAGGGAGAGTCATGCCGAGCGAGATGAGAGGTCGCATCATGGTCAGCTAGCTCTTACATCCTACAGGGGAGGTACCTCTTCTGAGATGCCTTATGATAGCCATCATAGCACTAGCCATCTGCCCTAATGGGCGAGGGACACACATGCATGGGGGTCTCACATGGTGTATCAGAGCGATGGAGAGACACAGGAGAGTGTATGCATGGGGTCAGAGCATGCTTGCACATCTCTATCACGACCTTGAGGAGTATGTATTCGGACAGGGGTTCAGTTTGATGACATGCACACTTCTGCAGGTGTGGATTTTAGAGCATTTCACCTACACTAGGCCCGTCGGCTTTCCACTGAGTACAGCGAGCGAGCGACCTAGGGTGTTCGCTTATCCACTTACCAGCGAGTGGAGATTTGGAGATTTATTATATTAGAGAGTGATTATTGACAGACTGACATCCGAGGCGATAGTGTGGAGACCTTACCTACTGATGCACAGATGGGATGGTATGGAGAGACAGTTAGCATGTCTACAGAGAAACCGCCTACTGCGGGGACGATATACACACATCATAGTCCCTTTCTACTTTGACCGAGTACGGAGGCAGTTCGGACTAGAGCAGTGTGTTCCAGCCGATGTGCCCATCTATACTCGACACTCACGGGTCCTTCCCAGACCTGGAGCAGTAGCGAGACTGACGGTAGATGATATTGAGATGATAGACTTAGAGGGATTTGATCAGGATGTAGTCACTAACTATTCTGCAGAGCCTGGAGCACAACGTAGATATGTTTCATGGTTCATGAGATCATATCCAGGTCCTATCTTTCCACCAGATCATCCGACAGGCTATCCAGGCCCATGGAGACATGGAGATCGAGACGAGGACGAGGGATCCAGGTCAGAGGAGCCAAAGGAGGGAGAGGGTCACGAGGAGGTGGGGGATCCTGATCCACCTACAGGCGATCAGCCCAGTGACGAGGAGGAGGAGGATGAGGATGCAGATAGAGAGGAGGACGAGGAGGATGCAGGTGATGATGCAGATGAGGACGAGGATGACGAGGAGGACGAGGAGGAGGAGGATAGAGATGATGAGGAGGAGTCGGATGCAGCTCCCCACCATTCAGGAGACGATACCATATCTCTGGATCCACCTCCTATTCTCCAACAGGGGGAACAGGAGGCGATACGGAGACCTGTCACCAGTACCATCTAGCCTACACCCATCGTGGATAGAATATACGAGCGAGGGGAGCCTAGTGGTTCTCAGTCATAGATACTACCATATCATGATCCCTACTGGCACGAGGGAAATCCAGGTATAGTAGGTTTATATTGATTGATTAATGTTTTGATGATATAGAATGGTACTAACAAAAATCTGTTCTACTGCCACAGCTAATGTGCAGGAATGGCGTTCCTTGATTCAACAGGCAATGACAGACATTTCCATGATAGCACAGATCCCCAGTTCCTCACAGATTGCCTATAGGCCTCAGGGGAACGCGGGTCAGCATGAGGATTTGTTTTTCCCATTTCGAGTACAGGTAGATATATGGAGGGAGAGAGAGAGAGTCCTATCAGAGGACCTCCAGTAGGCACAGCAGAGAGAGAGAGTCCTATCAGAGGACCTCTAGCAGGCGCGGCGAGATCTAGCATCGGCTCAGACCGAGGCTACCACCTATCGTGCGATCCTTATGGATAGGGATCGTAGGAGTTCCTCTCGGAGTCACTCATGATCTGTATCATGCTACACACCCATGGGCCCACCTTCACGGCCAGACCAGGAGGGAGCATCCAGTCGACACTCTCCAGCCACTAGCCCTAGGGATAGGAGATGATTTTATGATGTACAGTGACCTAGATTTGTATACGATCCACACATATGTATATGTATATATACATGCTTCTCTTTTGTGTCAAATGTGTTATCTTTAATGCTTCAAACAATGTATATTTTGTTTTGATTAAATCTAATTCATTTGGTAAATGTACATGTATGTTCAGAACTTAATTTCCATGTGATTGATTTCTCAATGCTCCATGATTAAATTGATACATGTGTGACTTAACTAAATATTTAATCAAGTACAACATTGATGATAAGGAAGAAATATGCATTAAGTCTAAGAATCATATAACTAATGTGATTTAATTTTGAACTTAAACACAACATGATACAATTCTACTTAATACATAAAGACTTTGTATAATATGCTAGCATAATGAGAAATGTAAACCTTTTACAATTTACATTAATGAATTCAAGACAAACTATAAAGTAAGAAGACATGCTTGTCAGGAACGAAGCAATATAGATTAAATGACATAACATTTAATTCTATTTTGCTTTAATTAAGAAATACTAACATATTATCCAATGTTGAGGAATTTGAAAAGAAGATAGATAAGAAATGAAGAATTAAGCATAATATCTACGCAAGTGCATAGCATTGATAGGTTCTCTAAGAGGCGTACCGTCTACATCCGCTATTTTGTAAGCACCTGATCCATAATCCTCAATAACGATATATGGTCCAAGCCAATTAGGACTAAATTTTCCCTTTTTAGCAGGCAAGGCATTCACATTGCGCTGATTCTCATAAAGGACTAAGTCACCTACTGAGAAGGAACGTTGAATAACCTTGTCATTATAGCTTCGTTGTAGAGTTTTGTGATACGCTTGAATATGCTCAAGAGCGTTTATGCGTTGTTCGTCAAGCATCTCAAGCTGTTGAAGTCGTTGTTCCCTATAAGAGTCATCATCTACTATACCTTTGAGAGAAACCCTAAGTGATGGAATTTCTAACTCTAAGGGCATAATAGCATCAACACCATAGACAAGATTATAAGGAGTAGTTCCCGTAGCAATTCGTACACTCGTTCGGTAGGCCCAAAGAGCATAGATCAGCTGGTTACTCCAATCCTTACCATGTTTATTCACGGTTTTGCGAAGAATTTGTTCAATTATCTTATTGGATGATTCGGCTTGGCCATTTGATTGAGGATAGTAAGGTGTAGAAAACCGATGTTTGATATGATACTTCTCGAGGAATTTCTTCACATCCTTGTTCTTAAACGATGTCCCAGTATCTGAGATAATAGTAGAAGGTATCCCGAATCGAGAAATGATGTTTTCTAGAAGAAATTGACAAATCACTTCAACAGTGGTAGAGCGAAGAGGAATAGCTTCTACCCACTTCGTAAAGTAATCTGTTGCAGTTATAATGAAGGTGTGGCCTTGAGATGAAGGAGGAGAAATTTTTCCAATAAGATCCAAACCCCATGCGGAAAAAGGCCAAGAAGCTACTTGAGAACGAAGTTCTTGGGCAGGAGCATGAATCAGATTATTGTGTTGTTGACATTGATGACATTTTTTAACAAATGAAAAGGAATCCTTCTGTATAGTTTGCCAATAGTATCCCATACGAAGCAACCTATGAACCAGGGATTTTCCCCCAAAATGCCCCCCACAGGCACCTGAATGTGCCTCTTCAAGAGCAACGGGGATTTCTGACTTGTTAAGACAACGAAGGAGAAGACCATCATAACCCCTTCGGTAAAGGACATTAGAAAGGATGATATATCTAGCAGACAGCTTGCGGATTCTAGCCCTAGCGTTCCTATTAGTGGAATTGGGAAAGGTACCATCAGTCAAATATCTTACGACATGCGAGTACAATTCGTCTGAGTCTACAAAGTCACAACATGTTATCAAGCTAGAATCATCTTCGATAGCCGGAGAAATAAGATTGTGAATAACGAAATTAAGATCGATCATAGGGTCCTCTAAAGATACTAGAGAAGCCACACATGCCATTGCATCCGCATGTCGATTATCTTTTCAAGGAACGGGTTCCATGGTATAAGAATCGAAATTTTGTAATAAAGAGATAGCAAGATCTTTATATTGTGATAATTTGTCTTGTTTTGCTTGATACACTCCTGTTACCTGTCTTATAATCAATTGCGAATCTCCATAGATATGTATGTGTTTTATATTCAGAGCCAAGGCTGCTTTTATTCCCGCTATAAGAGCCTCATACTCAGCAACGTTATTGGTACACAGGAAATTTAGACGATATGATAAAGGAATAGGTTTCTTTGTAGGAGAAATCAGAACAACCCCTGCCCCCGATCCCGTACGACACTTAGAGCCATCAAAGTACAACTCCCAAGTTTCATCTTTCTCTATAGAAAGAATGAAGTCGTCAGGAAAGGACTCAGGGTTAGGGAAGGAGAAAGGTGAAGGGGCCTCAACTAAGTGATCGGTCAACGCTTGTCCTTTAATTGCTCTTTGTGAAACAAATTTAAGGTCAAATTCAGTTAACATCATAACCCACTTAGCTAGACGTCCTGATAAATCAGTTTTAGAGAAAAGATGCTTCAAAGGATCAAACTTTACCATGACGTGGACTTCTGAATTTAAAAGATAATGTCTCAATTTTTGAGTCGCAAACACCAAGGCCAAGCATTGTCTTTCTATCGCAGAATATCGGGTCTCATAATCGAGTAAGGTACGACTTATGTAATAAACCAGACATTCCTTACCATCTTTATCATGTTGTGCCAACAATGCTGCCAGAGCATGAGAGGAAGCAGCTGTATACAAAAGGAAGGGTTTAGAAGGTTCGGCAGGTTGAAGAATAGGAGGACTAGCCAAATACACTTTTAAATCTTTGAATGCTTGCTGACAATCCTCATTCCATTGAAAAGTGATATCCTTTTTAAGAAGTTGAGTAAAAGGAAAGGTACGATCCGCAAGCTGAGACACAAACCTACGAATAGCTTGAATCTTTCCTTGTAAGCTTTTAAGTTGAGACACATTTCTAGGAGGTGGCATGTTGACAATAGCATCTATTTTCTTGGTGTCCACCTCAATCCCACGATGCGAAACTATGAATCCTAATAGTTTTCCACTATCCACACCAAAAACACATTTTTGGGGATTCAAGCGCATGTGATATTTACGAATTCTTTCAAAAATTTGTCGGAGGATTTTAACATGATCCATGCGAAGAAAGGATTTGGCCAAAATATCATCAACATAATCCTCTAAAATCTTATGCATATAATCATGAAAGATAAGGGTCATCGCTCGTTGATAGGTTGCACCGACGTTTTTAAGTCCAAAAGGCATCATTATCCAACAAAACGTACCCCAAGGAGTGGTGAAAGCAGTTTTGAATTGATCTTGAGGGTTAATAAAAATTTGATTGTAACCTGAAAAACCATCCATGAAGGATAACAAGGCATGTCCTGCCATAGAATCAACTATCATGTCAATGTTTGGAAGAGGGAAATCATCTTTCAAGGAAGCTTTATTCAAATCTCGAAAGTCAGTACACATTCTTATTTTGTTGTCTGGTTTAGCCACAGCGACAATATTTGAAATCCATGGGGAATAGTCAATAGGGCGGATAAATCCAGCCTCCAATAATTTTTCAATCTCAGCTTTAACAAGCAGAGCCACCTTGGGATTCATTTTTCGAATCTTTTGTTTCACGGGCTTAGCATCAGGAACTAAGACAATATTATGAGTAACAATCTTAGGATCTATACCAGGCATGTCAGAATATGTCCAAGCAAAGATCTCAGGGAATTCATGCAATAGTTCTTCATATTGTTTTTGTTCCTCTTCATCCAAACATTTCCCAATTTTAATGACTTTCTCTTTATTGCAAGGATCCATCTTAACATCAGTGGTGTCACTTATGAGAAGATTACTTTGTTGAGGAGTATCCTTTAATTGAGGGAATTCTTTCACAATCTTATCGTTATCAATCTCTTTTCCAAAATAGGCTTCGGTGTTCAAACAATAAGGGAGTCCCCTATTGTGATGATAATGAGGAAGAGTGTCATAGGCTCCCAAGAACTCAGCTAAAACATCGTCGGTAGGAAAGATATCCAAAGCACAATCACCCGAAGAATCCTCGTCAATATACTCAGGGTGTTGTATTGATAGAGATGTAGAAATAGCATTAACACTAATGCATGGTCTTTGAGAAGCTTTAGTACGTCTGCAGGGATTATAGCCAAGTCCAAAGGCATAATTGTGAAAATTAGTCTCTAGAGGAACTCTTATCCCTTGTTCATTAGCACCACAACCTTTTCCATGATACCCATGCTTAGCGAAAATGCGAAAACCATGACCATAACAATCAGCGATTTCAGGAAGAGAAGGTGGTTTTTCATAAGACAAAGAATCAAACTCTTCATAATTATAGATGTGAGGAGAAGAAGTTTGAGAAGCAGCCACAAAATTATTACTCATAGATTCAGGTAAGGTTGATTGATTTTTAGCTTCTTCTTTCTTTTCAACTTTATGATTTTCAGCTTCTTCCTTCTTTCCAACTTTAATTTCTCTAGAAGGAACCTTATATTCACCTACAAAGGTAGGGTTAAAATCAGGAGATCCCCAATCATCCTCTGCGAGAACCTTCTCAGGATCAAAATCCTTTTTATGTGTATTTTCAAGTCGAGAAGGATCTTCTTCAGGAGTTCCAGACTCATCCGAAGGATTTTGATCATCGGAGAGCGAAGACTCATCGATAGGTTTCTTGTTTAAAGAGTCATCACTAGACGAGGATGGCTTAGAAGAATCTCCTTTGGAATTAGATGTTTGTAGACAAGCTTGAAAATTAGCATCACCCATCAAGGTGTATGTCTTATTGTTATAAACGAATTTAACTTGTCTATGCAATGTAGAGGGGACAGCTTGCATGCTGTGAATCCAAGGCCTCCCTAATAACAAGTTATATGTTAAATTTCCCAGCATAACATGGATAGGAGTAGGCAAAGTAACGGGTCCCACTGTGAGAGGTAAGGTGATGATACCTAATGAAGTCTTAGCCACATTGTCAAAGCCACGAATGGGATGAGAGTCAGGCTCCATAAGAGACGTATCCACATTCATCTTATGCAATAAATTAATGCTACACACATTAAGGCCAGAGCCATTATCTACTAGTGTTCGTCTTATAGCAGTGTCTTTCATGACAACCACAATCATCAAGGGATCATATTGTTGTTGAATTTCACTAGTAGGCAACTCATCTTGGGTAAACACAATTTGAGCTTTAGGATTCATCACAGAGTTAACAAAAGATGCTATATTACTAGATGTATTCGGTGGAGGAACATTCAAATCTTTCAAGGCATCTTGTAACATTCCATGATAAGCAGAAGAAGTTTGAATCAAATCCCAAAGGGATATCTTAGCAGGGGTAGCTTTAAGCTGTTCTATGAGATCATATTCCTTACCCATAACTTGCGAAATACGGGGAGCTTGAGGAAGAATTGGTTGAGGATTAGGAAGAGAGACTGGAATAATAGGAGGAGGATTAGGTTGCCTATTATTTCTGGTATGATAGGTATGGGCAACCACATGATAACTCTCTCTAGTTATTTGCTTAGCATAATTGTAAGGACTTATAGGTTTTCTTCCTTGCACGGTGATGATTGGTTTATTCAGAGTACAAAAGGAATCATGATCATACCTTCCTTGGACAGTCAGGAGAGGTGTTTTAGGAATTTGAAAGGTGGGAGAAGGATAAGAACCTTGGACTTCAAAGAGAGGCTTGTTATATTCATTCAAATTTATCATGTTAACCAATTTAGAGGTCTTGTTTTTGTTTAAAGGTTTCGATAAAGCCACAAAGTCATCAAGAGCATCATCCAACAAAGCATGATCATATCGGTTAAAAGGTTTGTCTTTTGATTCAAAAGGAGACATCTCCTCATAGAGGGGATTATTGAAAACAACCATGTTACTAGATTCAGGGGAAGAGTGGATAGGAATGTATCCTTGAGAGGAACCATTCGACTTATCTTTCTCATCACACCTAAATGGCATAGTAACAAGGTTTATGAGTTTTTGGTAAAATGAAGGTTTAGCATCCTTAGGATTCAAAAACTCATCTAAAGCTTCATCTAATTCATCTTGGCTATACTCATAATAATCCTCAAAAGCATGAACATTTTGCAAATAAAAATCTGACATTTTGAAAAGATTGCATAAAATTTAAACACACAATGCAAAGAAACACACTCTTCTTTTTTTTTCTTTTTTTTTTTTCTTTTTCTCTTTTAATGAAATGAAATGAAAACACACTAAATCTAGATCAAGATCTAACAAATGCAATGCAAGAGGAAGCAATGATAGATTCACGTCGGGTTCACCAAAATGTGTGGTGAAAAAAAGCGAGACTAGGTTAATCATGCCCTAATCCTACCTTTTGACACACATTACGGAATACGAAAGAGCCTAGAGATATCGCACAATTGGCTACTTCTTTTGGTGAAAGAGAGAGCCACAGGATATCTATTAGGATTTCTATTCCCTTGTTGAAATTTTAAGATCAAGTGATGCAAGTTCAAACCCTAATCCCAAAATGCAAGTACAAACCAATAACAAGATTGCAGAATTGAGATTAAACAATGAACAACTGTAAGTACAAGGATGAAATAAGAATGCAGATATGTACCCGGAGTCAAAATCGGACTGGAAATGTTCGAGACGGGGGCGCGGGCGCCACTATCCTGAAAACTGCACCGAAAATTGCTGTTCTGCACTCTGAAACACTGTCTGGAAACTGTCTGCAAACTATCTGTCCGGAGGACCAGGGCGCCCAATGCCTCTGTCCCAAGGACCAGGGCGCCCAACGCCCCTGTCCTGGCAGGACCAGGGTGCCCAGCGCCCCTGTCCTAGTCTCCTGCTCTGCAATTTCACACAGAGTGCTGTTCCAACCTTCTCTCTCCGGATCTATATCCCGCGGCGTCGTCCGAATCCCGAAACCTGCAATAATATCTGAAAAGGGGGAGGGGCGGCTATATAGGGTTTTGCCTTAGTCAAACCCCCACTTCAGTGATTTCCACCTCCACGAATAGCCAAGTTGTTTTGTAAAATGTATTGTGTGTGCAGACCTAGTGTGTGTGCAAGGTCCAAAATGCAAGAAAGCAAACTAGAGCAACCTAGAAAGTAAACCCTAATTGCTTGCAAATGATAATGTAAATGCTCTAAATCAAGATGCAATGTGATCTAAAGCGTGAATAAATGATGTATCAAAGCTTATGCAAAGACATGAAAACAATACGAAATCATACCCAACCCTCAAGGGAGGAGTACAAGCCAATCTTCAGTCGGTAATCTCCTATTGTTCTTCAATGTCTTCCAAGCCCTAAGTGGATGAATGAATTTGATAGATGCTTGATAGAATGATTTTGAATGTTGTTGAAGTCCTCAAAGATCTTCTCTTTCACTGCATATGAAGTTCCTAGAAACAAAAATCCGATCCTTCCAAATGAAGAAAGAGAGCTCTTATGTATGAAACCCTAGGTCGTAAATTCGTATTTTGGCCGACCTAGAGATTGAATATCCCGCCAATTTCTTGGGGTTAAGCTTTATTTTATGATTAGATTGCGCTCCTAAAATTTCGGGAAAAATGTCCGGGACCATGTGCACCGGGCGCCACGGTCCCGGCAACTTTTCACCAAATTTTCAGGGCCGTCGGATATGATGATTTTAGAGAGAATCCCGAAGTTACAGGTGATTTCGAGATGTTTTGACCCCGAAACCAAGCCCCCAAGTTTGGAATAGGACTTAATTAGGGTTTTTGATTGAGTGATGTATTGACGGAATAAAATGCGAAGGGCGCGCTTTAGTGAAAAGGGCCCAACTTTATGATGTAGAGAATGATGAAATAGGACCTTAGACCTAATTAATTTGATTAATTAAGTGCTTAAGGATAAATGCAATGCAAAATGTAAAATGCACTAAGGCGGGTGCTAAACTAGGTGTGAAATTGTACCACCCCAGCGAGTGCATACAATTTACGACGCTACAACAAGAAACTCCAAAGGCTGATAAAACATCAAGCATAAATGCGAGAGTAAAATAAGGGACTCACATGTACAAGGGAGTGTCATCACATGCCAAACCAAGAACAAGGAACTAGCCTGTGGGCATGTAGAGCCATCTTGACCTTTGAGAGACCAAGGAAGATTGTCTTACCATCTCCATAGTCTTCGCATGCTCAGCCTAAAACATCATCCCTAGGACTGATTCATGAGGCACTGATAAATTATTATCATTTTAAATTCTCTAACTAACCATACCCATTCATTAATTTAGTTATTATTTGATTAAAATATGGTAAATTCCCTTACGCCCAACAGGTTTAGATTTCACGCATCCTTACAAGGAACCTTGTGATAACCCATCTCTCATGACCCCCGATGTCATAAGGAAGCCCACTCCCTTTACATGACCCTTGAATCAACAAAACAAGAGGCTCATAATAAACCAAGCAAATCTAATACACACATCATACAAGCCATACTGCAAATAATCATATACCCAAAAGACCAACACCGGCTCATACAAAAAGGACGAGCCTCTTGACCAAAGAAAAACATAAACTAAATCATAATACGACTACTATCAAGTAACTGACAACTCAACGAGGTCTTCACACTTGCTGCCACAAAATCAACAACATAGGAAATTCATCCTCGTGGCAAGAATCATCATGAGGGTACATCTAATCAACAAAGTTAAACTTACAAATAACAAGGTGTAAAAGTAGAATTAAACTTCATTTTAAAAACAATTCACTCAAACGGCCTCTAGAACGAAAAGTATCCAAACACTTAACATTTGACTAACATCAAGATGAGCAATGGAACAAATTGGGGCAGCGAGTGTTTTACGCTTAGCTCACGCTATCACTCACGGGCCCACCCCAAATTATGGACGAACTTCACAAATAACTCATATAGAATCTTAACTAACTATCACTGAAGACGTATATACATACATTGAAATCATACTGAAACAATTCAAGAGGGTGAAATAAACATTTCATTGACCACTGTGAATGAATAATTTAACAAAAGGAATCATTCATATTTAGCGAACTAGGGAAGGATGAATCTCATAATTTTATGACACTGAGTGTTTGAAGTTAGACCCCTACTGCAAGATGGGAAGTTTAATTTGCAGCAGGGTAGATATTGTAAATTACATAGTGGAGTCAAAATTGTTAACTATATATACAATAGGGGTCAAAATTTTTAATTACAAATATTTGTGTGCACAACACCCTTCCTCACATATGTGGGAGGTGCTGGCAGCACCACCATGTATGTAGTTGGTGTTGTAGCACCCACCACTTACGTAGGAGGTGATGGACAATACCACCATGTATGTGGCTGGTGCTATGACACCCACCACTTACGTGGGAGGTGCTGGCAGCACCACCGCATATGTGGTTGGTGCTACAACACCCACCCATAGTGTTAGGGTGCTTACAAGAACCACCCCACGGTATGGGGTGCAAACAGATTCCCCCCCCTTCAAACACCAAAAATGATTACAACAGAGACCACATAAATAAATAAATAAGGGGCAGCAGGGAAAAAGAATAATGCAGCCCAAACAAGAAAATAACAGGGGGGTATGAAGAACAATTCACCCAATCAAATTTTAAAAGACAACAACAACAAATCTCTGCTAATTTAACAGGTGAAATCAGAATTCAAAATTCAATCAACACAAATTGAATCACATACTTCAGACACAACCAACAACATTTTACATTCGCAAAATAATGAAACCCCAAATTCCTAAATTTCCTCAATTTAACTGAGAGAGATAAACCATGACCAAATGCAAATTTAACAGTAGTATCTTTTACCCAACAACAAATGAAATAACAACATCTCATCTTATGACAAAACCTCCCTAATACATTTGGATTTAGAAACATAAACAGAAAGGAAACAGAGATTTCCTTCAAAATTTGAACTTAAGCATGGAAGAGTAAAGGGAAAACAAACCTTACCTCTTCCTATGAAATGTTGAAAAATGCCTAGAACAACACAATTCTCTTCCATAAATAAGCTCCAATCTAGCCAAAACTCTCCAAATTTGCCACTCCACAAAGACAACTAATCTCGAACTCACAATTTCCACAAAATTACAATGCAGAGAGAGTAGAAGAAAAAAAAATGCGAGAGGAAGAGAAAGACATCCCTTCACGGGAAAACAAAAATAAATCCCCAAATCCAATTCCATCAAAACCCTAGCTTGAAAAATAATAAAATATTTCAATGTCATATTCTTATAAACTTATAATATTTAAGTTTTATTTTCCTATTTTATTTCATGGTATTTTTCAAAAATCAACCCAATAAAAATTATATTATTATTTCTATCCAAAATAAATCACGAAAATGATATAAAATAATATTATAAAAATGAATATAGGAACTATATAATACTCACCCATTATTATTATTATTATTATTATTATTATTATTATTATTATTATTCAAAATAACTCAAATGTTGCTAACACTTTAGAAGTTAATTAAATAATCAAGTCATGGTCAATAAGTAATAATCAAACCATCATTAATCAAATAAATCTTTAAGGTGAAATAATTTAATAGTTATTAATCGCCTCCAAATTTGAAATTGCTAAACTACTAAATAAATAAAAATAACATTATTTAAATTTCAAAAAGCGAAGATAATAAAATAGTCAAAGATCATTAAATATAAATTGTCAATTAAATCAACTCGTCAAACATTAATAAATCGAAAGAAACATTATCACCATAAAATTATTAATTAATATTAGATAATCACTTAACACAATCAGTCATCATAATCAAATGGGTCAATTAATCAATCTATTCTCGTAATTAACAAGTCATAATTAAATAAAATAAATAAATTGACCAAATACACAAACTCACCATGCCACATACTCACAGATCGATGACATGACGACATTGTGTATCATGCCAAGACTTATGACAACGCTGGTGACCAAACTAGACCTAGGGTGTGAGTAGGGAGCCAATGACATCTTTGTACCAAATTTGCCATTGGGAAGAGACACGCTCGCACCTGTAAAGCTAGGGGAGCTCGCACTCGATTGCTTGGGAGGAATAAGTGTCTTAGTACCTGAAATTCCTGCAACCACAATGAAGTACACATGCATATATACATACATTGCAATCATGTGGGAGAACATCACAATGACACATTCTCTCGCAATGAGCACTATGACGTTGATTCCCGACCCATGGAAACAGTCAGACAAGACTCATACAATCACCATCACATCATAAATAAATCAGAACTGGAGTTAGTATGTCCATTACATAATAAAACAAAATAAATGAAATCTATCCATGTACACGATAATCAAAATGATAACACTATCCATCTATAGATCAATCACGACATAAATACATATAGCAATGCAATCATCATTTTTAACATATAAATCTCATAAAGTCATAACTAGGCATGATCATAATCAATAATATCAAAGTTATGAAGCATATAATATCTATCAATGATCATCAATGAAGCACATATAAAAGCCAAAACAGCATCCATGCATCATGTGTATCTAAACATGTCTATCAAATCCATCACATGAAATAAATGTGTGATCAGGTCTAGCAAAATTGAATAAGAGTTTGCTCAAGTGTGGGCATTACAGGAGGATGGCTTGAAGGCTCGTTGTTGGTGGGAAACATTCAAAACCTTTGCTAATTTGATGAGGACAGAGGAGATTTTGTGGGCTTTGCACGAGGTGGCGAGAGAGGAGGTGGGTCAGGAGCTGCGACCAAGGTAGAGGATGACACAAGTAATGAATTCCTTCTCTAACTTCAACAATGATCCAGCGTACAAGCCACTTATGGGTTAACTGTTGTGTCTAGCTTGGATTGTAGTTTTTTTGGTTTGGCTCCTACTTTGATAAAATGTTGTTTCATGTCTTTGGTGTTTGGCACTTAGTCCCCAACTCTGTAAATTTGAGTTGGTGTCATGGACACTAATTTTATATTGCTGGGTGTGTGGATATGGGGGTTTTTTGTATGCCATGGGGGTTTCTACATTTGGTTTGAATAGGAGGTTTTGTAGAAGTGTTTTTTGGGTGGTAAGGCTGACTGGTGGTTTTATGAAACCACTTTTGTCTAGTTCAAATGTACTCATTTTCTTATTAATTAATATAAATACCAATTATCGATCCAAAAAAAAGAATATGTTATACTAGAAAATTTACTTCTCCTATAATAGAAAGCTAATTAATAACAATATTGTAACAAATATGAGCTCAAAGATTTAAAAATTTGTCAAGATGGCAAGTTTTTGAAAAGGCAGAAGGATGGGATATCTTAATTGTGTTAGGATGAAATGCTTTTGTGCTTCAAGATTGAGTAGAGCAGTACAGGTTGTTTTGATGCAACTTAAAATTTTTGGATGATGTTTGTAGCTCTTTTATTATGACTAAAGCCCTAGGAGTAGTCGATAAATTATGGTTAGGCTTTGGAAGGTTTAACAATTGGTTTTAAGGACTAATTTATGGAATGTTTTGAATGTAATTTCTAAATGTGGGGAAAAATCACTTACAGTCATTGTCCCTTGGTTGATTTTCCCTTTCTAAGTGCCCTCACCTCTCGCTTTGGATTTCCCCCTACCAAATGGTTTCTAGTCTTCCTCATCGACTCAATGGCCTTGTAACACTCATTCGGTGAAGTCTCACAACTCTCCAATCAAGGGCCGGATGCAGTGGTTCTTGGTGCAACTATCCAGTTAGGGTCTCGGTGTAGTATGCTATGTCGTGGTCCTGCGCGCGTTGGGTCGAAATTCAAAATAAATAGTTTATATATATGCTATATCAACATATAATTTATATAAAAAAATATATATGCTATGTAAACATATGATTTATTTTATTTTTTACAAAATATAATTTTTGTATGGTGGCTTGTTGAGCTTATATAGTTGGCTTTCTCTTTCTTTATAATTATTGATGATTTATATCCTATGATATGATTAAATATTATGTACGGTCCCAATGATTGTTAAAAAGGCTTATGATATGTGATGTTTAAGAATTAGTGATTGAAATACTTATCCTTGTGTATAACGAGTTTTCTTCTATCCTATGATTCATTGATTGGTTGTTTAAAACACTCATCACAACTAACATGGATATGAATTATGATGTGGGTGTGGGATTGTTGAATATGAAGGAATGGTTTAGGAAAGTACTCCTTAATCCAAATGAGTCATTTTCTTGTCATGGAATGTGTTAAGAGACTTTAAAAATATATTCAATCTAGTTAATATTGACACATCTAAAGCATGCCAAAGGCACTTCAGAGAAATGCTATGACATAAAGAATATTGTTTAAGTGATGTTAAGTCTTGATCCATGAGGGTAGGAAAACATAGATGCATTGGTAAAAAAGGTTCCATTGAACTTGAGAATAATGGTTTATTTGATCATTGCTATTGAAGTTCATTAATGAAAAACATGAAGGATAAAACAATTAAATATGCATCAATTACAGAGTTTTCTTAATACATGAATATGAGTGATTTATGTGGGGACAAATGTGGCTCCCATGAGGGTAGAGCCCAACATGTAGTAACAAAAGGAAACAAAATCTATGAATTCCACTAAGAGGCATCCCTTACCTCTTAAATTAATTCCATAGGTGGGTTTATCCTCCAATATAGTGCCATTGGTTAGCTTATCACGTGAACTTCTGCTATAAGTAGGATTACCATACACTTTCATAACATGCATGTGTGGTTTCAAAAATGACGTTTATACATTCTTGTGAATTTGAAAGAAAGGCATGTTTTGAATTTTCCAATAGGTGTTAGGGGTTAATTTGACTTGGTTTTAGCATTAGAGTGACAAAGCTTGTGGTTTAGGTGTCAAAACCCAATTTTTATAACAAAGTTTAGTCTTTCTCAAATAAAAATTTAACTCCCCTGGTCTTGTCATCACCAAGCTTTTGTATTCAACTAGAAAAATAAATTCTTCTCTAAGACTTTGCTCAAAATTTTCTAAGTTGTCTACAAACATTGGATTGATAAGAAAGGTTTATTTGATCATTTCTATTGAAGTTCATTAATGAAAGACATGAAGGATACAACAATTAAATATGCATCACTTATAGAGTTTTCTTAATACATGAACATGAGTGCTATATGTGGGGACAAATGTGGCTCCCATGAGGGTCAAGTCCCTCATGTAGTAACAAAAGGAAATGAAATCTATGAATTCCACTAAGAGGCATCCCTTACCTCTTAAATTAATTCCATAGGTGGGTTTATCCTCCAATATAGTGCCATTGGTTAGCTTATCATGTGAACTTCCGCTATAAGTAGGATTACCATACACTTTCATAACATGCATATGTGGTTTCAAAAAGGACATTTATACATTTTTGTGAATTTGAAAGAAAGGCATGTTTTGACTTTTCCAATAGGTGTTAGGGGTTAATTTGACTTGGTTTTAGCATTAGAGTGACAAACCTTGTGGTTTAGGTGTTGGAACCCTATTTTTGTGATAAAGTTTAGTCTTTCTCAAATAATAAGTTAACTCCCCTGGGCTTGTCATCACCAAGATTTTGTATTCAACCAAAAAAAGAAATTCTTCTCTAAGACTCCGCTTAGAATCTTTTAAGTTGTCTACAAACATTGGATTGAGAAGAATTGTTTTTTTTGTCATTGCTATTGAAGTTCATTAATGAAGGACATGAAGGATAAAATAATTATCTTAATACATGAATATGTGTGCTATATGAGGGACAAATGTGGCTCCCATGAGGGTCGAGCCTAGCATGTAGTAACAAAAGGAAACAAAATCTATGAATTCATTTTAGAAAGTCAAGGAAGAAATACATTATACTCCTCCTTATATGAAATACTCAGTATCGACAAGACTCATGAAATGCTATAATGAAAAAGAATGTTTCAGAGTAGCTAATAACAATGACACCAAAAAATGCAAGAAATGTCAAGTTCATGGCGACCTGATACATGCGCCAGCACAGGAATTGCAACCAATCACGACACCATGGCCTTTTTGTCAATGGGGCCTTGACCTTGTGGGTAAGATTCATCCATCTTCATCCAATGGCCATAAATTCATTATTACCACCACCGAATATTTCACAAAGTGGATCGAAGTTGTTCCACTTACCCAAGTCACCGGCAAGCAGATCGCCTCATTCATCCTCAACTACATCATCTGTCGGTATGGTGTACCCATGTCCATCATCACAGATAACGGTCTTCCTTTCAAAAATCAAGATGTCCGTGAACTTTGTGAGAAATTTCATATCCAACACCGCTTTTCCACCCCCTATTACCCACAAGGCAATGGTCAGGCCGAAGCATCCAATAAAAACATATTAAGGATCCTCAAAAAGACAGTCAATGATGCCGGCCGTGATTGGCATGTTCAACTAAATCTAGCGCTATGGGCATATCGAACCAGCATTCAAACCCCTACAGGTGCAACTCCTTATTCATTGGTCTATGGTGTAGAAGCTATCTTGCCTATTGAGGTTGAGATACTGTCACTACGGGTTTCCTTGCACAATCTCATTGATGATGAAGCTTACAGAGTCTCACGTCTTCAGGACTTAGAGTTACTTGATGAGAAACGACAAGCTGCATACAATCACCTCAAAGCCTATCAGCAGTGCATGAGCAGAAGCTACAATCACTGAGTTAGACCTCATACATTTGAGGTAGGTGATCTTGTTCTATGAGAGAATTCTCGCAACCAACCAAACCGAGAACATCAGGGCAAGTTTGAATCAAACTGGCTGGGCCCATATGTTGTCACTGCTGTGTTCGGGTCCGGGGCATATCAGTTGGCTACATCAGAGGGAGAACCGCTTGCAGATCCAATTAACAACATGCACCTCAAACGGTTTTATACCTAAGCTATATAGAGCATCAGGCTCCCCTGCATACCAGAAAATACCAAAAACATTCAGAAAAATGTCATGAAGAAATACAAAAACATTCAAAAAAGTAAAGAAAAATCATGCATCCAAACAGTGAACAACCACTCCGGTGGCACCTTGGGTAAGTACGATGGTGAAAACCTGGAAAATAGGCGTCACTCGTAAAGGCTATGGCCCCATTGTCTTTCAGACTTGTTGCGATCACATCTACTTCATACATACATCCATCCATCCAAAAAACATGGCTTGTTATTCCTCTGCAATTATGATAGTACTCCATACATCTTGCATCCCGCTTTTTCATAGTCATGTCTAAAACTGGGGGCAATGCCTTTAACCTATTGATGGAAGTGGATTCTACATTGTCTTATGATTCATTAAGTTCTTCATTCAAACAATCATCAAAAATCCAAAAACATCGACAAAACCATTGAAAAATCACACAAAAACATGGCAACACCTTGTACATACTCATCCATGCAGATACCAAAACAAACATTGACAAACTACTCACACAATTGACCATTTACCAATCAACCAAACAATCAACATCAACAATCCAAACTGTCTTTAAAACAAGGATGCATCCTTCCTTACCAAAACAAAGACACAAATGACGTTTTCTTTGACAAGAGAATTATGTTAAGCTATCAAAATACTTGGTTGATTTGTGAGTACAATCATTTGTTTATCTGTATCGGGATCTTTTCAGCATTGTTTTGTTTTGTTTGTGCATTATTTCCGATGAAGTTCTGGGGCATGTACTAATGGTGTCTACGTGGGAAGTTCACTAAGCTATGTGATCATAGGCAAAAATATAGTCCTAGATCACTACGGCTTGCTGACTACAGCGTATACCTCGACCATATGGGCATGAACCATTACCAAGGATCCATATTCTTTATTCTTTATGTATATACTATTTGTTTGCAGGTACAATGCTCTTCCTTTGGTTCCTCCTACCTCATCCAAACTGGATAAAGGTGTTATCTCTTAGTACGGTATGCACTTGTCTCAGGATATGATCAGCCTAAGATCAAGGAGGACGATCCAAGTCATGCATGAAAGGAGATAATCCTTGTCTGTTCCGCAAGCAATACTCTGGTCGACTTGATCCATTATATCAAGTTGCTTATATTAACTTGCTATATAAAAATCTATGAAAGGAATACTCAGGTCATCTTGAATCATTATGTCAAGTTGCTTGTATTCTCTTCCAACATTTTAAAGCTCAATGATGAAAATAGAGCACTATGGATCGTCATTTCATCTCATCTGTTTATATATTGCATTCCATTGCATATCACCCATCCATTCACTCATTCATATGTAGGTTTTATATGCAAAACTGTGAAAGTTAAGCTGGTCTTGGATACAATCACGATCGAGTACTCTGATACATCACCAATGCATCATGCAAAGTCTTACAAACCTTGCATTCCTCATGATCATATCATCCTCACATTTAGTTGCATCTTGCATTAAACATTTAGTTGCATTTTGCATTAAAAATTCATGTCATTTTTTAACTTTGCATATAGTTCATTTTCTTGACATTTAGTTTTCATTAATCATTTTGTATCATTGCATCAATCATAAACAATTAGATTCATTCATGGGATTAAATTGTCTTTGATTGTTTTAAATCATTTAATAAGGCATTCGTATAGTATCGATTATCCATCATCATTTTTATTATTATCCTTTATCATTTGTTATTGTATACATTCATCCATTCATTCCGTAAAAAAGTGCATTCGTTCATCCATTCCCTAAAGTATCTTATTATGCTTTTTTTTTTTTTTTTTTTTAGGATCCATTCGCATTGCATTCATTATATTCCTTTTAATTGCATTACGGTGTAGTTATTAGAATCCCATTATCATTTTTACTTAAAAACATATTTAAGTATTTAGAATCATAAATCCATTTGTTTCCAAAACACATTGGTTCATACCCTTTTATATATATCCATTTTACATGTGCATTCATTTAGGCATTATCATACAAACCTTTATACTTTGCATTTCATTTATCCATATTACATTCATCTAATGACATATAGATGCATATCAATACATAAAATCATTCATTCAACCATTATATTTTCATCATCGCATAATTTATCATTACATAGAAAACAACAAAATCATGTTCATAAATCATCATAAGCATACATCATCATCATGAAATTACATTACATACATAAAAGCATTGCATCAAACAAATCAAAACCAATCATATATAAACCTGCATTTCATATGTCAGTATCATCATCAAAACATGCATATAGGAAACATCTCATCAAATGCATACATGTACACATATCCATCTAAGCAATAAATCATCATCATGCATATACATCCATACATAATCAAATGCATATCATCAAAATATGGGATCTCCTCATATATATCATCTCATATATCAGAGTACAATGACGTCTACAAAAAAATCGGCTACCAAAAGCCATCCAAGATACAGTCCATAAATAAACAATGATACAATATATGTATGCAAAAATGCTCTCTCAAATGCCGCTCTGGCCAGATGCTGTACCACCACCACCACCTCTACCTGCTCCACCACTGGTGCCTGCACCACCTGATCCATCTCTCCGTGGAGGCCTCATCGAACCCCCACTCCCTCCTACATCCCCTGATCTCTCCTGCCGTAGAGGACCCATCACACCTCCACTACTCTGTGCCCTCTGCGATCGCTCTGATCTGGCCTGCCGCATCTGCAAATAGCTAAGAGCTCGCTGGCTAACTGGTACAACCTGCTCATATAAGCCCCACCAGTACTCTATCTCCACCTGCGCTCGCCGCATCTCCCTCATCACCTCCCCTATAGGACCCTATGCTCCTACTCCAATCCGAACCCTCTCCTGCAGCTCAACCAATCTCTCCACCACAGTATCTCTCTCCCGCAGCACCATCGTCAGCTCTGACTCATGTGCAAATAGTTACACATCCCTAGCTGCTACCTCCTCCTCTAATCTCTCTATCTGAATCTGCAAATAAACTATCATATGATCTCGCAGATCTCCAGTAGCTCCCTCTCCCGTGTCCATCGCTGCCTCACCTATATCACCCTCTCCAATAGGTCCCTCACCTGTATCACCCTCTCCCAAAGGTCCCTCCCCTGCACCACCCTCTCCAGCAATCCCCACTCCTCTATCCATCAAGATCTCTCTCTCCATCCCCCTCCCACTCAGCTACACTCCTCCCTGCATCAAAGGTCCCTGTGATATCTGAAGAGGTAGTCCACCTCTCCCTCTCCGCTGCCTCGGCATCCCCAACCCACCTCCTCCTCCACCTCCTCCATCTCCTCCTCCATCTCCTCTATCACCTCCTCCACCTCCACCTACTCCTCCTCCATCTCCTTGACCTCCTGCCCTCCTCCGTCTCTGTCCCCTCTCATCTTCAAATGCTGGGATCGGCTCTGCTGGGTCCGATATCCGTAGGATCGGGTGCACCGCCCGATACTGCGTGTACTCCTCTGTAACCCCTGCATCAACGACCCTCAGTCGTAGGTCCCATGGCCTCGCCTGTAGTGTCCGAAACTCTGCCAGTGCCTGATCATACGGTAGCACTGGACCCCATGCATACCGCTCCCGAATCACCCATGCATACTCTCCAGATCCACTAGGCAGTCCCTGCTGCCGTCCAAACTGCCTCATCACTCATCCAGGCACCTGTCTCTCCACATGATATGAGGTCCTCCCAATGAGGAATCGGGTCATGAACACATACGGTAGTGCCTCTGCATCATCCTCCCATGGCTCACACTCCAAGTATGGCCGCCATATCACTGCATCTAAGTCATCCAATGCCCGTCGCCACCACTCTAACTTCCCCAAGTGGGGCTGACTCATCATGCCACTGTACATAAACATGTATGGCTGGTCCACGGCTTGAAATCTGAGACTCACTGGTCGAGTCACTAGTAGGTGCTCCCATGCCCATACATGTAGCAACGTCATGCCCACTGCTAGAGAACCCCTCCCTCGGTACACTACCTCGTGGAGCTCCTGATACATGTGCGCCAGCACGCACGACCTCCATGCAAATCGGGTCCCCTCGGTCATCATCATCTCTATCACCTATCCCCATCCCACTGCCAACCCATGTGACCACCTGTCTGGACATAGAAGTCCTCCCACAATCCCTGACAACACTGCTGGAAGGGGCTTATATAGTGCCGCTATATCCTCCCATGCGATCGAGCCATCGTCAATATATACATCCTCATCAAAATTCCTCTAACATAACAACGTCCCCCAGGATCTGTCATATGTGACTAGCTCCCCTCGAATTAGAATCCGAAGGATGCGCCACACGTCCCCCAAGGTCACAGTCATCTCTCCCTGTGCCAAATGAAAGGTGCACATCTCACTATGCCACCGCTCTGCCAATGCTGTAATCAAATCATGATTCATACAAATCACGGGCATGTGCATCACCTCGTACAAACCAGTCGCAGCAATGCAATCAATCTCAGTCTGAGTCAATCGGTCCCGCAACCCCTATGTCGCAGAATGACGCTCGCATAACTGCAACACGCGCAGATCCTCCTGCGCATAGACATTCATCAATCACCATCAGTTGTTTTGTTTTCAAACTTTCTTAAGTTTAAACCTAGACTATCATCAGATACTTTGATCAAGTATCTTCGGGTCTCAACAGGTAAGCAATCATGGTCACCTAGACTTCAACAGGCATTTATCCTAACAAATGACCTAAGTCTCATCGGGCTGCTATGGTTCAAAACAACTCCCACTTCACCTCGCCATCCATCAATCATTAGCATCAGGAGATTTGTTTTGTCCAACACTGGGGCATCTCTTTATCCTAAGGCAAAAGCGCTATTTTACCCACAAAAGCGCTATTTTCAACAATAGCGCTACAACTATATCAAAAGCGCTCAAAAAGCTATACAAAAGCGCTAGACCTACAAAAGCGCTAAAATAGCTATACAATAGCGCTCTTTAAAAACAATAGCGCTCATTTCATCCTACAATAGCGCTACTTAGTCAATAGCGCTAATACTTGCATACAGTAGCGCTAATTCAAAACAAAAGCGCTTAAACAAGAGCACAATAGCGCCATTACGGCACAATAGTGCTAGTTTATGGAGCAAAAGCGCCAAAACCAGAGTTCCAGCGCTCTTGCTTCGACTTGACTTGGACTCAGCGAAAAACCTATCAAAAATGCATGAAAATTAAGTTTTCGAATTTGCGTACCACTGGTCCGTAGTCCTCTGGGCGCTGGAACCGTCGGACTCGCTCGAACCGTCAGACTCGCTCGAATCTGTGCTCGGTAATCAGAATCGGCATCGTAGCTACTCCTTGCTTCTCCAAATGTCACTATCAGAGCTCTCGTTTTCAACTGGTCGCGGTCATAAATGATCCTATTTTCACCCTTTTCACCCCATTTATACCCCTCGCCGTCCCCGTAACTTCACCCCGCTCATCGCCATGGTCCCCGTGAACTTCCCGAGCCCCCCATTTCTCCATGTTTCCCCCGATTTCTTCTATTTTTCACCAGTATACCTAACTTTTTTTCTTCTACCACCCTGCCAATTTTCGTTCTTTTTTCGAGAGATCGCCCGATTTTTCAAAAAATTTCGGCCCATCTCTCGAGGGGGCATACCACCCATTAAATTTACATTTTATGGGGCATTTCTTCACACCTATTTTTTTTTCTTTGAAATGACGTGATAAACCGCACCGTCTCAAAGAGGGGCAAATGTAGTCACACAAATCTGTCCAGCTTAATTAAATGAATATTTCGTATTTATTTGATTAAAAATCCACTAGCCATCAGTTAATTAAATTAATATTTAATTAATTCATCTCCAAACATTCTTCTATTAATTAAATAAATTATTCAATTTATTTTAATTAATTCATTAAATCAAATTCCATTCAATTAAATAAATAAAATCAATTTATTTAATTATATCCCCCTATTCCTCTTTTAAATAAATTAAATAAAACATTTATTTAAATCATTATCCCCACCCCACTTTCATTTTCCTACAAATGCAACTTGCACACATTTTGAAATAAATGAATTTTTATTTTAAATAAAATCCTATTTTCCCTCACCCACCAGATCCACTTGCAAAATCTAATCCCCTTCTAGATTCTTCTAACCCCTTCCTAATTAGTCTAATCCATCCCCTAAATATTGTCACATTCCTAAGCAAAGGGAAGTCACTTCTCAAAATCCTCAAAGTCTTGGATAACCATTAAAGGTTTTCAACCTTCAACCACTTAAATCCTCAAAGTCTTTGATAGCCATTAAAGGCTTCCAACTTTCAACCACTTAATCCACAAAGTCTCCAATAACCATTAATGGTTAACCCAAACCCTCCTACATGGTTAAAACATTTGTTTTGACTCAACCTCTACCCAACCCAAGGGTCTCATCAAGCCTTTAATGCTTTGACCATGATTATCTCTTAATCATTTGCACAAAGGTTTATCCTTGCATTAACTCCTAATCCAGTGGGTAATCCTAATTTAGACTTGACCCTTAGCCTTTAGATAACCATGAGGTCTTCTCAGGCCTTTAATGCCTCCAACCTCTTCTCTCAACCCAATCCTGTGTTGACACTTGTCACTATTTTATTGGTGCCAATTGTGCACATGGATCCCCAACTTTCAAGCTTGACCTTTGATTAAACCTTTCAATCCTGGCCATCCATTGCTCCATTTTTCCTATAAATAGAGCCCATTCCTTCATAATCCAGATCCTGAAAACTTGTATGCATTTAGGCTATAGACATTTTAGAGAGCATTCTTAGCATAATCATCTAATATCTTATTATTTTGGTTAAAATATATCAGTTTAGCATCAATAGCATAGCATTAGCTTTTTATTTCACATTCAAAGCTTAATACTACAATCTCAATCCTCCATAAGCATCCATAGTGCAAAAAGCTGCTGAGAACTACACTATTTTGGAACTTGGAGAGGAGAGGAACAAGGGAGAAGAAGCCAAAAGCATGTTAGGAGGCATTTGGAGATGCCTCATCGTATTTACTTTCCTAGTTAGACATTCTATCATGCTTTTGTTATCTCTTTTGATATGCTTGTGTAGGAAAGTGTTTGGTTTATGATTTCTAACACTAACAACTTGGCTTTTTTTCTTATTTGTGTTGTGTTATCATTGACCAACCTGATCCTTTTTGCAGAGCATCAGTAAGTATGACCTTCTCCAAAAGGAGTACTTGTACCGAAAAGGGATTTCATATCGGCATATAATCACGTTTGATATGCCGAAAATACAATTTTCGGTGTATTGTATCTGTAGACACCCAAAAATGGTCAACGCTTGCGAAGTCATACTTTAACAATTGCGCATTGCCTCATTTTAGGTTTTTGCGTCGCATTAACATTTCTCCTATGTCATGCACTTGGTCTTTATCATTTGCGAACATCGAGTCATTCTTCTATATTCTTCAATCATCTCGTCCTTGAATTTGGTCTTGTCGACAACATTATCCAATCATGATTTTGATCGATTTTATCTTGTTGCATCAATGAGTGTGCTTATTTGTCATCATTTTGGACATCGTCAATCCTAATTAGGGTTTTGTCCTCCTGTCAATCTTGCGATCGATTTGTCATCAATCATTGCTCTCTTATCAATCTTATCATCAATCTTATCATTTTGGACATCGTCAATCCTAATTAGGGTTTTGTCCTCTTTTCAATCTTATCATCTGGTGATCGGTTTATCAATCTTGTCGTTTTACGATCGATTTGTCATCGATCGTTGTCATGTTCGATCTTGTCATTTGCGATCGATTTATCATCGATCGTGGTCATTTTCAATCCTGTCGTTTTGCGATCTATTTGTCATCGATTCTTGTCTTTTTTTGTCAATCTTGTCATTTTGTGACCGATTTGTAATCGATTGTTATCTGTCTCAATTGTGTCAATTTGGATCAATTTGTCATTGTTCCTCGTCAATTGGCGCATTTATCAGTCAAATCATTTATCACATTGGTCATTTATCAATCCAAAATCAAATCATGATCAAGTCAATTATCTTTCATCAAGACCTAATTCGCCTTCTAGGGTTTCATGATTTAGTCATTTAACCTTGCTTATCATTTTCTTCCTTTAGGATTAATAAATTACTTCTTTATCCTAAGTATTCTCATCACAATTAAATATTCATTTAATTGGCTAATTATTCCTCTTTTGTGAATTAATTAATAAATGAAAGATTATTAATTAATTTACTTAATTTCTAATTTCTTAATTCCTCTTTTCCCTATTTTTCTAATTTCTTAATTCTTAAATTCAATTTCTTCCTATTTCTCTCCTAAATTTATGGAAATGACATAGAAATTTGTCATAAATTGTCATAAATTCTTGACATAGAAATTTGTCATAGAATTTGTCATAAATTGTCATAAATTCTTGACATAGAAATTCGTCATAGAATTGTCATAAGCCTTGCATAGCAATTTGTCATAGATATGTCATAATTTTGCTATTCTTGATTTGAATTTCCATTCAAATCACTATCATGCTAATTTGTTCATTTCTCCAATTTCTCTATAAATTGGATGATTTTCAATCAAAGCTAATCCGAATCCTTAATCATATAATCACTTTGTCAAATCACGCTTCTAGTACTCTTGACCAATAACCAACATCAATCTTGCTTTCAATTGTGTGTGCACTTGTAGGTGAGATCCACAAATCCATTGAAGAGGAAAGAAAAACAATGGAGCCACATGGAAGGAGCATTCAATTCTGCATTTGGTTTGCATAATCTTTCATTTTGAATGCTTTGTTTTCATATCTCTATTGAGTGTGCTTAGGATTAGATCATTGCAATGTGTGATTGAGCTAATAATGAATAATATGTCCTTTTATATATTGCTTTGATGATTCCTAATTCCGATGCTACATTAATTAGTGAACCCGACGTGAAAACTAACCTTCTAACCCCTTTACTGTGTTTTTGAGTGCTTTCAAGTTGTTTTGCAGGTCAAAAAAACCAAAAACAGGGCCGTGCAGGGTATTCTGGACACTTCCGCGCTTGTGTCAGACATCTTGCGCTTGTGTCATGCATCTTGCGCTTGTGTAGGTGACATCTTGCGCCTGTGTCATGCATCTTGCGCTTGTGTAAAGTCTAGAACAGAGGTGAAAAATGCAGTTTTTACTTGAAATTTTTGGTGTTTTTGCATTCTGTTTTCTGTGCTTTGGATTTTGGTACTAATTATTTGTGCAGAATCTTGGCATACGCATGGCAAAGACTATAAATCAAACTACTAACATGTGTTATGCAGAATCGATGGTCAAAGACAACAAATCAAACCTCTAACTTGGGTTTTGCAGGTTGCCTTGGAGAAACAACCAAACTGTGTGTTTGAGTTTTTTTTAATTAGGCACTTAGTGATTTTTAAATAGGTTGGAATAAACATTTGTTTGATTTGATTGTTAAGTATGACATTGGAGTAGGAGAGTATGCTCTCATCCTTCATAGGGTGATCAGAAATCCAGATCTTCGATACCATGCTTGTGTTGTTGAGTGTGTGTCTCATTTAGAGGCCCTGCCTTCCTGACCACTTTGCTTTTGCAAGCAAGTGATAATCATGAGAAGGGAACGACCCAAAGTGAGTACGGCTAGAATTCCTTGGCATTCTAGCTCACTATAAAAAAATACCCGATGAGCGAAAGCTTTGAAGGAAGTGTTATGTGGGAATTGCAGTTACTTGGGAAGTGATGACCCTTGAATTCTTTCTCATATCAACATCTAAGTAGGGCCTTTTGGTCTAAATTGTGCTTGCGCGACTACATTTGTTTGGTATCTTGATGGGCTTAATGTCTCAATCACGCTTGCGTGACATCAAGGAGTAATGCTTAACAAAAATCCTTACTACATACCTTGTTTTTAGAGGCCAAAAACCCTTCTAGTTGCTTGAGAAGGACAAGTTCGGATACTTGGAAGAGATACTAAGTTCACCATGGGGAGATTTCCATGGGGACTGATGCTTGGCTGCCCTGAGAAGTGTGTGCCGTGGAGGGGAGCCCGTGGGGTCAAGCATCTATGTATTCTCCTTGAATCCCATAATGAGTCTACCTCTCAAGTACCTAATGTCCTTGCCTACCATAAGAAATGTGGAAATGAGCATGAGTGTCTTGAGTCTAAGTTGCAATATCTTGTATTCTTTGATTGTCAAAAGTTGAATTGCATCCCATTTCAAAAAGCAAAACAAATTGATTCAAAACAAGGTTAAACATAAGAGACATTCATCCAACAAACGTTCAACAAGCTTCAAAACATCTTCAAACATGGTTGTCAAATATTGTTCAAAATCTTGTCTCAACAAGCATGTTACTTACATTTAGGTTCATCCTAGGTTGCATTTTGCAAAGTTCATTGTCAAGTACCAAGGTTAGGTTTCACCTAAGTTATACTCCTTTGCATATCAATAAGGGTCATCCATTTGCATGTGTCCTCTTGCATTAGAGTCATACCATTGTCATACATTTGCATTTGCATACCCTAGGTCTCTTCATCAAGCTTAGATCATTATCATATCATATTAGGGTCATTTGCATAGTAATGGTCCCTTTGCATATAGTGTTAAAACTAGGTTTTGTCATACTTGGGTAATCTAAATCTTTGATGCAACCCTAAGTCATTGTTAAGAAGTCTAGACCTTGTCAAACCTTTTCTCTTTTTGTCATCAATGTCATTTTGTCAAACCTAGCTTAGTATCCAAGCATATAGGGGAGACATTGTCATTTGTCCTATTGTCACTTGGTCCTTTTGTCCTTTGAGGTCTAGACATCATTTCAATTTCCTAAGGGTCTCTTTTTAGATTTGCATTCCAAAAAGTTTGTCAAAATCTTCAAAAACAACCAAAAACATTGGTTGCATTTTTGCCATAGATTGCATTCTCATTTATTTAGTTTGCATTTAGTTGCATATCATACATTATCCTTGAAAAATTCCAAAAATATTGCATTTGCATAGTGACATGTCTATTGAAACAAGATTCCAAGCACCAATGATGCAACAAAGTTTGACATATCAACCGACAATGCAATCACAATTCTATCCAACCCAACAACAAAGCAACATTGATCAAACTTTTTATGATGAAACAAGTCTCCAAATACAAAAACTAGAGGAGAAACTAGCTCAAGAACAAGAGATTTTGGAACAAAGAGTGAAAAACATTGCGAATAATAGATCACAAATGTCTAAAGTGTTTCGAAAATTTCCAGGTCGAAATCCAAATATTGAGCCAATTGATGTAAGATCTCTTCTTGAACGATCAAACATACCCGCTCTCCTCTCACAAATAGAGATGATGAAACAATTTCAAGAAAAGAGACAACAACATTATGTGCCTTCACAACAAGAACAAGAAGGTGTTTACTATCAATCAGATTTTCAACCAATACAACCAATTGTTCAACAACTCCAACATATTCAACAAACGCAACCAATGGTTCAATTTCAACAATATGTCCAACCAACTGTACAATGTCAACAAATGGTTCAACCAATGGTGGAATATCAAAAAGTTCAACCAACATATCAATGTCAACAACCACCACCAAACATTCAAAAACAAAGGTTGCAGCACACACCAACCCAAGTTTCAAACATGTCAGAACAATTGAACCAAGTCCAATATCAAAACATGACATCAAACCAAGACCAAATTCTTGCCAAACAAGTTCAAATTCCAGATACAACTATGTCAAAACCTCGAAAGAAAGGTGGCTTTATTGCAATGATCTTAAGGAAACGACCAAGTGAGTTCTTTGAGGAAGATCAAAATAATACACTTATGTCTAGCAATGCCTCATCCCCTCGCAAACAAATTGACTATCCAGTGGCATCTATCCCTACACCTCTAGAAGTTTCACAAGAACCTTCCATATTGTCCTCATCAAACAATACACCCAAGGATGCAATTATCCAAGAGCTATCCATAATTGATTGCCAAGATAATCCAATTCATGATGCACATCTTTGTCATGTTTCAAAAATACAAGACCCAATGCCACCATGCACTTTATTGCCATTACCTGTTTTAGAGGACCCCATTCGAAGTCCCTCTTCCTCATGTTCAAGCATTGATTCCTTGCCAGAATCCATCACAAATGTTCAAAGTGCGTTTCCCTCATGCCAAAGCACTAAGCCCTTGTCAGAATCCTCCATGCATATCCAAAGTCCAACCTCATGTCAAGAGGATAAATTAGAGCACGAAGAAATGAGTCCTAAAGAAGATCAAGATCAAGATCCTGAAACCTTATCATCCCATCCAATTGTTGACCAAGATCCCATTTCCCTAGACACTCATGATGATTCCCCTATTCTTGTCCATCCTATCCAAAGTCCTATTGACACTCCATTCCCCGAGCAAGATCAAGATATCCTAGTTCATCCAATCCCAAACGATCCCCTTCCATTTCATGAAAACAATGTCCTTTCAAATCCCATTGACATTCCACTTCCTAAGAAAGATCAATATATCCCTTCCATCCTTTCCAATGATCCCATTGAAAGTCAAGAGCAAAGTACCTTTAAAGAGGAATCCAATGATTTTCCTCCTTGTCAAGATCAAATTATTCCTTCAGATCCTCCACAAGATCCACTTGTTCCTCCATCTCCTTGTCCTAATACTCCATATACACTCCAAGATCACATTTCTTTTGATGATCCCATTATTCCTCCCATTCCATCTCTTGAAGAGCCTGTCATTGAACCATGTCCACTACACAATCCTAGTCCCTCTCATGATTCTAACGTGTCAGTGCAAGATGTTCATGAACCCCTTACATGCATAATGGGTTCTTCCACTTTGGTGCAATCCGATCCACTTCAAGATCTCATTATTTCTCTCATATCATATCCACCTCATAATGGACTCGCGTATTCTTCCCAAAGAAAAGAGTATCCTACAAGTCAAGATATTCATAAAGGCAAAGGAGTAGACCTTCATAAGCAAGAATCCCTTCATGTGAAAGAAAATGTTAAGGGTCATGTCTACACAACTCACTCTCAAGACGTTGGTATCCCTTCCCCATCATCCCTTCCATCCATCTTAGGTCCTTATATCCCTTCGTCCTCTATGCAAGGTCAGCAAAGGCACACATCTTTGAGAACCTTCCAATCATCCAAAAGATCTCCATTTCATTCCTATCCATCCATGAATTCATTTCCCCCTCCAAGCAATTTGGATGCCAAGTATAAAAGTCATAAGTCTAGAAATCCACATGTATTCAAGGATCAACATGTCCAATATAATCGACATGTCAAAACAAAGAAAAAATTGATCTATAAAGAAAAAGAAATATCCAAAAGGCCACAAAGGCCCACTGAGCAAAATAAAGAAAAGTCAAAATATATATGGGTTCCTAAATCACTTGTGCAAGCAATGCACTCCAAGGAACCACAAAAGCATGAAAAATCAAAAACCATGTGGATCCCTAAGCGGCTCCTTGAAGCACAAAAGCCTAAAGAAACATCCAACTTGGCATCCAAAGTTGCAATTCCTCCATCCAAACATTCCAAGTCTATTCCTCCATCACCTTCTTCATCCATTTTGGGCCCTTATGTCCCAAAATCCATAGCCTTTCCTTCGTCAAAATCTCAATATCCAAAATACATTTGTCCTCCATCAGTCCATCACCCCTCAAGGTGTGTGCCAATGTCAATCTTGCCAACATTTCCATCCACTCAAGCCCAATTCTTCCAATACCCTATCCATTATCCAATGCATATTTTTCATCCTTCCATCCCTCTGGTCCCATCCTTTGCATAAATACTTGCCTTAGTTTCATCTCATTTTCCATGTCCTTATCCTACCAACTTCTTTGAGCATACTTTTAAAGGTCATGGTCCAATTTTTTAAGGCTACTATCCAAACAATAAGATGCTTGAGTCCTTCTTCCATCCCCTATCATGTGTCCATCTTCTATTGAAAAAGTCAAAATACAAAAAAAAGACAAAAGAAAAAAAAAAAGTAAAGAAAAATAATTCGTCCACTGGTGAAAACCTGGCAAACAGGCGCCTTGGGCAAGTACCATGATGAAAACCTGGCAAACAGGCGTCATGTGTAATTTATGAACTTCTTGCACACCACACTTCGGGGCAGATTTCCTCCTTCATATCCTATTGCCCTTCATTATCCTATCGAACCCCTGTCATTACCCTTCATATCCTATTGTCCATTTTCCCTTTCCACATTTGATCTTGACAAGGCTGAGGATCGTCATGAACATCATGTATCTTGTTTGCAGCTTTTAGTCCATCATAGCTTTTGGTCTTTATCCATTTGCTTATTACAACCTTTCATCCATATTCCCTAGCTTCTTGCAACTTTCTGCCACTATCCTGTATCCTATCCCGACCTTTAGTCCATGTCCTTTATCCATTCTTGGTCTTGCTTATCCTATCCATATCTTATCACTATCCATACTCTCTTTTTCATTCCTTGAACTTGATCTGACATAAGGACGCAAAATTTAAACATGGTTTCAAAAAACCTCTTGACATGTCCCTCATGCCATGTCACTGCTTTACATTGTCATATCCAGTCTCTTGTCCCATCACGCAATAGCCCTTGGAAATTGCATCCGCATTGTCTCCATGATAAAAGGCCTTTGTCTTCCCTTTATCCACCATCATTTCAGCAAGCCTATTTATTCACTTATCATATTCCTTGCCTTGCTAGACATTGGGGGCAAAAATCATAAAAAATTGCAAAATGTCCTGAAAAAATAATCTTAAAAATTGAAAAATGTCTTGAAAAAATAATCTTAAAAAATGGAAAATGTCCTGAAAAAAATCATAAAAATTGAAAAATGTCTTGAAAAAAGTCTTAAAAATTGAAAAATGTCCTGAAAGAATTCATAAAAATCAAATAATGTCCTAAAAAAAGTCTTAAAAATTGAAAAATGTCCTGAAATAAGATAATAAAAATTCAAATAATGTCCTGAAATGATCCAAAAAAAATCACATAAAGTCCTGAAAAAAATGAACACAAAAAAAATTGTAAAATTCCAAATCCAAAAACAAGCATTTTGTCAATAAATCATCCCTTTGTGAATAAGGTAGATCACTGAGTATACATCCAACAACTCGCAATCAAACACTGCGCTTTAATGAAATCATGCTTTAACAGATGAACTTTTTCAATCAAACCAGACATTCAAACAAATCAAAATTGTCTTATCAATCGAACGGTACCATCCAAATCATTTGTCCTTGTTCCTATCATCATGGGTCTTATACAGGGTGTGGTATACTCGAAACCAGACTGTGTCCTGTCTTAGACGGGGTACCGCATTTCCTGAAACCAGACAGCATGATCGTCCTATCAACACTTTCAACTTTTGACAACAAAGATCTAGATGTTTGTTTGATTTGCTTGAATTTGTGTATCTTATCTTTTTATTGATTTATCTTTGGCTTTGATCATGTTCCTATGTTGCTCGATGATGTCACTGAGTGATTTAGAGTGACCGGGATGGTTCATGATCCCTTTTCTTTTTTTGATTGTGATTGTCGTTTGTCTATGATGTGTCTGTCTTTTGCAAAAAGGGTTGCATTTCAGCTCTGGCCTTCAATGCCATGATGCTACGCATCCATTTTGCTACATAAAAATAAAGGTTCTCACCTACAAAGTGCATTACTGAAAGCAAGTTTTTCGTCATCTCTAACTGCCCTCTATCTCATTTCTTACTAACATTTCTTCCGTCAGTCCGGATAGTCAGTTCGGTCTAGTGCTCCGGTATCCAAACACATATGCTGCATCCTGCATTCATTGGTTAGTACATTTGCATTCCATCACATATTACATCAAGCATTTTATCCATTTCATTTCATAAATGCATCACAAATACATAAAAATGCATCCATGTATGTACATAAACAAGTGCATAAGTTATCCATACATGGAAAATAACATAAGTCATAACATGTTGCATCCCATCATATCTATGCATATGATATCATATGTCAACATAATATCGGAGTACAAAATTGGACTGTCTGTCCTAAGTATGGCCCGCAGGCTGACTACATAATGTCTACTGTCTGTCGTACGAAGCACGTGCCTCTGTCACTGGGTGCTCCCTCTGTCCTCCTCATCCCTGCTATGTCTCGCAGATGATGTCCCTCCTGGTCCTGGCTGTGGTGGTCTCATAGGTCCACTCACTCCTATGCTGCTCAATGACCTCCGAGAGCGTGACCTGCTCTCTGTCCTCGATCGTGCCTAATATGAAGGTGCTCTCTGCTCCGGTGGAACTGCACTCTCATATAGTGTCCTCCAATACAGTCTCTCCTCGCCGGTCTCTACCAGCATCTGTGCCATCTCCCATGCACTGGCATCCCTAATCGATCCAATGAACTCAGTGACTCTCTGTCCCTCTCGCTGTGCCTGAGCTATTGCCGTATCTCGTTCTGTCCTCAAAATGGCATTCTGTCTCTCCAATGTTGCAATATAATCCTGCTGACTCGCTATGGTAGCCCTGCACGTATCCATCTCCTCTGTCCTAGCTGTCTCCGGCTCTATAGGAATATCCTGCAATGTCTCCTGATCAGCTGAGTCTGGCTCATCATCATCCTCCCCACTATCATCTCCGTCATCGTCCTCCCCACCATCATCCCCATCAATCTCATCATCACCCTCGTCATCCTCCTCATCCTCATCATCTCCCTCCTCTCCTGTGAGTGGGAAGTCCTCCTGTCTCCTCGGTACTGGAATATCAGGATTAGTCAAAGGCACTGGCCGTCGTCGTGCAAACCATGTCTCATACTCCTCTATCATCCCAGCATCCACCACATCTGACATCCACTCCCACTGTCTCTGCTGTAACTGTGCAAAGTCGGCATATGCTATGTGTGGCTGAATCATACTACCCCACTGACTCATCTCTCTGTGAGATCGGGCAGAGCATGCAGTCCTCCTAGGTACATCCTGTGTCTCTCCAAACTATCGTCTGACCCTCTCTGGCAGGTACAACTCAATCACTCTCTGGCGATTCACTGGTCGCCCAATCAGGTACCTCTCCTGTCTGCAATATGGTAGCTCCTCATGATCATCTGACCATCCGGGGCAATCTCGATATGGCCTCCATATGAACTCTCTCAGTCTATCCAGCTCATGTCGCCAGTACAATATGTATCCAAATGGACCCTGTCTCAGTGCTCCACCATAGCAATACACATATGGTCGGTGTGGTACAATCTGTCTATCTATAATCGGTCGACATATGGCTATGTTCTCAAATGCCCATACCTGAAGCAATGTGACTCCACAGCTCAAAGTTTGCACTCCCTGATATGCTATCTGATGTAGCTGGAAATACAACATAGCAAGTACACATGGTCCCCACGCGTACATTGTCCCCTCTATCGCCATCCTCTCTAGTACTCTTCCCCAGCCAATAGGGAATCCATGTCCTCGTCTATCGCCTGCTAGTAGACATGCTATCACAACTGCTATCACCACATATCGTCGGTCATACTCGGAAGCCATGCTCTCCCAGCCGATCTCCCTCTTGACAATGTCCAGATCATCTATGTCGCACTCAAATAGCCTGCACAATGCATCTCTACCTGTCACTGGGTCGTACTCTATCATCTCTCCATGTATCAGAATGCGGAGGATGTGCCATACATCCTCTAGAGTCACTGTCGCCTCGCCAGTCGCCAAATGGAATGAGGAAGTCTCCAAATGCCATCGCTCTGCCAATGCGGTAAGCAGTCCTGTGTTTGCCCTAATCTCGGACATGTATGTGATATAATATATCCCCAATCCTGCTAATGTGTCTCTCTGTGTGCTCCTGAGTCTATGTCGTAGCATGAAACAGTCTGGTCGATTCTCCCGCGTGATCAACGGATACTGTCGACTCTGCATCACAATCGGGGCATCATTTTGTCAGTTTTAGGGTTTGCTCCTACGGGTTGCATTTCCTCATTTTCATGTCCAATCAGGGTGTTTTTAATCTACATTGACCTATCCTACCCTTATCCCCCCTTTTCTGATCATTTGCATGTCATTTTGACCAAAACTAGGGTTTTCATGCACTCTTGCGCCTGTGTCAGAGAACCTGCGCCTGTGTCAGGTAAAGTACGCTTGTGTCTTCCTACACAAGCGCAGAACACCTGACACAAGCATAGAATTAGACTACACAAGCGCAGAAGTTAGTTTCTGTATCCCCTATGGGCCCCGCAATGTCCCACAAGCGATCAAAATTCTTGAAATTGAAAACATGGGTTTTTGAGATCCATACCGTTGCTCCCGTGTCGTCCGGTCATCTATAAGTACGTACACGTTCTCCGATGTGATTTTCCATTGGAATTTTCGTCATCTCTCTGCAAGTGTCATTTTCCAAAGCAACAAATCCTCCTCCTTGTCTAGTGCAAATGAGCAATTTTCACCCTCTTGGTCCCATTTATAGATCTTTGTCAGTGCATAGATGGACGTGTGTCTTCTCCATCTTATGTTGGTCGTGGTCTTGTGCACCATACATTGCTTGTCCTTCATGCATCCGATCTCCGGTTGTCAGTCCGTTCGATCCTATCATTTTTATCGATCAATTGGCCTCTTTTCTGCATGTTTTCGGCCAATTCCTCGAGGGGGCATGCATATGTCATTGTTATTGTCTGGGGCATTTTCATTATTATTCTTTGAAACAACGCTTAAAATCGCATTGTCTCAAAGAGGGACAAAATGTAGACACCCAAAAATGGTCAACGCTTGCGAAGTCATACTTTAACAATTGCGCATTGCCTCATTTTAGGTTTTTGCGTCGCATTAACATTTCTCCTATGTCATGCACTTGGTCTTTATCATTTGCGAACATCGATTCATTCTTCTATATTCTTCAATCATCTCATCCTCGAATTTGGTCTTGTCGACAACATTATCCAATCATGATTTTGATCGATTTTATCTTGTTGCATCAATGAGCGTGCTTATTTGTCATCATTTTGGACATCGTCAATCCTAATTAGGGTTTTGTCCTCCTGTCAATCTTGCGATCGATTTGTCATCAATCATTGCTCTCTTATCAATCTTATCATCAATCTTATCATTTTGGACATCGTCAATCCTAATTAGGGTTTTGTCCTCTTTTCAATCTTATCATCTGGCGATCGGTTTATCAATCTTGTCGTTTTATGATCGATTTGTCATCGATCGTTGTCATGTTCGATCTTGTCATTTGCGATCGATTTATCATTGATCGTGGTCATTTTCAATCCTATCGTTTTGCAATCTATTTGTCATCGATTCTTGTCTTTTTTTGTCAATCTTGTCATTTTGTGACCGATTTGTAATCGATTGTTATCTGTCTCAATTGTGTCAATTTGGATCAATTTGTCATTGTTCCTCGTCAATTGGCGCATTTATCAGTCAAATCATTTATCACATTGGTCATTTATCAATCCAAAATCAAATCATGATCAAGTCAATTATCTTTCATCAAGACCTAATTCGCCTTCTAGGGTTTCATGATTTAGTCATTTAACCTTGCTTATCATTTTCTTCCTTTAGGATTAATAAATTACTTCTTTATCCTAAGTATTCTCATCACAATTAAATATTCATTTAATTGGCTAATTATTCCTCTTTTGTGAATTAATTAATAAATGAAAGATTATTAATTAATTTACTTAATTTCTAATTTCTTAATTCCTCTTTTCCCTATTTTTCTAATTTCTTAATTCTTAAATTCAATTTCTTCCTATTTCTCTCCTAAATTTATGGAAATGACATAGAAATTTGTCATAAATTGTCATAAATTCTTGACATAGAAATTTGTCATAGAATTTGTCATAAATTGTCATAAATTCTTGACATAGAAATTCATCATAGAATTGTCATAAGCCTTGCATAGCAATTTGTCATAGATATGTCATAATTTTGCTATTCTTGATTTGAATTTCCATTCAAATCACTATCATGCTAATTTGTTCATTTCTCCAATTTCTCTATAAATTGGATGATTTTCAATCAAAGCTAATCCGAATCCTTAATCATATAATCACTTTGTCAAATCATGCTTCTAGTACTCTTGACCAATAACCAACATCAATCTTGCTTTCAATTGTGTGTGCACTTGTAGGTGAGATCCACAAATCCATTGAAGAGGAAAGAAGAACAATGGAGCCGCATGGAAGGAGCATTCAATTCTACATTTGGTTTGCATAATCTTTCATTTTGAATGCTTTGTTTTCATATCTCTATTGAGTGTGCTTAGGATTAGATCATTGCAATGTGTGATTGAGCTAATAATGAATAATATGTCCTTTTATTTTTGATGATTCCTAATTCCGATGCTACAGTATCTGTTCTACCAAATATAAAAGTACTTTTCCAAAAGCACATCCTAAAATGAAGAGAAGATATATTAGGGTAAGTCATGCAGGTTATACCAATGATATAAGGTGTTTTTTCTTCCCACTAAATGTTTTTTGGCAAAGTATTTGAAGTCTCTTAAACCCTAGTTTTCTTTGCGCTACCTCAGCATCATCGACGATTGATATTTGAAGTTTTAAGCTTGATGCCCAAAATATGAAATTGAGATCTTAATTAACCTAGAGTTGATTACATGACTTCTTGACTTGCATGCAACTGCCATTAGTAACATATACATGGTAAGTGTTGTCGAGTACAGATCATAATTAGTGAAGATTGCGATTTGGAAAGAAAGGATAGAGAAGATCATGGTATAATTGATTGATTCAAAATCAAGCTGAATAGAATGAGTAAAAGCCTATACGAGTCTTCTGACATTTACAGATGGTAGATAAAGAGGGATTTGAAACCAAAAAAGCACGAGTCACAATTTGCATGATGGAGTAGTTGCAGGACTATTTTTGGAATCCTCTTTTTCCTATAAAATCAGCAAAGTTGTTCATAATAGGAAAATACAATGAGTCTTATTTCCCAAAGAAGTCTGCTAGCCTTCCCTAAGATGAAGCAACAAAGTTGTGCTTTTGTGTTGTTCTCATTTTATGACACTGATTGGAGATAGTGCCATTAGGCTGCTAGATAATCAGAGGGATCTTGGAAAGGAAATGGATAATCAGGGGGATCTTGGAAGGTCTTCTTAGTCGTGAGGATCCTTTCAAGGATTGTCCATTTTTTTCCCTACATCATCGAATCACTCAGAGGGGGTAGAAAGAGCGAAGAAGAGGAGAAGCCGAGGAGGATGGATGGATCAGGTTTGCAAAAAGTTGGATCCTAGTAGCACATGGAAGTTGTGACCCCTTCTCAGTTCATAGTATTTTTGAATGAGATTCTCTTTCCACCCTCATTGCTGCTAGTTTAGGGAAAAGGGCTCCTTCTTCAGGTCTAAGGGTGCTCAATTTTTCATCCCCCAGGGCACGACTTCAAAATAGTTGGGCTTTTTTGCGGGATGAAGTGGTGGAATTAATGCCTCCATTTGCAAGCATTTGTAGTGCGATGGTGGCATGGCTCAGAACTAGTTAAGAATCCAGTAGAATGGTTTTTAGACATATCCTCTTTTCTTGTTGGTTTTGTAGAAGTTTATTTTCTTGTTATGGGCTAAATGATGAGTCATAATGAATCTGCTAGATGTAAACAGCCTATAGCTTGTGCATTCCTTATGATATAAAAGGAATACCAAGGCTATAAGAAAAAGGGAGAGAACATAAAATTCTTTTCACCTTAGCAAGTCGGGCAGTATAAGCTAGTTTTATCAATGGTTGTAGAGTCTGCTTCAAAAGGGAGGAGTATGACCGAATCATTGTAAGAATTCAATTTGAAATGAAAGAAATTTTTCCATTGTCGTATGCTCTATCTCCTAAATTATCTTTTTATGAATTAATGTGAACAAATGTGTTAAGGATGGATTTTTTTACCATGATATTTGCATATCATTGTGTGATTTTCTCTCGAGTTATTTTCAAGGAAAGTATTAAATTCAGTGAGCAGGTTGCAATGGGTTTGGTGTATAATTTTTAGGATATTCAAGAATGGGTGCACATGATGGTACCTGTGACACATAGTCAGGGGCGGAGTTTCATTATCAACCAATATAATGAGTTTCCTCAAAATATTATTTCTCTAGTAGCCATGGAAGAATGAATGATAGACAATATGTTTTTTGTAATACTACTTCCAATTTTGTCTCATGGATTTAATGCAAAATCCCCATATGTAATCCTACTTTAGCATGTGTTATGGCTTCCTTTTTTGTCTTATGGAAGAAAGCCTAACATGATATGTATAGGTAACCCTAGAAGCTATTTAGACCTATAGGTAACCCCGAAAGCTGTTTAGACCTATAGGTAACCCTGGAAGCTGTTTAAGCCTAAAATACTTGTTACTTTTTGTTGAAAATGTTAGAGAAAATCTTGTTGATAAGAGCCCCCCCTTTTTTTATACATTGTAAATCTTTTATTAAATATCAATATAAATATATACTAGGCTTCCAACATTAGGTACGTTCCATAAATAAAATATACTCATTTTTTTAGCTTCCTATTATAAAACCAGTGATTTTAAGCTCCAACATTAGGTACGTTCCATAAACAAAATATAGATCATGAATAAATTATGTAATGGCATAAAAATTAAAAACATCATGAATTAATTCTGTAACCATATAAGTCAAATATAATTCTATCAAGAAATCAATATCAAATAGATAATATAATTGCATAACATATATTTCAATGTCTTTGATCTTCTTCTTCATCTAACTCTTTGTCTGTATCATCCAATCCAGATTCCAAATTGTAAGGATTAAGGGTAGGGTTGGAATTACAATTAGGGTTGGGATCAGAATTATAATTAGGAGTAGAGTGAAGATTTATATTTGGTTAGGGCTAGCGTTAGGGTCAAGGTTAGGATTAAGGTTAATATTAGCATTAGGATTAGGATTTGGTTTAGGTTAATGATTATGGTTAGGGTTAGGGTTTAGGGATATCAAAGTAGTATTTCAAAAATAATTTGAAGCTAACCTTATTAAATTCCCACATACCATAGTTTTCAATGATAATGCACGCAAACTTGCATGATACAAAAAAAGTTAGTACTTTTAGTACTATCATGTAAAAGGTCAATCTATGTCCAAATGCATGAAACATAATAATTCTAGCCATATCTAATAAACACAATGAGAGTTGTCTATCTTAGTGGGAGGAAACCAAGGTCAACACTAGTAAGTTGTCTATCTTATATGAATCAATATCAGTTTAGCAAATATGTCATTTTTGGATTCATCAAATGTACCTAATCAATACAATTCTAATTTTAATCTAAACCCTAACGTAACCATGTCTGTCATTAAAAAAGAGATCATGAAATTTTTGTAACCCTGAAATTTCATAATGATGCTTAGTACCCCTGGCATGTTAGTCATCACCAAGCTTTTGTATTTAAAAGAGTGAAAGGTTGAAGTTACAAAAAAATTATTTCATCTAGCATAGAACCCCACATCTCATCTCCATTATACCTTAGATCCTATGTAAAGAAGGCCTCATATGAATCTAGCATAGTTATCTATCTTGAAGAATCTTTTATATTCATCTATACATAGGGACATATTGGATCATGCCTTAATAGAAAATCATAAGTCCCTAGTGATATTAATCTAGATCAATTTCAAGCCATAGTGGGTCGACTATCCTCATCTTATCAACTTATATTTAGTTTAGAGAATATGTCATTTTTTGATCCATCAAATGTACCTAATCAATACAATTCTAATTTTAATCTCAACCCTAATGTAACCATGTCTATCATTGTAAAGCGGAAAATCGCGATCGAACCCTAGTTGCTCTCCCCTCTTCCAACTCCGAGGAGAGAGAAGGGAGATTCACTAGGGTTGATGGTTTTCACTTAGGGGAGAGACTTTACATTCAAAAGAGGGGTTGAAACCCACAAGATCCAATCCCACGCAATGCAAGATTGGATGCTAAATGTGTTTCAAGGGTTAAGACAGCAAGGCTACCCTCTTTTGTAAAGAATGTTGATAGAAGAATTAAGCTAGGAATGCATAGAAAATGACAAAGATTCGCTTATAAACTGAGATAGGGATATAGGATGAAGCTGCGCACCTGGAATTAGCAGTAAAATGTCGATACGGTGCTGTCCTGCAAATTTGAGCAAAAGTTGTCAGGACGATGGCGCCCGACGCCACGGTCCTCCGAAAAATCCGCGAAACGAAGGGAGATCTGTTCGTCTCTGCACAAGGATTCCAGATCTTCAATTTCAGCTGCGTACCTGCAACCTACACACAGAAAACCGAAGACGATTGGGGGGTTAGGGATTAGGGGTTTGCCTTTAGGTCAAACCCCAGTTTTGGAATTAACCAAGAAATGAGCAAGTGCTGTAAATGTAAATGACTGTAAAACAAGTACTAATACCTTGTTCTAAGGATGTTTGTATCCTTATGTGCGAAGGTATAGATGTTGTATGTTGTATGTTGTAGCATGTAGTATGTGATCTCCTCTTCAATGGTTGAATCCTTGTCTTGAATGCAACACTTAGCCTTGAATGGAGACTTGAAATGATCAATTGCTTGAAGGAATGCTTGAATGCTTGAATGCTTGAATGCTTGAGTATAATTTCCACGCTTTTTCCATATATCCTCTTCATGCCCAATGAGAGAGAAAAATGTAGTTTATATACTTGTCATTTAGGGCTGATAGACTGATTTTCCCGACCTTAGGCCGACCAGGAAAGTTTAATTTCCAATTTGCAAACAAAAAGACCTGAGACCCCTTAGGAGACCGGGCCCAAAATAGGACCCAGGGACCAGGGCGCTGGGCGCCATGGTCCTGGGGACTAGGGCGCTGGGTGCTCTGGTCCCACCTCCCGGGACAGCAGGGTGCAAGGAGGTTCAGGCCAAGGTGCTTGAAAAATGCAGTTTTCAGTGTCGTGAGCAAGTTTCAGGGTCTCCATTCAGGTTGCGTGTTGCGTCGCCATCGTGAAGACCGAAATGCAATCGAAATTGCAAGTGTCGCAATTTTAGGACGCTACATTTAGCCCCGACTTTAGCGGGAGTATGTATGCTCATACTTCCGGTAAAGTACAAGGAAAAAATATTGAAAGACTTTCACCACGTCAAGGAGGCAAGATACACCAAGCCCCCAGTGGACTAAGGATCTTACGACTTCGATTGACAAAGTAAAAGGGAAGATCACGAGGAAGAACCATGACTGTCAGTAGTAAGGTTCCCTCACTATGAGTCATGCAAGAAAGATATCAAAAATTTTCAGGGCAAGGCTAAATTTACCAAGAAATTTTCAAGTATCTTGAAAAGATATGAACGGGATGTATGCCCCCCTACGTTAAAGCGATCGCACACGCCTCACCGGGGGTGATTGTTTTAACGTAGTGATACACATAAGAAATGAGAAAGGAAAGGAGCACGTTATCGCAAGGATTTAGCCCCCAAGTGTGAGATAAACCCAAGGATAATAGACACAAAACACAAAGCACGAGGTGACTTCGCTTTCCTCGGGGTCAGTATGCTGTATGATAATTCATGTATATATATCATATGTATGTATGCATAATTATTCTTCATTCCCCACTCAAGGAAGGTCACCTAGAAGAAGGGAACACATGTGTCTTTTGAGTCAAAATGAGAGAGATCAAGAGATCTCAATACTTTGCATCGTCCTCAAGTAGACAACACCAAGGATGACAAACAGAAGAATGAAAATAACGTATAGAAGAAGTAACACAAGAGAGGAGGAGAGAATCTGCTATGCTAATGTAACTAGTCTAGCACGTCATCTACCCCCCGATCTTGCTGATCAATGTTTCGGGAAGGCAGGGAACACGCTAGAGGAGGAACATCCAACACAGCAGATGGAGCTATCACAAGATCCAAACACGGGCTATGTTCATGTTCCGAGCCATGTTGTTCTTGTCTAGGAGCTAGGATAAGTGCTTTAGAAAATTCATTAGATAAATGGTTATCAATATCAACAAGTTCATATTCACTATCAGAAGCAAGAGAAGTAACATTTTCATCATGAATAACATTTTCAACCATATCATCATCAAGATTTATAAAAATAGGATCTTTAACTCGCATAGGATCAAGACCATCATGCATCTTATGTTTAGGAGATTTAGGCTCAATGTCCGGCTGAGGAGAAAATGGAATAATGCTTGTTGAAGGTGTTTTTGGAGATTGCAAAGTTCGAGAAGCAGCTGCTTGAGCTCTAAGACGATGCTTTCATCGGCGTTCACATGCAGAACAATTTCGTCTAGTCTTAGTAGGAAGTGAAGAAGATTGAGGAGGAGGAATGTTCTCGTCCTTAGCACTTGGGTGTTTACGTTGTGGTCTCTTAGGCTGGATAATAGGAGAAGAAGAAGGTCTCTTCTCTCTATAAAAAGAAGGAGGAGGAACTGCTCCATATAAAGGAGGAATTTTTGGTTTAGCGAGAAGATCAATTCCATCATGACGAGGAGGTATAGGTCCACTCTTAGGAAGTTTATTAGGCATAGACATAGTCACATCCATAGGGATGGGTTGGGAATCTTCTTGAGGAAAGACATTAGTTTTATCTTTCAAAGGAAGAACTTCCTTCTCAAGAATGATAGGAATATCAAGTTTAGGTGTTCTAGGTTCACTTAGAGATAGGATCATATCTGTTTTCCACTTTTGATAAGATTTGAAAAGATGATCACTTCGCGGAGGAAGAGATTTGAATTGTTTAGGCCAAAAGTAATCAATAGGAACGCTAGAAGTTCTTTCAGCTGGTTTAAAGAGACTATGATTGACAGTAACAACTTCACCATTATGGGGAAATTTCAAACACTTATGAATAGGAGAAGAAATAGCTTTCATGGAAGACAGCCAAGGATAGCCAAGCTTCACACGAAATTGTTCAGAAGATGGAATAATAGCAAAGTTCAAATCAAGAGATTTGTTATGGACCTCAATAGGCAATGTAATAGAACCAATTGCAGGAGAAGAAAATGCATCAAATAATTTCACAATCACATCTGTTTTGTCATAAATCACTTGATTCAATTGCAAAGTAAAAAGAAATTCTTCAGTAATAACATTAATCATGCACGAAGGATCAATAAGCACTCCACGGCAAGGTGTATTCTTGACTTTTGCAACTGTGTATAAAGGACCATCAGGTGCCCTAATGGTTTCACTGGAATCAAATGTGATGGAAGGTTCTTTAGGGATTTCTTGCTGCTCTACAAAGTTAATCACATTCGGAGTCATAGACACAAGACCATCAGATGAAAGAGAGGAATCATTAGTCTCAATTGCATTAGAGGTATGAGAAGGTAATGGATCAGTAAAAATCTGAAGATTTTGGTTAGGAGGAGCTACAGATGTGTTGCCTTTATCATTCACTCCAGAAACAGAGATAGTATTATTATCAATCAAATCTTGAATTTTACCCTTTAAAGAAAAACATTTTTCAGTATCATGCCCAGGCTAACGATGAAATTGACAAAAAGATTTGTTATCAAAATAAGGTGAAGTAATCTTTGCAGGATCAATTTGTCTTATAGGAGGAAGAGTAAGCACATTTTGTTCCAATAACTTATTCATAATACTATGCAATGATTCATTCAAAGGAGTATACTTTCTTTCTTTCTTGAAAAACTTAGAAATAGGAGGCACACCTGATGCTGCATTCACATTGTTGTTGATGATGTTTTCATTGAATTTGATGGAATCTCTGTTCGGTTTAAACTTCCCAAATGGTTGTTGACTGCTATCACCCTTATCACTCGGAGCCATAGGATGTGATTGTTCCATTTGACTCACAGTCAGTTGATAATTGTGAAGAGTTGCACACAACTGTTGGAAAGAAGTAAACTCAGAAAACAGAAGTTTGTCTCGGATATCTTTTTGTAAATTAGAAATAAAGATTCTTTGAATATCATTGTCAGGCACTGGAAAAGAAATTTGAGCATACAAATGCTTATATCTACCAATGAAATCAGTCACTGTTTCTTTAACACCTTGTTTACAATGCATTAAATCAATCAAAGTAACTTTAGGACTTATATTGTTTTGAAATTGTTGAATGAAAGCATTTGCAAGTTGTTCGAAAGAAGTAATAGAATACGAAGGCAACGAACAATACCATTGTAGGGCTTTGTCTCTTAATGTTCTAGTAAACCATTTTGCAAGCAACCTTTGGTCATAAGCAAAATCAGTACATATTGTTTGAAAGGTCTTAACATGTGTTAGAGGATCACCCTTACCATTATAAAGCTCCAAATGCGGAATTTCAACATGTTTAGGGGGAATAGCTCGGACAATGTCAAGAGAAAGTGGGCTCGCAACGTCAAATGTGGGCACACTAAACTAAGACTGATTCATAGAGGCAATTTGTTGCTGTAAAGAAGAGACAGTTTGTGCAAGATTGTTAATGGTCACTTCAGTCGAAGAATTCATATTGGATGTGTTAGATTGAGATGGAGGTGTTATGTTATTGAAAGAAGGTAAAGAGTAAGGTGGTGGGACTCTATGATAATTAGTCATAGGAGATGATTGGACAGGAGGAACACTACAAGGAGGAATGGAATGGTTAAACAAATTGCCCCCTTGCGTCATGTTCATTTGTGGAGATATAATAGGGACATTCATTGAAGGAATGAATGAAGAAGTCGGATTAAACAAAGGAAGAGGGTTAATTGAAGAAGAAGGGTTGCCCCCATGACTAGTAATCATGGGAGGAATGTCTTGTGTAGAAGTAGCCATTATGTTTGATGTAAAGGTAGGTATGCTAGCAATAGAAGTCATCAAAGGAATAGAATGATTGACTTGAGTAGGAGGTTGTGTATAACCTAAAGATTCGGCACAACTCTTCATAGGCATCACATTTGAATCCACAATGTGTGCAATACCATGCAAAATATCAATTCCATTCTTATCACTTTGAAGCATACGTTTTAGACCCTCAATTAAAGGAAGAGCTTGACTATCAGGGTATTCTTGAGACATCCATTGTCGAAAATCGTCAAATTGGTTATCCAATTTTGAAAGTTGTTCTTCAGAAACCTCATGGAGAGCTTCTTCATCATTAAGAGGATTAGAGGAATTACCCATGTCCTCGTTAAAAAGGCTATTCAAATTAGGTTCCATTTCCTTAGTAATTAAACCTCGGAAAGACTTAATTCTACGGCTTCGTCTAACGGGAATAGTGTAAGTAGGGCTTATTGTTGTAAAACTCATGCACTAGAGAAGGAGAGAAAATTTTGATTTTAGAGGTAGCAATTTTCAGTAAAATCAGCCAATCTTCTGGATTTAAGCTGTTAAATGCAATCACAACAGTCTCCCGAAATTTCAGAAAAAATGTCCGGGACCGTGGCACCCGGAGTGCAACACGGTCCTTGCAACTTTTTTCGAAATTTGCAGGGATGAAAGGTATGATGATTTTAGAGCTAATCTGAAAAAATTGAGTGATTTAACGATCTGTAGATAGGCCAAATTAAAGTTGCAATCTCGAAATTGAACCCTACCAAGATTGTCGAAAAATGCAAAAATTTGAATTTTGAAAAAGAGAGGGAAACTGAAATTTTGAATGTTATGATTTTAGAGGGAATGCCAAGAGCAATGCAAATTTTGAAATTTAAAAATTGACTCAATTTCACGCAAAATTCAATTTTGAAAGCGGAAATTGAAGTTGTTGTAATTAAGCACTTAATTTCAAAAGTCACAAATTGCAAGAATTTAAATAAAGCACTGAAATTTTTAATGAATGCAAACACACTTTTCAGATTTAGGACAGTAAGAACACAATTTTGACACAAAATTTCAGTTTCAATGATTTTTGAATGATTAGAAGCGTTAATCCAAGCAATCCCTAGACCAACTTTGACTTTAATTTTGAAAGTGTTATAATTGATAAAATCAGCCAAAATTCTGGATTTTAGCAGGAAAATACAGTAAGATCTTGCTCCCAGAATTTCGAAAAAAATGTCGGGGACGATGGCGCTCGGCGCCACGGTCCTCGCAACTTTTTTCCAAATTTTCAGGGTTGAAAGATATTGTGATTTTATTGCGGAATCCAAAGTTACAGCTGATTTGGAGATGTTTTGATCAGTGAAATTGTCGGACAAAGGTTGAATCAAGAGGGTTTCAAAAATTAGGGTTTTGACACTTAACCACTTAATTTTCAGAGTTAAAGCACAAATATGAATTGATAATTTGTAATAGAAGGGCAGATCTGAAACAAGCATTAATGATTAAATATTTCACAAGTTTAATTACTTAAAAAGAAAATTTAGGGTTTTTATGCAATCTTGTTACATTGCTAATGAAGGTGTGACTGATGATTCTGATGAGGATCTAACAGAAAATGGATGAGTTTTTGTTGCTATAACAGAAGATCAATCGACACCTACTGCTCAACCGATAGAACAAGCCCTAGCAGCTAAAGTTGAAACAAAGAATGAATGGATCATTGACTCAGGATGCTCACATCACATGACTGGAGACAAAGGTAAATTCTTGAACTTTCAAGAATACAATGGAGGTTTAGTAAGATTTGGAGATGACAAAGCCTGTTAAATCAAAGGTAAGGGTTCAATATCTCTTGATGGTAAGCATAACACTGACAATGCCTACTATGTTGAAGGATTAAAGCATAATCTTTTAAGTGTTGGTCAATTAGTTGAGAAGGGATTTCAGTTACAATTTAAAAATGGAAAATGCAAAATCATGAATAGAACTGGTATGGAAATTGCAACCAGTAATCAGACTAGAGGTAATATCTTTCATTTGAATAACAGTGAAAAGGCATGCTTAATTGCACATATAGATGAAAGTTGGTTATAGCATAAGAGACTATGTCATGTAAACTTTGATTGCATGGTAAAAATCAGTACTTCTAAGGTAGTTAGAGATCTACCTAAAATTGTGAAATCTCATAATACAATTTGTAAGGAATGTCAATTTGGAAAACATGTTAGAGCTAGTTTCAAAAGTATTCTAGAAAAATCCAATAATGCCCTTGATTTATTTCACACTGATTTATGTGGTCTAGCTAGAACTAGAAGCTTACAAGCTGATAGATATTTCATGCTAATTATTGATGGTTATTCTAGAATGTGTTGGGTTACTTTTCTCAGAGAAAAATCAGAAGCACTTGGAAATTTCAAACTTTTCAAAGCAATGGTTGAGAATGAAACCGATAAGAAAATCAAATGTTTAAGATCAGATCAAGGAGGAGAATTCACATCTAAGGACTTTAATACATTTTATGAAGTGAATGGAATCAGAAGACAGTTATCAGCACCTCGGACACCACAACAAAATGGAGTTGTTGAAAGGAAAAACAAAACTATCTTGGATGCAACAAGAAGTATGTTATCAGAAGAAAATATACCACATGTGTATTGGAGAGAGGTAGTTAGCACCGCTGTCTATACATTCAACAAAGTTCACATCAAAGGTGAAACTGGTAAGACCCCTCATGAACTATGGTTTGGTAATACTCCTACTCTTAAATATTTCAGAATTTTTGGAAGTAAATGCTATATTAGAAGAGATGAGTATATTGGCAAATTTGATCCTAGAAGTTATGAAGGAATATTTCTTGGTTATTCATCTAAGAGCAAGGCATATAGATGTTTTAATAAGAGATTGCAAAAAATTGTTGAGAGTACAAATGTAAAGATTGATGAACAATTCAGAGGAACTTCAAGGTATATAGACTCTGAACCGGCAATACAAATGGTGATAAATGAACCTACACTGAATCCACTAGTACAAAATGAAGATCCAGTTACCCCGGTATCATCAGAAGATTCCACAATAATTGAAGAACAACAACAAACTAAGACACCCCTGTATGTAAGATTGAATCATTCTGAGATCAGATAATTGGAAACAAATTTAAAGGAGTTATGACAAGAGGAAGATTGGCAAATGAAGAGGTATGTCTTATTTCTCAAATTGAACCATCATCTATCAATGAGGCATGTGAAGATAAATTTTGGATTAAAGCTATGGAAGAAGAATTAGGACAAATAGAGAAAAATAATACTTGGACATTAGTTCCCCGACCTAAAGATAAAAATGTAATTGGAACCAAATGGGTATTTAGAAACAAACTTAATGAAGATGGTAAGGTTGTCAAAAATAAAGCAAGACTAGTGTGTAAGGGATATTCTCAGAAAGAAGGAGTTGATTACAATGAAACCTTTGCACCGATAGCCAGAATTGAGGCAATTAGATTATTCTTGGCTTTTGCAGCTCACAAGGATTACAAAGTTTATCAAATGGATATTAAATGTGCATTTTTGAATGGAGATCTTGAAGAAGAAGTATATATTGAACAACTTGATGGATTTTCTTTGACAGATGACAATGATATGGTTTGCAGGTTAAGAAAAGCTCTGTATGGATTGAAACAAGCCCCAAGAGCTTGGTATGCAAGGTTGGATAAGTATCTTTTGAAGATTGGTTTTACTAAAGGAAATGCAGATAGCAATTTATATTACAAAATAACGAATGATGACATCTTGATTATTGAAGTATTTGTTGATGATATAATCTTTGGAGGAGAAGATGGATTATGTAAGGAATTTTCTCTTAAAATGCAGCAAGAATTTGAAATGTCTATGATTGGAGAAATAAAATTCTTTTTAGGTTTGCAGATTTCACAGACTGATAGAGGTATATTTTTGAGTCAATCCAAGTACTTGAAAGAATTACTAAAGAAATTTGGGATGGAGAACTCTAAACCAGTAAGCACACCTATGACTACAAATAAAAAATTATCTCAAAGGGATGAATCTACACCTATTAATCCAACTAGATACAAATCTATAATAGGAGGTTTACTGTATTTGACACAAACTAGACCTAATATTATGAATGCAGTATGCATTGTTTCTAGATTTCAAAGTAATCCTTGGGAAAATTATGAATCAGCAGTGAAAAGGATTCTTCGGTACTTACAAGGCACAACAAATATTGGATTATGGTATCCTAGAGATGAAAATTTTGACCTATGTGCATACACAGATGCAAATTGGGTAGGAGATGTGGATGATAGAAAGAGCACCACTAGAGGAGCATTCTTTCTTGGAAAGAGATTAGTTTCTTGGTTGAGTAAGAAATAGAGTTGTACATCTTTATCAATAGCAGAATCAGAATATGTTGCAGCAGCAACTAACTGTACATAGGTACTATGGCTTAAGCAAATGTTGAAAGACATAAAGGTAAAATGCAAGGAACCTAATACTATCTATTGTGATAACACTGCAACAATTGATATATCTAAGAATCTGGTATTACATTCTAAAACAAAACATGTTTCTATCAAACAAAATTTTCTAAGGGAAAAAGTTGAAGAAAAGGAGATAAAACTGGTTTATGTGAATACTAAAGAACAACTTGCAGATATTTTACAAAACCTTTGCCTAAGGAGACCTTTGAATATCTCAGAGATCAGCTTGGAGTCGTTCCACCACCGGTAGAGACTTAGACATTTGATGATTGTCATCAACCAGTAGAATTAAAAAGACCAATCTTTTACTCCAGTATTTGATGAGGAAGCTACTTCTCAGGGGAAGTAGTTGGTATTTTGTATGAAATTGAATTTTGTAACTTTGGCATTTGATGTCAAAGGGGGAGAGATATCTATGGAAAAACACATTATCTTTTTGGGGAGAGACTTGGAAAAAAACATTTGAGGAGAGATGGGTATTGAAAATAAATCTTTGGATAAACTCATGTTGCTCCCAGGGGGAGAGATTGTTGTTTAAGGGAGATTGATTGGTTTTTGGTATTTGGCATTTCTATTTTGGCACTTTGATGGTTTTTCCATCTTGTGTTGCCATAAATGCCAAAGGGGGAGATTGTTGGTATTTTAGTATGGTTTTGACATTGATGTCAACACCTACTGAAAACAAGCACTTTGGAGATCCAACAACTTTCACCAGCAATCAAGTAAACTGTGCAACAGTTACTGGTATATGGTTCACCGATAGGATATAACATTCACCGGTACCTAGAATGATATGGAAGACATTTGGTAATGTTGAAGACATCGTATGGACACTTTGTTTTGAAGAATTAATCATTGGTATATTCATATTTGCATATTTGCTTTTACTGGCAAATAGGTCCAAGTTATCTAGGGTTACACCAGCAGGTTTATCTTTTCCAGATCAGCATGGCACGCTATGGAGATGATTTATTATTGATGTAAATGCATTAAGCCGACATGTTCAATTGGTTATTGCATCAGATATTATATTGTTTGTAAAATGTTTTTATTGTAATATCTTGTAGAGCTGACCTACTAAAATTGGTCTTAGGGTATGGTATAAATGTATGATCTTATTTGTAAGATCAAGTGTGGAATGTGAAAAAGAATTGTGTGAAGATATATGTGAGATCAAGAGGAGGAATACATGAAGACATCATTTGAAGGTGAAGTTAGGTTTTTGTATAAAGCATATCAGCATTACACCGGTACTGAATCCAACATATGAAGATGCTATTTTGTGCAGTACATTCTTATTGGATTTAACCATCCAACTCTAGTCAGTGTGACTCCCATTTTGTGATTGAGCAGTGAGCTCTAGGCTATTGGCCTTTCTGCATGTGCAGACCCCATTTATGTACACTTACTATCTACAGTAGTATCATTTGATTGTGGGTAAGGTTTCCCACCATGGTTTTTCCCCTTACATGGTTTCCACGTACAAATATTGGTGTTATGTGTTGTGGATGACTTTATGTTTATGTTTCATGCATTAATCCTTATCGGTATAGCAATTTTTTGTTAACACTGTCTACTGGCATACTTAATTGGTTTACCGATATTAAGCATTAAGTTGGTTAATTGGTTTGTATCATTTGATTATGGGTAAGGTTTCCCACCATGGTTTTTCCCCTTACATGGTTTTCACGTACAAATATTGGTGTTATGTGTTGTGGATGACTTTATGTTTATGTTTCATGCATTAATCCTTATCGGTATAGCAATTTTTTGTTAACACTGTCTACCGACATACTTAATTGGTTTACCAATATTAAGCATTAAGTTGGTTAATTGGTTTTTGGTTTGAATTTATTAAGACAACTGATTCACCCCCCCCCCCCCTCTCAGTTGTCTCTGGGACCTAACACACTGCTCAATCACAAAATAGGAGTCACATTGACTACAGTTGGATGGTTAAATCCAATGATAATGTACTGCTCAAAATAGCATCTGTAATTCTGGATTTAGTACCAGTTTAAGCTCTAAACATGAGTGCCAAAAACCTTCATAACCTTCCTTCAACCTTTAGATAATGTTTGCGTGATTCACACAAGGATCTACTTATTTTCGCTCTTCAATATTCAAACATACTCATACCATAATCCTATGATCTTAAATAAGATCTTACAATCATATATACAAAACCTAAGACCAAATGTATAGGTCAGCTCACTAAAGATATTACAATTAAAATCAATTACGAATAAGTCTTGATGCGATACAACATGTCAGCTCAAAACATTTACCATATTATCCAATCAATATACAATTTCCAAAATGTGTTGTGCTGATCTGGAATAGATATCATGTACTGGTCCATAACCTAGACCTATTTGCTGGTAAACGCAAATCTGTCAACCCAATTAGACCAATAAGAAAAACACCAAATCAAAACTTCTAGTCCATGTCTTCAACATAACCAAATGATCTCCAGATGATAACAAGTCATCATTGCTGTTGGTCAACAATATAACCAACTGGTGAACACATACCAGTGACTGTGCATAAGCCACTAACCTTGCTGGTGAACACAATATGCTGGTGAACATAATAAACCAATATAACCATAGAGCCAAATCAACAATGTAGACCTCCAAGAAGATAAGTGTTGAAATCAATGACAAAACCAATGCAACACATGACAAAGTCATCCATAATACCAAAAATCTCCCCCTTTGGCATTGATGGAAACACTAGATGGAAAAACATCTAAGAGCCAAGAACAAAATGCCAAAAACCAACAATCTCCCAAAGATAGATCAATACAAAGTTCTGAACCAAAAATAGAAACCAAAAACCAAAAATATATATATCCAAAGAGTATATCTCTCCCTTAAGGTATAATGTTTTTCCATAGAGTATATCTCTCCCTTAAGCATTAAGTTGGTTAATTGGTTTTTGGTTTGAATTTATTAAGACAACTGATTCACCCCCCCCTCTCAGTTGTCTCCGGGACCTAACACACTGCTCAATCACAAAATAGGAGTCACATTGACTACAATTGGATGGTTAAATCCAATGATAATGTACTGCTCAAAATAGCATCTGTAATGCTGGATTTAGTACCAGTTTAAGCTCTAAACATGAGTGCCAAAAACCTTCATAACCTTCCTTCAACCTTCAGATAATGTTTGCGTGATTCACACAAGGATCTACTTATTTTCGATCTTCAATATTCAAACATACTCATACCATAATCCTATGATCTTAAATAAGATCTTACAATCATATATACAAAACCTAAGACCAAATGTATAGGTTGGCTCACTAAAGATATTACAATTAAAATCAATTACGAATAAGTCTTGATGCGATACAACATGTTGGCTCAAAACATTTACCATATTATCCAATCAATATACAATTTCCAAAATGTGGTGTGCTGATCTGGAATAGATATCATGTATTGGTCCATAACCTAGACCTATCTGCTGGTAAATGCAAATCTGTCAACCCAATTAGACCAATAAGAAAAACACCAAATCCAAACTTTCAGTCCATGTCTTCAACATAACCAAATGATCTCCAGATGATAACAAGTCATCATTGTTGTTGGTGAACAATATAACCAATTGGTGAACACATACCAGTGTCTGTGCATAAGCCACTAACCTTGCTGGTGAACACAATATGCTAGTGAACACAATAAACCAATATAACCATAGAGCCAAATCAACAATGTAGACCTCCAAGAAGATAAGTGTTGAAATCAATGACAAAACCAATGCAACACATGACAAAGTCATCCATAATACCAAAAATCTCCCCCTTTGGCATTGATGGCAACACTAGATGGAAAAACATCTAAGAGCCAAGAACAGAATGCCAAAAACCAACAATCTCCCAAAGATAGATCAATACAAAGTTCTGAACCAAAAATAGAAACCAAAAACCAAAAATATATATATCAAAAGAGTATATCTCTCCCTTAAGGTATAATGTTTTTCCATAGATATCTCTCCCACTTTGACATCAAATGCCAAAGAAGTTAAGAATTATAAACATAACATACAACTGACTACTCCCCCTGAGTAGTAGCTCTTCTTCATCAAAGTCGGAAAAAGATTTTTCTGTTAGTCCCTGCCAGTTTGATGCCAGTCTTCATTATTCGAGTCTTTGTCGATGGGGAAATTACCCCAAGCTGCTCTTTGAGATATTCAAATGTTTCCTTAGGCAAAGGCTTTGTAAAGATATCTGCAATTTTCTCTTTAGTATTCACATAAACCAATCTTACTTCATTTGCTTCAACATTCTCTTTCAAAAAATTATACTTAATAGAAACATGCTTTGTCTTAGAGTGAAATACCGGATTATTTGACATATCAATTGTTGCTAAATTATCACAATAGATAATTATTGGTTCTTTGCATTTTACCTTTATATCCTTCAACATTTGCTTGATCCATAATACCTGAGTACAATTAGTTGTTGCTGCAACATATTCTAATTCTGTTGTAGATAATGATGTACAAGTCTGCTTCTTGCTTATTCATGAAATCAATCTTGTGCCAAGAAAGAATGCATCGCCAGTGGCACTCTTTCTGTCATTTACATCTCCTACCCAATTTGCATTGGTGTATGCACATAAATCAAAATTTTCATCCTTAGGATACCATAAACCAAGATTTGTTGTGCCTTGTAGGTACCAGAAAATCCTTTTAACTGTTGATTCATGATTTTCTTTAGGATTTATTTGAAATATAGATGCAATACATACTGCATTCATTATATCAGGTCTGGTTTGTGTCAAATACAATAATCCTCCAATCATAGATTTGTACCTTGTTGGATTAATAGGAGCTAAATCATCCTTCAATGTCAATTTATTAGTTGTAGTCATAGGAGTGCTTATCGGTTTGGAATTTTGCATACCAAATTTCTTCAAAAGTTCCTTCAAGTACTTTGTTTGACATATGCATATACCTTTATCTGTTTGTGAAATCAGAAAACCTAGAAATTTTTTTATCTCTCTAATCATAGACATTTCAAATTCTTCTAGCATCTTGTTAGCAAAGTCTTTACATAATCCATCTTCACCTCCAAAAATGATATTATCCACAAATACTTCAATAACCAAAATATCATCATTGGTAACTTTGTAATATAAATTTCTATCAGTATTACCTTTTGTGTAGCCAAGCTTTAAAATACATTTATCCAATCTAGCATACCAAGCTCTTAGAGCTTGCTTCAATCCATATAAAACTTTCCTTAACCTGCAAACCATATCCTTATTATCTGTGAAAGAAAATCCATCAGGTTGTTCAATGTAAACTTCCTCCTCAAGATCTCCATTCAAAAATGCACATTTTACATCGATTTGATAAACTTTATAGTTCTTATAAGCTGCAAATGCAAGAAATAGTCTAATTGCCTCAATTATGGCTACCGATGCAAATGTTTCATTATAATCTATTCCTTCTTTCTATGAATAACCTTTACAAACTAATCTTGCTTTGTTCCTGATTACTTCACCATTCTCATTAAGTTTATTTCTATATACCCATTTAGTTCTAATTACATTTTTGTCTTTAGGTCGGGGAACTAATGTCCAAGTATTATTCTTTTCAATTTGTTCTAATTCATCTTCCATTGCTTTTATCCAATGTTCATCCTGACATACTTTAGTAACAGATGCTGGTTCAACTTGAGAAATTAAACATACCTCTTCATTTGCCAGTCTTCCTCTAGTCATAACACCTTGATTTTTGTTTCCAATTATCTGATTCTTTGAATGATTCAATCTTACATACCTAGGTTTGTTCTGATTTCCACTTACATACTATTGTTCTTCAGTCACAGTTGAGTTTTCTGATCATGTCGGTGTGACTGGGTCTTCACTCTATACTAGTGCAATTTGTGTCGGTTCATTTATAATCATTTCAACTACCAGTTCTATAGATCTTGAATCTCCTCTAAAGTGTTCATTTATCTTCACATTAGTACTCTCAATGATTTTCTATAACTTTTCATTAAAATATCTATATGCCTTACTTTTAGATGAATAACAAAGAAATATTCCTTCATCACTTCTAGGATAAAATTTTCCAATATACTCATCTCTTCTAATATAACATTTTCTTCCAAACATTCTGAAATACTTAAAGAGTAGGAATATGACCAAACCATAGTTCATAAGGGGTCTTATCGGTTTAACTTTTGATGTGAACTCTGTTGAAAGTATAAACCATTGTATTCACTGCTTCTCTCCAGTACACATGAGGTAGATTTGCTTCCATCAACATGGTTCTTGCTGCATCTAGAATAGTTTTGTTCTTTCTTTCTACAACTCCATTCTGCTGGGGTGTCTGTGGTGCTGATAGTTGTCTTTTGATTCCATTCACTTCACAGAATGCATTAAATTATCTAGATGTAAATTCTCCTCCTTGATTTGATCTCAAACATTTGATTTTCTTGCCAGTTTGATTTTCTACCATTTCCTTGTATATTTTGAATCTTCCAAAAGCTTCTGATTTCTCCCTGAGAAAAGTAACCCAACACATTCTATAATAATCATCAATTATTGGCGTAAAGTATCTATCACCTTGTAGACGTCTTGTTCTTGCTGGACCACATAAATCAATATGAATTAGATCAAGAATATTATTGGATTTCTCAATAATGCTCTTAAATGTTGTTCTAACTTGCTTTCCCATTTGATATTCCTTACATATCAGATTATGAGGTTTCACAATCTTAGGTAAAGCCCTTACTGCCTTAGTTGAACTGATCTTTACAATGCAATCAAAATTCACATGACAAAGTCTCTTATGCCATAACCAAATTTCATCAAAGTTTGCAATCAAACATGTCTTATCACTGGTATTCAAATGAAAGATATTACCTTTAGTCTGATTACCGGTTGCAATATCCAATCTAGTTCTGTTTATGATTTTGCATTTTCCATTTTTGAATTGTAACTGAAATCCTTTCTCAACTAACTGACCAACACTCAAAAGATTGTGCTTTAAACCTTCTACATAATAAACATTGTCAATATTGTGCTTACCATCCAAAGATATAGTGCCCCTTCCTTTGATTAAACAAGCTTTATCATATCCAAAATTTACTATACCTCCATGAATTTCCAAAATTGATAAGAATTTGCATTTATCACCAGTCATATGATGCGAGCATCCACTATCTATTATCCATTCATCATTTTCTTCAATTTTTGCTGCTAGTGCCTGCTCTACCGGTTTGATAGTAGGTGCCGGTTGATCTTCTTTTATTGCAACAAAAGCCCATCCGCTATCTGCTGGATCTTCATTTGAATCATCTGTAACACCTTCATCTGCATAGTAACATGACTTATCTCTATTTTTCTTAAATATGTATCTCTGATATTCAGGGTTAGGCTTATATGATCTTTTTGCTTACTCCCTTAATCTTGCATGTCTATCAGGACATCTAGAAGCTATATGACCAACTTTATTGCAATTAAAACATTTGAAAGGTACTTTACCTTCATACTTACTTCCTGTTGGACCTTTAGGCATCTTCCTTGCAAATAGTGCTTCAAGTTCTTCAAGTTGTTCTTTTTCTCTTCTCATATCTTCAAGTTCTTTTGCATAAAGTGCTTTCCAATTAGTTTTGTTAGATGATGATGATGTTGATGCTGATGATGATGATGCTTTGAAAGCTAAATTGGTCTTTATAGTAGTAACAAGACCAAATTCCTCAAGCTCAAATGCTGAAAGTTTTCCAACCAAAGTATCTCTAGAAATTGAAGTATTAGGCATTGTTCTCAACTCATTAATAACGATCACTTTCATTTTGTAAGCCAGTGGCAAAGCTCTTAAAACTTTAGACACAATTTCATCTTCACTTAAGGATCCTCCACAACATTGTATTCCTAAAACAATTTCATTAACTATTTCCATAAATGCAAAAATTCTTTCATCTTCTTGCATTTTTAAATTTTCATACCTGACTCGGTAACATTCTAGTTTTGCAATCTCGATAGTGGTATCTCCTTAATTCTGTGTTTCCAGTTTATCCCAAATAGCTTTAGTAGTAGATCAGTCTGATAATCCCATGATTTGTTGATATGATAAAGCACCCAGAAGTGCTTCTCTTGCTTTGCAATCATTGTCCAAGTCCTTAGCCAATGTTGGTAGATGAGGTTGATTAGGAGTAGGACCAACATAGCCATTATTTGAAACATCCCATATATCTCTTCCAATGTAGTTCAAATGTGTTTCCATTCTGATCTTCCATATACCATAGTTAGTTCCATCAAGTTTAGGACTGTCCTTCCTGAAAATATTTGTTGTCATAGGATCTCCTCAAGCTGTTAGGCTTCTGCAAAAAGAGGATTTAGCTCTGATACCAATTGTTAGGAACCGGGAAGGACAACTGAGAGGGGGGTTAATCAGTTGTCAACCATTTTACAATAATTTATAATCCAAATGCAAATTATTCCAACTTAAACTTAGTGCCGATAAAACATATTAACAATTATAGTAGTACCGGTATAACTTAATGCATGGAACAGAAAGAAAAAAAACATCCACAACACATGACACAAAGATTTTGATGTGGAAACCCAGTAAGGGAAAAAACATGATGGGAAACCTTACCCACAATTAGATGATACTACTGCAGATTGTAAGTGTATACAAATGGGGTCTGCACATGCATAAATGCCAATCACCTAGAGGTCATTAATCAATCACAAAATAGGAGTCACACTGACTACAATTGGATGGTTAAATTCTATGATAATGTACTGCTCAAAATAGCATCTGCAATGCTAGATTTAGTACCAGTTTAAGCTCTGAACATGAGTGCCAAACACCTTCATAACCTTCCTTCAAACTTTAGATAATGTTTGTGTGATTTGCACAAGGATCTACTTATTTTCTCTCTTCAATATTCGAATACACTCATACCATAATCCTATGATCCTCAATAAGATCTTACAATCATACATACAAAACCTAAGACCAAATGTATAGGTCAGCTCACTAAAGATATTACAATTAAAATCAATTACAAATAAGTCTTGATGCCATACAACATGTTGGTTCAATAGATTTACCATATTATCTAATCAATAAATAATTTCTAAAACGTGTCATGTTGATCTGGAATAGATATCATGTACCGGTCCATAACCTAGACCTATCTACCGATAAAGGAAAATCTATCAACTTGATTAGATCAATAAGAAAAACACCAAATCCAAACTTCCAGTCCATGTCTTCGACATAACCAAATGATCTCTAGATGATAACAAGTCATCATCGCTACTGGTGAACAATATAACCTACTGGTGAACACATACTAGTGACTGTGCATAAGCCACTAACCTTGCCGGTGAACACAATATGTCAGTTCAATAATAAACCAATATAACCATAGAGCCAAATCAACAATGTAGACCTCCAAGAAGATAAGTGTTGACATCAATAACAAAACCAATGCAACACATGACGAAGTCATCCATAATACCAACAAGTTCTAATAGTGTCAAGAAGAGGCAGAAAGGGGAAACAAGTAAGGGTAAAGGGAAGAAGTAGAAAACTAATGAGGCAAACATAAAAATCAGGTAGAGGAGAGAAAAATGAGCCAGGACTTGTTAGATCAATTGCCTAGTTCTACCCCTAAATCTAAGAGGTCTGCACAATGGAAACTGTTGGTTTGATGATGATTGTAATGGATGATTTCATGTGTTGTCATTGATGGCACATGTATACACACACATATGTTCCATTGTCTTAGTCATCATAGTTAAATAAAATTGATATTACTCCTAAGTCTTTGTATTGCAAAATCAGTATTATATGTATATAGAAGTTCAAACGGTTCTGAAGGTTTCTAACCCGTATATGTAGACAATCGATATATGCAGCAATGGCATGACAACACCTTGGAGATTCAACGAAGATCAACAAGGAATAAATTGGAGGACAATTGGTCTATGAGTTGGAAGAGATTAACTCTTAACTGGTATCAATTTTCCAACTGGTTTCATTGATTGTGTGATGAGTTATACCGAACCGATAGATTTGGAAGCAATCTGTGATGAGATATGTTAGATTGTCTAGATACACTACACCTAGGAAATTGTGATGTGATTCTTGAGCTGACATGAAATTTAATGTCTATATAATGACATTATGATGAACTATTTTCATGATGCAAGATAGAAGTGTCAAGTTGTTACAATTTATTGAAGGCATTGTAGAGTAGGTCGATAATGCAGTTTTGAGTGAGAAGAAGAGGATCTATTCAAGCAAGATGTTCTACTTCTAGATCACACCACATATTGTTTTCTAATCACCACAACAATCAAATCCCCTAACCGGGTAAGCTCTAATGAGGTGATCCATTAGTTTGGGTTCGAAATCCTCTACCGAGGTTACTCCTAACAGGGTACTACCTTTAATAGGGCATATCTCCTAATAGGGCTTTGGGATCTTTAACAGGATTCGCTCCTAGCATAGCACTTTTGTAGACCTTAACCAGTTAGTTACCTATTATTGCAGATAGTTAACTTGTGAGTCCCATCTCACCGTGGTTTTTCCTAGTTGGGTTTTCCACATATAAAAATGTGTTATGGTAGATGTTTTACTTGTTGTGGATGCTTTAATATCATTTTGGATTGCATGCATAATATTAAGTAAGCTAGTTAACTATTTTTACCGATCAGTGTTTCAAGTGGTATTGTTTTTGCTGTCACTTATTCACCCCCCCCTTGCAGTGCTTTATAAGTCTATTAGAAACTAGAAGACAATTATAACAATATGGGAGATGTGTATACAACTATCAGGGGTTATGAGTTGTTTTTGTTCCATTACCATAGGCATGATAGTCCTAAGCTGATTTTCAACCCGTGGAGATTAGGCTTGGGAAAACTAGTTGTTCCCAATGGTTATGTTAATCTAGATATACTGAAATTGTTGGCACAAAACTATGACCCCAAGAAGAGGGCAATTTGCAGTGGAGATGGGAAGCATTGTTTTTATGTGTCAAGAGATACAATTTTGGAAGTTTTTGATTTGCCTTGGATTTACGAACATCTCATTATTCTTGAGGATTTGTTGAAGTTATACCAAAGGTTAGACACCACCTATACAGGATGGAGGCTACCTCTTCATATGCTTAGTCTTGATGCACCATTGGAGGAAGAGGAAGGACTTGCCTTTCATGTGAATTTGTTCAAAAATTATATACCTATTACTTAGTTGGCCAGGTCCTGGGGTTGAACACCCCAGATTTCATGATGATTGAATCCATGGTCATTGCAATAGATGTTTAGAGCCTTAATGCTAGAGAATTTGACTATGCTACATTTGTAGCAAGACAACTTGATATAGGGCTCACTTCCATCAATAAGGATTCTTCCAAATTCTACTATCCCCATTATTCTCTACTAATTCATATGGTGTTATTCTATGGTCAAGAGCTTGGTTTGTGGCATGAGGAGATGGGAATAAAGAAATTTGATGATGACAATCAGCCTTTGATAGTCCAATTATGGACTTTGATATGGGATTGCAAATTTGTGAGATCTAGTTATATTCATTTCGAAGAGTTCTTTGTAAAAATTTATACAGTATCTATGATTAGTCGTTCAATTTTTCACTTTCAGAAGAAGTTAAGAAATTTTTGAGGCCTCCAGACTTTGGGGGGCCTAAGATAGTTCAATATAATTGGTGGGACTGGTATTTTTATTTTTCTGATGTAACAATTATTAAAGTATATGGCTTTGAGGAATCTCCACTTCTACTGCCCAAGATAGTGCCTAACAGAGTTGCCTATTTGGAAATAATTAGGCAGATGGGAGTTTCAAATCACATGCATTTGAGTTCACATGACAAGAAAGCCTTTATGCATGGAAATTTATGTGTTGGAGAATTCATTGTTACTGGGAAAGAAGGTCAAGAGCTCACATGGCATAAACTAGCCCATTTTAGCTTAAAGTTGGTAGCACCAAGGACAGGCTTTGACCCTGAAGGATATATTCATTCAACAAAAAAGAAACAAAAAATTGGTGAATATGCACACATCCCATATATAAGGGATGAATTGACAAGAAACATTAATAAGGAGGAGGCCGAGTTGGCCATTGATAACTGTAAAGCGGAAAAATTGAACCCTAGTCGTTCTCCCCTCCCCAACTCCAAGGAGAGAGAAGGGAGAGTCACTAGGGCTGATGATTTTCACTTAGGGGAGACTTTACATTCAAAAGAGGGATTGAAACCCACAAGATCCAATCCCACGCAATGCAAGATTGGATTCTAAATGAGTTTCAAGGGTTGTGACATCAAGGATACCCTCTTTTGTAAAGAATATAGATAGAAAGATTGAACTAGGAATGCATGTAAAAGAAAGAAAGATTCACTTATAAACAGAGATAGGGATATGAGATGAAGCTGCGGACCTGGAATTAGTAGTAAAATGTCAAGACGGTGTTGTTCTGCAAATTTGAGCGAAAGTTGACGGGATGATGGCGCCCAGCGTGCACACGGTCCTCCGAAAAATCCGCGAAACGAAGGGGGATCTGTTCGTCTCTGCACAAGGTTCCCAGATCTTCAATTATAGCCGCGTACCTGCAACCTACACACAGAAAAGAGAGGACAATTGGGGGGTTAGGGATGAGGGGTTTGCCTTTAGGTCAAACCCCGGTTTTGGAATTAACTAAGAAATGAGAATGTTGTAAATGTAAATGTTTGTAATGTAAACAAGTACTGATACCTTGTTGTAAGAATGTTTGTATTCTTACATGTGAAGGTGTAATGTATGTAGCATGTTGTATGTTGTATGTGATCTCCTCTTCAATGGTTGAATCCTTGTCTTGAATGCAACACTTAGCCTTGAATGGACACGTAGAATGCTCAATTGCTTGAAGGAATGCTTGAATGCTTGAATGTTTGAATGTTTGAATATCGCTTTCGCCTTTTGCACACATATGTCTTCCTCCCCTCTTTTTTTGGAAGAGGAAATGTAGTTCATATACTTGTCAATTAGGGTTGATAGACTGATTTTTCCGACCTTAGGCTGACCAGGAAACATTATTTCCTGAATTGCAAACTTAAAGACCCGATGCCCAAAAGAGACCGGGCCCAAAATAGGGCCAGGGACCAGGGCGCTGGGCGCCATGGTCCTGGGGGATCAAGGTGTTGGGTGCCCTAGTCTTGAAGGACCAGGGCGCTGGGCACCATGGTCCCACCTCCTGCGACAGCAGGGTGCAAGGAGGGATCAGGCTAGCGTGTAGAAAAATTCAGTTTTTGGTGTCACAAGTAGGTTTCGGGGTCTCCATTCATGTTTAATGTTGCACCGCCATCGTGAAGACCCAAATGCAATCAAAATTGCAAGTGTCACAATTTTAGGACGCTACATTTAGCCCCCACTTTAGCGGGAGTATAAGCGTACACTCATACTTCCGGTAAAGTACAAGGAAACAACATTGAAAAACTTTCACCACGTCAAGGAGGCAAGATACACCAAGCCCCCAGTGGACTAAGGATCTTACGACTTCGATTGACAAAGTAAAAGGGAAGATCACAAGGGAGAACCATGACTGTCAGTAGTAAGGTTCCCTCACTATGAGTCATGCAAGAAAGATATCAAAAATTTTCAAGGCAAAGCTAAATTTGTCAAGAAATTTTCAAGTATCTTGAAAAGATATTGACGGGATGTATGCCCCCCTACGTTAAAGCGATCACACACGCCTCACCGGGGGTGATTGATTTAAGGTAGTGATACATATAAGAAATGAGAAAGGAAAGGAGCACGTTATCACAAGGATTTAGCCCCCAAGTGTAAGATAAGCCCAAGGATAATAGACACAAAACACAAAGCACAAGGTGACTTCGCTTTCCTCGGGGTCAGTATGTTGTATGATAATTCATGTATATCATATGTATGTATGCATAATTGTTCTTCATTCCCCAATCAAGGAAGGTCACCTAGAAGAAGGGAACACATGTGTCTTTTGAGTCAACATGAGAGAGACCAAAAGAGATCTCAATGCTTTGCATCGTCCTCAAGTAGACAACACTAAGGACAACAAATAGAAGAATGAGAATAACACATAGAAGAAGTAACAAAAGAGATCAAGAGAGGAGGAGAGAGTCTGCTATGCTAATGAAACTAGTCTAGCATGTCATCTACCCCTCGATCTTGCTGATCAATATTTCGGGAAGGTAGGAAACACGCTAGAGGAGGAACATCCAACACAGCAGATGGAGCTATCACAAGATCCAAACAAGGGCTATGTTCATGTCCCAAGCCACGTTGTTCTTGTCTAGGAGATAGGATAAGTGCTTTAGAAAATTCGTTAGATAAATGGTTATCAACATCAACATATTCATATTCACTATCAGAATGAAGAGGAGTAACATTTTCATCATGAATAATATTTTCATCTATATCATCATCAAGATTTATAAAAATAGGATCTTTAACTCGCACAGGATCAAGGCCATCATGCATCTTATGTTTAGGAGATTTCGGCTCAATCGTCGGCTGAGGAGAAAATGGAATAATACTAGCTGAAGGTGTTTTTGGGGATTGCAAATTTTGAGAAGCAGCTGCCTGAGCTCTAAGATGACGCTTTCATCGGCGTTCACGTGCAGAACGATTCCGTCTAGTCTTAGTAGGGAGTTGAGAAGATTGAGGAGGAGGAATGTTCTCATCCTTATCACTTGGGTGTTTAGGTTGTGGTCTCTTAGGTTGAACAATAGGAGAAGAGGAAGGTCTCTTCTCTCCATAAGAGGAAGGAGGAGGAACTGCTCCATATAAGGGAGGAATACTCAGTTTAGGAAGGAGACCAAGTCCATCATGACGAGGAGGTATAGGTCTACTTTTAGGAAGTTTATTAGCCATAGGCATAGTCACATCCATAGGGATGGGTTGGGAATCTTCTTGAGGAAAGACATTAGTTTTATCTTTCAAAGGAAGAACTTCCTTCTCAAGAATGATAGGAATGTCAAGTTTGGGTGTTCTAGGTTCACTTAGAGATAGGATCATGTCTTTTTTCCACTTTTGATAAGATTTGAAGAGATGATCACTTCGCGGAGGAAGAGATTGGAATTGTTTAGGCCAAAAGTAATCAATAGGAATGCTAGAAGTTCTTTCAGCTTGTTTAAAGAGACTATGATTGACAATAACAACTTCACCATTATGGGGAAATTTCAAACACTTGTGAATAGGAGAAGCAATAGCTTTCACGGAAGATAGCAAAGGATAGCCTAGCTTCACACGAAATTGTTCGGATGATGGAATAATAGAAAAGTCCACATCAAGGGATTTGTTATGGACCTCAATAGGTAATGTAATAGAACCAATTGCAGGAGAAGAAAATGCATCAAATAGTTTCACAACCACATTTGTTTCATCATAGATCACTTGATTCAATTGCAAAGTAAAAAGAAATTCTTCAGTAATGATATTAACCATACAAGAAGGATCAATAAGCACTCCACGACAAGGTGTATTCTTGACTTTTGCAACTATATATAGAGCACCATTAGGTGCCCTGATAGTTTCACTGGAATCAAAGGTGATGGAAAGTTCTTTAGAAATTTTCTGCTGCTCTACAAAGTTAATCACATTCGGAGTCATAGACACAAGATCATCAGGTGAGACAGAGGAATCATTAGTATCAATCGCATTAGAGGTGTGAGAAGGTAATGGATCAGTAAAAATCTGAAGATTTTGGTTAGGAGGAGCTACAGATGTATTGCCTTTATCATTCACACCAGAAACAAAGATAGTATTATTATCAATCAAATCTTGAATTTTACCCTTTAAAGCAAAACATTTTTCAGTATCATGCCCAGGATGACGATGAAATTGACAAAAAGATTTGTTATCAAAATAGGGTGAATTAATCTTTGCAAGATCTATTTGCTTTATAGGAGGAAGAGTAAGCACATTTTGTTCCAATAACTTATTCATAATACTATGCAATGATTCATTCAAAGGAGTAAACTTTCTTTCTTTCTTGAAAAAATTAGAAATAGGAGGCACACCTGATGCCGCATTCACATTGTTGTTGATGATGTTTTTGTTGAATTTAATGGACTCTCTATTCGGTTTAAACTTACCAAATGGTTGTTGACTACTATCACCCTTATCACTCGGAGCCATAGGATTTGCTTGTTCCATTTGACTCACAGTCAGTTGATAATTGTGAAGAGTTGCGCACAACTATTGGAAAGAAGTAAACTCAGAAAACAGAAGTTTTTCTCTAATATCTTTTTGTAAATTAGAAATAAAGATTCTTTGAATATCATTGTCAGGAACTGGAAAAGAAATTTGAGCATACAAATGCTTATATCTACCAATGAAATCAGTCACTTTTTCTTTAACACCTTGTTTACAATGCATTAAATCGATCAAAGTAACTTTAGGACTTATATTGTTTTGAAATTGTTGAATAAAAGCATTTGCAAGTTGTTCGAAAGAAGTAATAGAATAAGAAGGCAACGAGCAATACCATTGTAGGGCTTTATCTCTTAATGTTCTAGTAAACAGTTTTGCAAGCAACCTTTGGTCATAAGCAAAATCAGTACATATTGTTTGAAAGGTCTTAACATGTGTTAAAGGATCACCCTTACCATTATAAAGCTCCAAATGTGGAATTTCAACATGTTTAGGGGCGATAGCTCGAACAATGTCAAGAGAAAGTGGGCTCGCAACATCAAATGTGGGCACACTAAACTTAGATTGATTCATAGAGGCAATTTGTTGATGTAAAGAAGAGACAGTTTGTGCAAGATTGTTAATGGTCGCTTCAGTCGAAGAGTTCATATTAGACGTGTTAGATTGTGATGGAGGTGTTATGTTATTGAAAGAAGGTAGAGAGTAAGGTGGTGGGACACTATGATAGTTAGTCATCGGAGATGATTGGAAAGGAGGAACACTACAAGGAGGAATGGAATGGTTAAATGAATTGCCCCCTTGTGTCATGTTCATTTGTGGAGATATAATAGGGACACTCATTGAAGGAATGAATGAATAAGTCGGATCGAATGAACGAAGAGGGTTGATTGAAGAAGAAGGATTGCCCCCATGACTGGTGATCATAGGAGGAATGTCTTGTATTGAAGTAGTCATTATGTTTGATGTAAAAGTAGGTATACTAGCAATAGGAGTTGTCAAAGGAATAGAATGATTAACTTGAGTAGGAGGTTGTGTATAACCTAAGGTTTCGGCACAACTTTTCATTGGCATCACATTCGAATCCACAATGTGTGCAATACCACGCAAAATATCAATTCCATTCTTATCACTTTGAACCATACGTTTTAGACCCTCAATTAATGAAAGAGCTTCACTATCAAGGTATTCTTGAGACATCCATTGTCGAAAATCATCAAATTGGTTATCCAATTTTGAAAGTTGTTCTACAGAAACCTCATGGAGAGCTTCTTCATCATTAAGAGGATTAGAGGAATTACCCATGTCCTCGTTAAAAAGGCCATTCAAATTAGGTTCCATCTCCTTGGTAATTACACCTTGGAAAGACTTAATTCTAAGGCTTCATCTAACGGGAATAGTGTAAGTAGGACTTATTGTTGTAAAACTCATGCACTAAAGAGAGATAGAAGATTTTGAATTTTAGAGGTAGCAAATTTCAATAAAATCAGCCAATCTCCTAGATTTAAGCTGTTAAATGCAATCAGGACAATCTCCCAAAATTTCGGAAAAAATGTCTGGGACCGTGGCGAACGGAGTGCACACGGTCCTCGCAACTTTTTTCAAAATTTTTAGGGATGAAAGTTATGATGATTTTAAAGCTAATCTGAAAAAATTGAGTGATTTTACAATCTGTAGATAGGCCAAATTAAAGTTGCAATCTCAAAATTGAACCCTACCAAGATTGTTGAAAAATGCAAATTTTGAATTTTGAAAAAGAGAGGGAAACTGAAATTTTGAATTTTATGATTTTAGAGGGAATGCTGAAAGCAATGCAGGCTTTGAAATTTAAAAATTGACTCAATTTCATGCAAAATTCAAATTTGAAAGCGGAAATCAGAGTTGTTGCAATTAAACACTTGATTTCAAAAGTCACAAATTGTAAAGATTTGAATAAAGTACTGAAATTTCGAATGAATGCCAACACACTTTTCAGATTTAGGACTGTAAGAAACACAATTTTAACACAAATTTCAATTTCAACAATTTTTGAATGATGAGAAGCCTCAATCCAAGCAATCGCTAGACCAACTTTGACTTTAATTTTGAAAGTGTTAAAATTGATAAAATCAGCCAAAATTTTGGATTTTAGCAAAAAAATACAGTAAGATCTAGCTCCCGAAATTTCGGAAAAAAAGTCGAGGACGAGGGCGCTCGAGGTGCACACGATCCTCGCAAATTTTTTCCAAATTTTTAGGGATGAAAGATATTGTGATTTTATTGCAGAATCCAAAGTTACAGCCGATTTGGAGGTGTTTTGATTAGTGAATTTATCGGTCAAAGGTTGAATCAAGAGGGTTTTAAAAATTAGGGTTTTGACACTTAACCACTTAATTTTCAGAGTTAAAGCACAAATATGAATTGACAATTTGCAATAGAAGGGTAGATCTGAAACAAGCATTAACAATTAAACATTTCACAAGTTTAATTACTTAAAAGAAAATTTTAGGGTTTTTATGCAATTAGCCTCTAAAATTTGCAAAAGATCAAACATGGAAATGTAATTAGCAAATTTTTCAGACCTAACCATGAATAACCAGAATGAGGATGTTCACATAGGGTTCACCAAAATGTAAAGCGGAAAAATCGAACCCTAGTTGTTCTCCCCTCCCCAACTCCAAGGAGAGAGAAGGGAGAGTCACTAGGGTTGATGGTTTTCACTTAGGGGAGACTTTACATTCAAAAGAGGGGTTGAAACCCCACAAGATCCAATCCCACACAATGCAAGATTGGATTCTAAATGAGTTTCAAGGGTTGTGACATCAAGGATACCCTCTTTTGTAAAGAATATAGATAGAAAGATTGAACTAGGAATGCATGTAAAAGCAAGAAAGATTCACTTATAAACAGAGATAGGGATATGGGATGAAGCTGCAGACCTGGAATTAGCAGTAAAATGTCAAGATGGTGCTGTTCTGCAAATTTGAGCGAAAGTTGACGGGACGATGGCACCCAGCGTGCACACGGTCCTCCAAAAAATCCCCGAAACGAAGGGGGATCTGTTCGTCTTTGCACAAAGTTCCCAGATCTTCAATTACAGCCACGTACCTGCAACCTACACACAGAAAAGAGAGGACAATTGGGGGGTTAGGGATGAGGGGTTTGCCTTTAGGTCAAACCCCAGTTTTGGAATTAACCAAGAAATGAGAATGTTGTAAATGTAAATGTTTGTAATGTAAACAAGTACTGATACCTTGTTGTAAGAATGTTTGTATTCTTACATGCGAAGGTGTAATGTATGTAGCATGTTGTATGTTGTATGTGATCTCCTCTTCAATGGTTGAATCCTTGTCTTGAATGCAACACTTAGCCTTGAATGGAGACTTAGAATGCTCAATTGCTTGAAGGAATGCTTGAATGCTTGAATGTTTGAATGTTTGAATATCGCTTCCGCCTTTTGCACACATATGTCTTCCTCCCCTCTTTTTTTGGAAGAGGAAATGTAGTTTATATAATTGTCAATTAGGGTTGATAGACTGATTTTTCCGACTTTAGGCCGACCAGGAAACATTATTTCCCGAATTGCAAACTTAAAGACCCGATGCCCAAAAGAGACCAGGCCCAAAATAGGACCAGGGACAAGGGCACTGGGCGCCATGGTCCTGGGGGACCAGGGCGCTGGGCGCCATGGTCCCACCTCTCGGGACAGCAGGGTGCAAGGAGGGATCAAGCTAGGGTGTAGAAAAATGCAGTTTTTGGTGTCACAAGTAGGTTTCGGGGTCTCCATTCAGGTTTAACGTTGCGCCGCCATCATGAAGACCCAAATGCAGTTGAAATTGCAAGTGTCACAATTTTAGGATGCTACAATAACCATAACAGAGAAATGGAGCTAAGGTCGAGAGAGATGTAGATAATTGATGTATCATCTTCCAACGATGAGGGATTCGTGCAACCATAACTAGTAAATCCTCAAAAGAGAATTGACTAACTTATTCAACAATAGTAACACAATGAAAGCAACAACAAAACATAGAAAGATTACAAAAACGGATCATATTATTGTCTTAGAACCTCTGAAAACCAAATGGATATCATCATAAAATTGTCATAGAACATCCGGTAGTCAACCAATTACATACAGGCTACATGCCAGATACAATCCATCTGAAACTCTTAGAGTCAATCAGAGCTCTAATCATGAATCTAAATCTGTAATCTGATCTTTTTTGTCCCATAAATGATTGCATAATACCATATATATACCCTCTAGAACATATCTAGGTCAGCCATAAAAGATTACATTTACCAATGCAGGAAAAATGAAATGTGTAACTAGGTCGGCCCTAAGAATGAAAGAAATTCCTCTAGAAAATAACAACCAAGAAGTGCGGATCAATATGAAGGTCAGCCACATGCCAAAGATTGTAATGCCCGCCAAAATATCCTAAAGAAACTAAACAATATTTTACAAATGGAGATAAAATTTTTTTTAATTAGCATCTAATAACAACTAATGCAACACATAACATCTCCATCTATTTATGTTCATTAACCAATTAACAATTATGAACATACTTCATTTCTCATTCATCAAATAACGCAAGTGGAAATAACACAACATCAATAACTTTTCTCTAGGGTACTTTAACATCATTACTTAAATCATTTCCACAATAACATACTACACACACGATAGGTATATTTCACCTTCAATAATGCATCATATCCTAAATTCTTTAACCATGAGATATGCAACCTACAACATTACTTACTTCCCATGATATGCATAATTTTTTTTCTACCAATGCATCTAATTGAATAATTCATGTTTACTGAATTCATTTAACATCCTATAACATATTTATTTATTATTCCATGAACATTCCTGTTTCAAGATTATTTAACATTCTAACTAGCGTCTAATCATTCCATGAGATAATACAACTAATCCATAATGCAATTCCATTCTATTCCAACTATAATCCACTTTATTTCCATGATTCATAAAATCACATCTCTACTATGGTACAAATATAATATCTCTAAATTTCAATTTCCTACTACAATTCATATTACAAATATAAGTACAATAAATACATCATGAGCATAGCTCCTTCTACTAAATATTTCATCTACTATATACAAAGATATTAGATTACATACAATTCCATCTCATCCATTACATAAATCTGCTACAAGGTACATCCATAGTACATCACGAAGAAGAATCCACATCAACGCAAGAAGAATCCACGAGAACATCCCAATGGCTAAAAAGCACAAAACTCCTGACCATGTGGAACCAAAGGAACCACCCCCCGTGCTAGGAGATGACACAGGGTCGCAACACACAATCTAAACCTAAGCTGGTACCTAAAAACCAAGGAGACTAACCACATAAGGACTCTCAAGCAAGATCCTACATAAAACAACAAGAATGACTCCCAGAGGCATAAAACTCATCAAGACATAAATGCATCCAATAAGAATAATCACAAATCATAAAGGGAAAACACATGTAGGAGTGGAGTGTCATCACATGCCATCCTCACAACATAATAACATAATAACGTGTGGCACTAGCCTGATGAACATGTGGAGCCATGTCAAACTATGAGAGACTTAAGGGAGATTAGCTTACCAACTTCACGGCCTTCTCATACTTATCCTAAAACATCCTCCCTAGGACTAAGTCATGAGGCACTAATCAATTTATCATCTTATTAATTAATATAACTACCCAACCCATCAATTATTAGGTTATCACTAATTTACAAGTCACGAAAAACTCCAATGTGCCATGGCGGTCTATACTTCATGCATCCTTACAAGGAACCTCATGCAAGCCTATCTCTCGTGACCCCGGTCATCACAAGGAAGCCCACTCCTCCTAACATGGCCCATCAATAAATCACAAGAGGCTCTACCACATAAATACATGAAAACAATACTCAAAGAAGCCAACAACTACCACACATATTCTTACAACATAAATAAGGCTACAACAACATCAATATAACAAACTGAGCCTCTTGGCTAACGATAAACAAAGACATAAGAAGCCATCAAATGTTGCCATCACATAAAGAATAACATCACAACAAGGCTTACTCACTTGCTGGTCCAAAACAACATAAAAAGCATGTAAATCGTCCATGGCCTATCCACATGGAAGAGAGTCTAAAGATACCCACAATGGTATAGAGAGTAAGTATACATAAACCATCAAAATACATCAAGACTGATAAAAGCCAAATCTGGAAAGTACTAATAGACCTTGAATAAAGCCTCTGGTACAAAATCAATTTGGAAAAATACTTCAAAAATGACCAAAACTGGGAAAATACAAAACATAGTCAGGTTAGCACTTTTGCCCCATAGGACAAAGCTTATGCCACACAGAACAATGCAAATGCAACACTAGACAATGCTTATGCATTCTAGAATCATGCATATGCATTCTGAAACAATGCTTATGTTTCCAGAATCATGCTTATGCATCCTAAGACAACACTTATGCAGCGCAGAGCAACACAAATGCATCACAAAACAACACAAATGCATCCCAAAACAACGCTTTTGCAGAAACAATGCTTATGCATAAAACTTATGGAAAAATCAGACAACTTTCCGGTAAAATAACAAATCATGGACTTAATGAAAATGCTCAAAAAATATATGGAAAGAGATGCCCAGAAATAAGGATTACTTGAGTATAAACACAATAAAATATCTCCAACCGTAGATCAAGATTTACTCACATAACTTCACGGCATAAAATGAGCCAAACCACTGCAAAAACTCATAGAGAAACAATGAAGACAGTCCCAGACAATCACAACTGAAGGACTCACAAAGGAAGACCAATCTCATCTCATACAAGAGAGGATTAATGAACCCAAGGTTTCCACAGCAAATTCACAGAGCCGTGAAATGTCATACACAAGAAAAACCAATAAAGCTCCCAGCAACTATATAAAACTCAAACAATATAACACTTTCCTTCCCAAATATTAAACTTCAACAACATTAAAACTATAGAATGAAATACCATTTCAACCCAACCCCAAGACAATGTAGACACAAGCATGCACAGAGAAGCCATTGAAAACAAATGCAAAGGGAAAGAAATCCAACCTGCAACTTGAAGTAATGGAAAATGAAGCTGAAGAAGAGCTCCCACAAGCCAATCAGTCCAATCCAAGCTCCAGCCAAATCCAAGAGAGGAGAAATCCCAAGCAAAGGAAAAAGCTTGCTAGAAAAATTTCCAGAGAAGAGCAAAAACCAACCCCAAAAACTTCACAGGAAAGAAAATAAAAACCAACAATAATCCAAAACCCTAGCCTCAATTTCGGCCAATCAAAATATTCCATTTTGGGAATATATTTTACCAACCCATCATATAATATAATTTACTCACCCATTTTGAATTTAAACCAATGAGAGTGAAGGGTGGGTAAAGTAAATAAAATATTCTTATTTAGCTAAGTGGGATTATTTTATTTCTTTATTTAATTTAATATGTTGATACACTCCACTCAGGAATAAAAGTTAAACTATGGAATAAATATAAGTTGTAGATAAATAATCCATAAAGGGGATTAAAATCAAATAAACCAAAAGCTAATAAAATAAATTAAAGAACCTAATAAATGTAAGATATCAATTAAATATCAAACCAAAGAAGATCAAATAATTAAATAAATAATCAAATATAATTAAAGATTAAATCACAAATATTAAATAAATATTAAACAACAATAAAGCTCATCAATTATTAAATAATCATAAAATCAATAAACATTAATTATCAAATAAATGTAAATACCCGATAATTAAATATTCAGAGGTTACAAATTAAATACTTTAGAATAAACATTACCAAATATAAAACTACACATCAAGAGCCACATAATTACTCTAACATAAACAAGTAAATTAGTCGGCATAAACTGAACTCACCAAACCAAAATGCCAAGCTTACTAACTGACATGGCGAATTATGCCACGACTCTGACTACACATGGTGAACAACTTAGACCTAGAGTATGTGAGGGGAAACTCATGCCATCTTTGAACCACATAAGCCATTGGAACTAAGACACGCTCAGACCTGTGATGCTAGGTGGAGTCGATGTCTGGTACCTGTAAAATCCTGCAACCATAAAATGACAATAAAACATATATATATATATATATATATAGAACAAGCAAGTGATAGAGAATCATGATGACACACCCGCTCGCAATGAGTGATGTGGAATCGTCTCTATCATGAAGGCAGTCAAACAATAGTCAAACACATATCATAAACATCTCATCATCTGTAATCATGAAGTATGGTTAGTATAATCATAATCATCATCGAAACCATGATAAATCTAATCTATCAATAATCCATCATATAGTGAGCATATAAAATCCATCGAGTACATATATCATCGGATCACATGATCAATCATGATAATAGCAACATCCATATAGATAATCAAAATAGCATATGTCCAATAGTGTCTAACCTCCATAATAAATCACCGAAGCACATGAGTAATCATCATCCAAATCATCAAAATATAGTCTAGATAAGTCTATCAAGCATAATATAAAAGTCAACTCTAGTCAAAATAAGTCGAATCAAGGGTGGATACTATATTTCCCCCCCTTTGCCTCGGCTTACTCCTGGAAGCCTGAGAAAAAATAGGGATATAGCTCTCTTATCCACACTGCGTCCTCCCATGTAGCTGAAGAATCATCAATCGGATCCCACTGACCCTTACCTTCTCTACGCTCCAACCTCTGAGTGACATCTCTTTGTGCTGAAGAATGTGCATGGGCTCCATAGAAAGCTATTCATCCTTGACCTACAAAGCATTCCAATCCAACACATGCGAAATATCAAGATGATATAACCTCAAAACTGAAACATGAAAGACATCATGGATGCGGGACAAGCTAGGCGGCAAGGCAAGGTGATAAGCCACAGGACCAATCCGCTCCAAAATCTCAAAAGGTCCAACAAACCGAGGCGCCAACTTAGAGCCTTTTTCGTAATAGATCAGACTCTTTCATGGGTGAACTCTCAAAAATACCCTATTACCAACAGAAAACTGCCTGTCCACTCGATGAGTATTCGCATATTTCTTCTATCTATCCTGTGCAGCCAACAAATGCTCTCTAATGTGAGCCACCTGATGCTTCATATCCTACAACATCTCTGATCTAATACACACTCTATCCTCTAAACAATCCCAACTCAAGGGCGTGCAACATGGTCTACCATATAACGCTTGATAAGGAGACATACCAATAGAACTATGGTAACCATTATTGTACAAAAACTCAACCAAATAGAGATAATCCTCCCAACGAGACTAATGATCCATCACATACATCCTCAACATGTCCTCCAATACCTGGTTCACCCTCTCTGTCTGTCCATCTATCTCGGGGTGATAAGCTGAACTAAAGTTCAACTACGTACCCAAATCATGCTGAAGAGTTGTCCAAAATGCTAATGTGAACACTGGATCATGATCTGATATGATCCACCGAGGAACACAATGCAACCTCACCACTCCTTCCAAGAAAACTTGGGCTACTGTCACTGCTATATACGAAGACCTAATCGGAGAAAAGTGGGCTACTTTGGTCAATCTGTCTACAGTGACCATAATAGCATCATGACAATGTGAAGACATGGGCAATACAAATATAAAATCCATAGATATAATGTCCCATTTCCATCCTGGAACCAAATGTGACTGTAATAATCCTACGAGATGTTGGTGCTCTGCCTTCACTCGCTGACACTCTAGGCAACATGCCACAAAATCTGCAATATCTCTCCTCATACCAGACCAATGATATATCTGTCTCAAATCCGTGTGCATCTTCTTGACACCTGGATGTGCTGAGTACGGTGCATGATGTGCCTCCGACATGATCAAATCTTGAAGACTGTCTGATGGTGGAACATAAATGTGTCCCAAATGCCTAAGGAGTCCATTTGATTCTAATGAGTAACCTACATATTTTCCCTCAAGAGCTCTACCTATGGAAACCTCTGCAATAATATCCTGATACCATACATCTGCAGAAAGGGCACTAAGAATATGACTCCTCAAATCCACACTAAGAGACATTGTTGAGATCTCATGCCTCCTGCGACTCAATGCATCTGCTACCACATTCTCTTTACCCTGAATATATCTCACCTCAAAGTCATACTCACATAAGAAATCCATCCAATGCCTCTGCCTAGCATTCAAATTCGGTTGCATGAAGATATACTACAAACTACGGTGATCACTGTGCAACTTGAATCTATGTCCAAGAAGGAAGTGCCTCCATCTAACCAAAGCATGCACCACTGCCGCCAACTCAAGATCATGGGTGTGATAGTTCTTCTCATGATTCTTAAGTTTATGTGATTCATATGTAATCACATGACCATCCTGCATAAATATTGTTCCTAAACCTTCCAAAGAAGCATCTGTGCATACCACAAAATTCCCCAAAGGATCTTGTACTTCTAAAATAGGTGCACTGGTCAAACGCTTCTTAAGGATCTAAAATGTTGTCTCACACTGCTATATCCAAACAAAATTCTTCCCTTTTCTCTGAAGAGAAGTGATAGGATGAGCTATCCTAGAGAAATCCTGAACATATCTGCAATAATAACCTGCTAAACCCATGAAACTACGCACCTCTCCCACATTAGTGGGTGTTGGCCAATCGACAATTGCCTGAATCTTCGAGGGATCAACTGTGGTACCCTCTCCAGAAATCACATGACCAAGATACCTCACCTCTATCTGGAAGAAATCACACTTTGCCAAATTGGCGTATAGCTGATTCTCCCTAAGACACTGTAGAACCTGCCTCACATGATCCTCATGCTCCTCAACTGATCTTGAATACATTAAAATATCATCTAGAAATACTAATACAAATCTATCCAAATACAACCTGAATACACCATTCATCAATCTCATGAAAACCGAAGGTGCATTCATGAGACCAAAAGGTACCACTGTGAACTCATAATGACCATATGTAGTACAAAAAATTATGCGATGAATGTCTGTCTCCTGAATCCTCAACTGGTGATACCCGGACTTAAGGTCAATCTTAGAGAAGATTTTGGCATCCTTAATCCGGTCAAATAAATCATCTATCTGAGGCAAGGGATATCGGTTCTTCACCGTCACCTTATTAAGCTGTCTGTAATCAATGCATAATCGAAGAGATCCATCCTTCTTCTTCACAAATAGTACAGGTGCACCCCAAGGGGACACACGAGGATGAATAAACCCCTTCGCCAACAACTCCTCCAACTGAACCCTCAACTCATCCAACTCCTGCATGGTCATCTGATAGGGAGCTTTAGAAATAGGCTCAGCTCCTAGCACCAAATCAATCCTGAAATCTCTATCTCGCTGAGGGGGCATACCTGGAATCTCACTAGGAAAAACATCTACAAACTCCTAAGAATGGGATGCTACTGCAATAAATCCTCTGAGCTAACTTTCCCATCAACATCCTTCACTCTAATCACAAATAACTGGCAACCCTTACGCACACACCTCTTCATCTGCATAGCAGAAATCATGCAGAGAGAGATAGGTCTCTGAATACCTACAATCTCCACACTCCTCCCACTATCATCCTTCCACTGCACTCTCTTTCCTCTACAATCTATCTGTGCTTGGTGAGATCCAAGCCAATCCATACCAAGAACCACATCATAAGATCCCAAAGACATAACACAAAGATCCACAGAAGTCTGGAAATCTCCTAAAACTAAAGGACAATTGAACACAAGGGAATCCACTACCACTTTGGACCCTGTAGCTAACTCTACCTGCCACCTATCATCCTACTTTGTCGTAGCAAGCCCACATCAATCTACTAGAAAAGCAAAAATAAAAGAGTCTAATGCTCCAGAATCAAATAATACTGAATAAGAGATACCACCTATCACACCTGATGTCTCAACAATGGTGGCCTGATGCTTAGTCTGACAGTTATCAACCGCTGCAAAAATGCGATGAGACCTACCTACATCTCCAACTATAGGCTCAGAAGTAGCTGGCTTCTGCTGCCCTAAAATATGAGAAGTATGCTGAGGACAATGAATGACAATGTGACATGGCTTCCCACATGCGAAGCAATCTCTCCTAATGAAAACTCTACTACCTGGTGTTGTGCTCGACTGTTGAACATTGCCTCTACTAGAAGCTGGCTACGAACTCTGCGATGGCTGAGAAGGAGTAGGTCTCCTGTCACGTTGGCGATTGTGACTCCTATCAACCTGAAATCTAGAACCTTGAGCAAAGCTCTGTCCCTGAGAAAACCTCTTCTTAAATAGCTGGCCACTACGAAAAGAAGAAGGATGGCTCCTAGCATATCCTGAAGACTGCTATTGTGGCCCTCTCACTGTAGATCCTATAACAGGTGCACTAACTATCTATCCTCGAGTCACTCCTCCTGATGCTAAGGAAAGATTATGCTCTGCTAGTCTCACCTTCTCCACAGTTGCTTCCAAGGTCTTATGTCCGTGCATCTGAACCTCTCCACCAATATGATCATTAAGACCTCTCACAAAGTGTTGAATCAACATCGGCTCATTATCTGCATATCCAGCATACTGTCTAAGCTCAAAGAATTTGTGCTCATACTTCTCCACAGTCATCCTCTACTGTCTCAAATCATGAACTCATCAACCTTCCTCTGCCTCCAATTGTCTGAAAGAAATCTAGCATGAAACCACTCCAAGAATAAATCCCATGATATCGTCGCTATGTCCAAATGCAACTTTTGTTCCTCCATGTGCCACCATGTCGTCGCAAAATCATGAAGATGTAAAATCGCACATCTCGCCTTGGTGTTACTGCTACATTGGTGCATAGCAAAACACCTACCTAAGTCCAATAACCATGTCTTTGCCTCCATGCCACTGCCTAAGCCATCAAACGTAGGAGGATGAGTCCTATTCAGATCTCTGATGTGACTAGCTGCAAGCGCCTCCTGAACCACCTCAACTCTCCTCCTAGGAGAACACGAATGCTCTCTCTCCTGATGCTTTGAATGACGAGATCCCTCATGTTGTTTCTCCTCCTGTCTCGGTCCTAGGCGACCAAGAAGCTCCTGAAGCACATTCACCAACTATGGAATCGAATCATCCCTAGGCTGCTCCTGGTCCTGTTCCTCATGGTGTGACTCTTTAGAAACCTTGGAGTGAGGATTCCTACGAGTACCCATGCGACCGACGCGACGATGATCTCTACCCCTAATAGGCATCTTATCTAAGAAAAATGCAAAGGAGACTATAAGCTAAACGTCTAAGCAAACTATAACAAGAAAATAAATAAAAGGGATAAAACTACTGGGCTACCCCATGCCAAATGCTAAAATGTACAATGGGCTCAATCAAAACTAGATTACCTAGTGTTGAACATGGGCTCTAATACCAAGTTGTAATGCCTGCCAAAATACCCTAAAGAAACTAAACAATAATATACAAATGGATATAAAAAAAATTTAATTAACATCTAATATAAACTAATGCAACAAATAACATCTCCATCTATTTATATTCATTAACCAATTAACCAATATGAACATACTTCATTTCTCATTCATCAAATAACACAAGCGGAAATAACACAACATCAATAACCTTTCTCTAGGGTACTTTAACATCATTACTTAAATCATTTCCACAATAACATACTACACACACGATAGGTATATTTCACCTTCAATAATGCATCATATCCTAAATTCTTTAACCATGAGATATGAAACCTACAACATTACTTACTTCCCATGATATGCATAATTTTCTTTCTACCAATGCATCTATTTGAATCATTCATGTTTACTGAATTCATTTAACATCCTATAACATATTCATTTATTATTCCATGAACATTCCTCTTTCAAGATTATTTAACATTTTAACTAGCCTCTAATCATTCCATGAGATAATACAACTAATCCATAATGCAATTCCATTCTATTTTGACTATAATCCACTTTATTTCCATGATTCATAAAATCACATCTCTACTATGGTACAAATATAATATCTCTAAATTTCAATTTCCTACTACATTTCATCTTACAAATATAAGTACATTAAATACATCATGAGAATAGCTCCTTCTACTAAATATTCCATCTACTATATACAAAGATATTACATTACATACAGTTCCATCCCATCCATTACATAAATTTGCTACAATTTACATCCATAGTAGATCACGAAGAAGAATCGACATCCATGCAAGAAGAATCCAAGAGAACATCCCAATGGCTAAAAAGCACCAACCTCCCGACCACATGGAACCAAAGGAACCACCCCCCATGCTAGGAGATGACACAAGGTCCCAACACACACTCTAAACCTAAGCTAGTACCCAGAAACAAAAGATACTAACCACACAAGGACTCTCAAGAAAGATCCTACATAAAACAACAAGAATGACTCCCAGAGGCATAAAACTCATCAAGACATAAATGCATCCAATAAGCATAATCACAAATCATAAAGGGAAAACACATGTAGGAGTGGAGTGTCATCACATGTCATCCTCACAACATAATAACATAATAACGTGTGGCACTATCCTGATGAACATGTGGAGCCATCTCAACCTATGAGAGACTTAAAGGAGATTAGCTTACTGTCTTCACCGCCTTCTCATACTTATCCTAAAACATCCTCCCTAGGACTAAGTCATGAGGCACCAATCAATTTATCATCTTATTAATTAATCTAACTACCCAACACATCAATTAATAGGTTATCACTTATTTACGAGTCACGGAAAACTCCAATGTGCCATGGCGGTCTATACTTCATGCATCCTTACAAGGAACCTCATGCAAACCTATCTCTCATGAGCCCGGTCATCACAAGGAAGCCCACTCCTCCTAACATGGCCCATCAATAAATCACAAGAGGCTCTACCACATAAATACATGAAAACAATACTCAAAGAAGCCAACAACTACCACACATTTTCTTACAACATGAACAAGGCTACAACAACATCAATTTAACAAAATGAGCCTCTTGGCTAATGATAAACAAAGGCATAACAAGCCATCAAATGTTGCCATCACATAAAGAACAACATCACAACAAGGCTTACTCACTTGCTGGTCCAAAACAACATAAAAATCATCTCAATTGTCCATGGCCTATCCACATGGAAGAGAGTCCAAAGATACCCACAATGGTATAGAGAGTATATATACATAAACCATCAAAATACATCAAGACTGATAAAAGCCAAATTTGGAAAGTACTAACAGATCTCAAATAAAGCCTCTGGTACAAAATTAATTCAGAAAAATACTTCAAAAATGACCAAAACTGGGAAAATACAAAACACAATCAGGTTTGCGCTTTTGCCCCGTGGGACAACGCTTATGCCACATAGAACAACACAAATGCAACATAGGACAATGCTTATGTATTCCAGAATCACGCATATGCATTCTGAAACAGTGCTCATGTTTCTAGAATCGTGCTTATGCATCCTAAGACAACGCTTATGCAGTGCAGACCAACACAAATGCATCAAAAAACAACACAAATGCATCCCAGATTAACGCTTTTGTAGAAACGGTGCTTATGCATAAACTTATAGAAATAATCAGGCAACTCTGGGTAAAATAACAAATCATAGACTTAATGAAAATGCTCAAAAAAATATGGAAAGAGACGCCCAGAAATAAGGATTACTTGGGTATAAACACAATAAAATATCTCCAACCGTAGATCAAGATTTACTCACATAACTTTACAGCATAAAATGAGCCAAACCACTGCAAAAACTCATAGAGCAACAATGAAGACAGTCCCAGACAATTGCAACTGAAAGACTCACAAAGGAAGACCAATCTTATCTCATACATGAGAGGATTAATCAACCCAAGGTTTCCACAACAAATTCATAGAGCTGTGAAATACCATACACAGGAAAAACCAATAAATCTCCCAGCAACTATATAAAACTCAAACAATATAACACTTTCCTTCCCAAATATTAAACTTCAACAACATTAAAACTATAGAATGAAATACCATTTCAAACCAACCCCAAAACAATGCAGACACAAGCATAGATGGAGAAGCCATTGAAAACAAATGCAAAGGAAAAGAACTCCAACCTGCAACTTGAAGTAATGGAAAATGAAGTTGAAGAAGAGCTCCCACAAGCCAGCCAAGTACAATCCAAGCTCCAGCCAAATCCAAGAGAGAAGAAATCCCAAGCCAAGAAAAAAGCTTGCTGGAAAAATTTTCAGAGAAGAGCAAAAACCAACCCCAAAAAGTTCACAGGAAAGAAAATAAAAACCAACAATAATCCAAAACCCTAGCCTCAATGTCATCCAATCAAAATATTTCATTTTGGGAATATATTTTACCAACCCACCATATAATATAATTTACTCACCCATTTTGAATTTAACCAATGAGAGTGAAGGGTAGGTAAAGTAAATAAAATATTCTTATTTAGCTAAGTGGTATTGTTTTATTTTTTTATTTAATTTAATGTGTTCATACACTCCACTTAGGAATAAAAGCCAAACTATGGAATAAATATAAGCTGTAAATAAATAATCCAAAAAGGGGATTAAAATCAAATAAAGCAAAAGCTAATAAAATAAATTAAAGAACCTGATAAATGTAAGATATCAATTAAATATCAAACCAAAGAAGATCAAATAATTAAATAAATAATCAAATACCATTAAATATTAAATCACAAATATTAAATAAATATTAAACAACAATAAAGCTCATCAATTGTTAAATAATCATAAAATCAATAAACATTAATTATCAAATAAATGTAAATACCCGATAATTAAATATTCAGAGGTTACAAATTAAATACTTTAGAATAAACATTACCAAATATAAAACTACACATCAAGAGCCACATAATTACTCTAACATAAACAAGTAAATTAGTCGACATACACTGAACTCACCAAACCAAAAGGCCAAGCTTATTAACTGACATGGCGAATTATGCCAAGACTCTAACTACACACGGTGAACAACTTAGACCTATTGTATGTGAGGGGAAACTCATGCCATCTCCGAACCACATAAGCCATTGGAACTAAGAAACGCTCAGACCTGTGAAGCCAGGTGGAGTCAATGTCTAGTACCCGCAAAATCTTGCAACCACAAAATGACAATACAACATATATATATATATATATATATATATATATATATAGTACAAGCAAGTGATAGAGAAACGTGACGACACATCCCGTTCGCAATGAGTGATGTGGAATCATCTCTATCACGAAGACAGTCAAACAATAGCCAAACACATATCATAAACATCTCATCATCTGTGATCATGAAGTATGGTTAGCGTAATCATAATCATCATCGAAACCATGACAAATCTAATCTATCAATAATCCATAACATAGTGAGCATATGAAATCCATCGAGTACATATATCATCGGATCACATGATCAATCATAATAATACCAACATCCATATAGATAATCAAAATAGCATATGTCCAATAGTGTCTAACCTCCATAATAAATCACTGAAGCACATGAGTAATCATCATCCAAATCATCAAAATATATTCTAGATAAGTCTATCAAGTATAATATAAAAGTCAACTCTAGTCAAAATAAGTCGAATCAAGGGTGGACACTACAAACAAACATTGGAAAGATCCCAAATAGATCCACACACCAAGAAACCACTCCGAAAATGAAGAAAAACCAACCTTTAAGCTCAAGAACTATCCCGAAACCTAGAAACTATCAAACTGAAAGCGATAACTAGCCGGAAAAGAATCCAAATGGATTGAAAATTTGGAATTAATCACATAAACTAGCTTGGAAACTGAAAATAGGATCTGCAATGAAAAGTAACTACTGGCACCTATCAGTAGGAACACATAAAACTGCACATTGAACCTAAACAAAAAGGAAATAATTTTTAATTGATGCAAGATTTCTCATAGACCGGAGATGCTCCTGCATCAGACACCCTAGGTGGAAAGAGATGTTCTATGAGAGGCAACTCATGAACATAAAAAATAATTCGAGATAAAGACCCCAATGCTCATTTCTGATCCAAACATCTTCCTTCTTTGCAAACCTCTTCTTTAGCTACTCTAGGACCTCAACCGAATTCTCTAACTCCTGACTCTCTTTATTTCTCTTCCTTTGCTTCAGATCTTCACATTGTCTCTACTTACTACTCTCTTTCTTCTGCAACTCTAATTTGTTTCTGCACCAGACTTCATTTGGTGTGTCACCATAAGCTTTTTGTCATCCGGTTCTATCTGTCTATCAGGCTTATCTATCAGATCCTTCTACAAACTCATGCCACCTTCTTTTATAACCTCTGCAACCGGTTTCTCAATATTGCAACTTCTCTCAAGACTCAGATTATTCACCTGCTTCTCTTTCTCTTTCAGAGAAGCCAATGTGAAGTTTTTCCCATCCTTCTCAATAGTGATTAGGTTTCTTCTATAGTCATAAATAACTCCTCTATCAAACTACCAAGGTCTTCCCAACAAGACATGACAAGCACTCATAGATACAACATCACACAAGACCTCATCCCTAAAAGGCCCAATATTAAAACTCACCAAAGATTGCTCCTTTACTTCTAAATTTTAATCATCTTGTAACCAATTACCTTGTAAGGAAAAGGGTGCTCAAGCCTTTTCATTCCAAGATTCACTACCATCTCCTCAGATACCAAATTATTAGTACTTCCACTATCCACAATAACCTTGCAGCACTTACCACCTGATTTGCACACAGTCCAAAAAAGAGTCCTCTGAGTAGGTCCGTTATCTTCACTACTCTACTCCATCATGAATCTTTTGAACATAAGGGATTCTCCTTACTCCATTGCAGAGTTAGTTCCAGTAACTTCTTCTAGTTCCTCATTTGCGACATTACTTCTTGCCATTCCCTGCTTACATTCATAAAATCTATGTTTGGCTTCTCCAAACTTGAAACACTTACTGGTAAATTCTCTGTTGGTACTGCCACTGCCTTTTCTCTATCTTTTTTGTTCTGGTTCTTTACTCCACTTAGGTTTTGATTCTTCTTCAACATTTTGCTTCTTTGTACTCATCTACCCCTTTAATCTCTCCTTCCCTCTAGGGTTATTTGGTTGGCATCTTCTCACCTTCTCCTCATCCTTCAAATCATACTGGTAAGCGTCTTCAACTATGGAAACCTTCAACATACTCATCTCATCCTAAATGTTAAATGCAAGTCCATTTATGCACCTTGCCACCTTTTCTCTATCCATCTCTTTATGTCCAGATCTGATCATCACCTTGTAGAATTCCTTAGTATACTCTTTCATAGTCATGTTTCTCTATTTCAGGTTCTACAACTTCTTGAACAATTCCATCTCATAGTCTCCTAGTATGAACTTGGCCTTCAATCTTGCAACCATCTGCCTCCATCAGGTGATATTCATTTCACCATTCTCCACTCTATCTCTCTGCAATTCTTTCCACCATAAGGCAGCATGCGCTTTCAACTTAGTCTGTGCCAACCAGACTCTCCGCGGGTCCTTGACTATTGGCATATGCACACTCCAATGAGACATTGTATGTGATTGAAGGTTTTGTCATTGATGGCAACCTTACAATCCTATGGCACTAGCAAGGCATTACACCAGCAAGGCATTACACCGACAAGATAGTTCACTGGCATCAATAGATCACACTCTACATCGGCACAGAGAAAGGAAGCATACCGACACAGAGGCCGACATGATTTTTTTATATTACATTTTGTTTATTATTGTAAAAACCTTGTAAGCCGACTTGGAAAGTTGTAAAATGACTCTTATATATAAAAGAGATCATTATAGACATTTTGTAAGTAAGTGATGTAAGAGAAAAAGCAAGACATTAGGTAGACCTACTATGCGAAATATAGGTTAAAGGTTTTATGTAAAGAATAGAGCAGAAACTAGTACTGGATCAGGCATTATAGATGCTATTGTAAAGCAATACAAGATATTGGATTTGTATAATCCACATTGTAAGTTAGTGAGACTTCCTATTGAGCAATGAGCTCTAGGCAGTTGGCTTTCCTGCATGTGCAGGCCCCCTCTTGTAAGTAATATTCTCTTATTGGCTAGTAAGTGGATATTGTGGGTCACAAATCCCACCAAGGTTTTTCCCACACCGGGATTCCTTGTTAAATCCTTGTGTTATGGTGTGCTTTTCATGTGGATGTTTTTAATTCTGTTTATCTCATTATTTCTTGCAAACCGGTACACTATTATAATATGTTATGCATGTTTTAAGTTGAGAAATTTTAATTACCGGTTAGATACTGATTCACACCCCCCCTCTCAGTATCTATGAGTTTCCTAACATTGACATCCTCAAACAATTAATTCTCCACCTCTCCAATCCAATCAATCAGATCCTCTGGGCTCAGCGTTCTGGAAAAGTTTGAAACCTCCACTTTATGAACTTTACTTGCTTGTGCTACTGCTCTCAGGAATCTTTCCTCTCTTCCATCTTATGGTCCTTCAACCTCTTCTGCTTCGAGCTCTTCTCTAGCTTCTTCATACTCATCCTCAAACTCCAGATTCCTCCACAAACCAGCCAATGCATTTTTGTTTTCATTCCTCATCTCATTCTTGAAATCCTCGATCATTTGCTCTACCCTCCGGGGGTTCATCCTTCTAGGCGACATCTCCTCTTCTGCCCCGGTGAACTGCCTCAACTTGGTGATCTGACTATTGGTTTCCATTGCCTCTCACTCAGTGATCTATTGAACACATGTGCAACCTGCCTCCAATCGGCGATCTGTCCACCCAAAGGAATGCCTCAAGGTTCGCAACCAACTCTTCCACCAACCGGTTTATAACCAACTCTGATACCACTTGATGCAGCCATAACCGATAAATCCTCAAAAGAGAACTAACCAGATTATGCAACAATAGTAACACAATGAAATAAATAATAAAACATAGAAAGATTACAAAAACAAATCATATTATTGTCTTAGAACCTCTGACAACAAACCAAAATCATTATACAATCATCATAGAACATTTGTTAGTCAACCGATTACATACAGGCTACATGCCAGATACAATCCATCCAGAACTCTCAGAGTCAACCGGATCTCTAATCATGAATCTAAATCCTTATTCTAATCTTTGTTGTCCCATAAATGATTACATATTACCATATATATACCCTCTGGAACATATTCGGTTCGGCCACAAAAGGTTACATTTAACAATGCAAGAAAAATAAAACGTGTAACTAGGTCAGCCCTAAGAATGAAAGAAATTCCTTAAAAAAAGAACAACCAAGAATTGCAGATAAATAGGAAGGTCAACCACATGCCAAAGAACATCGAAAAAGACCCCAAATAGATCCACACTCCAAGAAGCCACTCCAAAAATGAAAGAAAACCGACCGGTAAGCTCAAGAACTATCCCGGAACCCAGAAACAGTCAAACCGGAAGCGATAACTAGCCGGAAAAGAATCCAAATGGATTGAAAATTTGGAATTAAGCACACGAACCAGCCTAGAAGTTGAAAATAGGATCTACAATGAAAATCAAGAAACTACCGACACCTACCAGTAGGAACACAAAAAACTGCATACTGAACTTAAACAAAAAGGAAATATTTTTAGTTGATGCAAAATTGCTCATAGACCAGGGATGCTCCTACATCAAGGATCATCAGAAGGAGATGATATTTTGTTTGAGTAGCTCTCCAAGATGTTGATTTAAGATAAATTGTCCCTGGTTAGGGATCCAGATGAAGAAGTGCCCATAGAAGAGGATCCAAGGCAATTGGCTTGTAAGGATTTCATGTCGGATGACAGTTTTGTAAAGTCTTCTAAATTTAAGTCTTTCTTGTATAAAATAAAAGGTAAATCAGTTAGGGAGAGTGCTGGAGAGGTGAATGAATCTAAGGAAAACCAATTATTGATTGCTTTGAGAAGTAAAGTAGAACAAGAAATGAATCAAATGAAAACCAATTATTGATTGCTTTGAGAAGCGAAGTAGAATAGGATCACCGACCCCTATTTTGAGCAACAACTCGGATGAATTAAAATGAAGATCAATTTTTTGTTACAATTAAGATACCTTGTTAAAAAGAATATTTTGTAACTCTTGGTTGTACCCTGCACCTCTCCACCTTCTACATTCTTTATTATCATCTCTTTGCTCTGAACTCTTTTGATGCAGAGGGATCCCCTACTCTAGACCTCTCAAGGGTTTAGTCACTCAAGGAGACACACAAGAGGATCCTTCTACATGATAGGTGAAACACACTCTCCCTTCCAACTCCCATTGATCATGATTGATCATCTCATCAATTGCCTAAGGCTGCACTCTTAAGGTTTTGATAACCTACTCACTCCCTTGGACCCAACTCTAGGATCAACACTTGGCTCCTAAGCCTCCTCAATACCATAAAACCAAGGTATACTCTTTCCACATTTAATTTGAAAACATTACAACCCCCTAAACTTCAAACTAGGTTCATAAAACAAAAATGCTCAACACTTTCATTAAATAAAACCAAAGTTACCTTCTTGTTGTCCTCTTAGATATACCTATACACAGAGGTATATAACTTTTTAACAAATTCAAATATCCTCAATCTCTCTAGTGAGATTCTGAAAATATTGATTTAGAACAAAATATTAAAAAATTAGACAAATCCAACGGTTCAACTCTGAGATATGGCCCCAGCATCAGGCCACATTTTCTGTGACTGTCATTATGTCACACTATGACAATCTACTACTATCTTTGGAAACCCACTGGTTTAAGCCCTTCCTTGGGAACTCCACTTTCACTAACACTTTGGGAAGGTAGTAGACACACCCTCCAACACTCCTCTAATCCCCCCTGGACTTAGCATGCTCTGCCATAACAAACAAAGCCTCACCATTGACTGTAACAGTCAATCTGCCCCACTGGGACTGCAACAGTCATAAAAACCTCTTGCATGCACATGCCAAATCCTTCATGGAACCCTACACATGCCGTGGACAGGTAATATACATACTTTCCATCATCCTTGCCCAAAATTAGGATTTTTCAAGCATTAAAACAAAAGACATCACATTTATGATGCCACTGGATACCCTAAGCCAGGGTTCTGGCAGATTTTATGAAAATGCAAATAACTTTGATAAAACACAATGAAAATGAATTCAACCACCTCAAAAGTAAATTTAAATAATTCCTGTATCACCTCTAATCAAGGAAATTTCAAGATATAAACATGAAATGTGTCAAAACCAATAAAAGATTTGACTGTCATGTTGAAAAACTCAAAAAATGCACATAAAATTATGGTTTTTATTGATCATAACTCAAAAATCACGTACATTCCTCCTGTTTACATTGGTTCTCACTCATTTATAATTTATTTGGGCCTCCAAGACCAAAATACACCTTGTAACTACCCATAACTACCCTTTTTTTGCAAAGTTGCAACAAAAGTTGCTCAAAAGTTGCTCAAAAGTTGCTCAAGATTGACAATTTCATTTGTCAACTTGATATTTTGGAAACTAATCATCCTACCCAGCCCAAATGATCATAAAATGACCTTTTAAACATTACTACATGATTTTATTCATCATATTACCTATTCTACCCTTCAAAACCCAATTTTAGCCCTTTCTAGGTCTAATTGCCAATTTTAACAATTTTACACTTTTTGACCTTTCTATTACAATTCATTGCATTTATTGGCTCTAATGGCCATGATTACATTGTTTTAATATCTTAAAGGAATTTTAGACTTCATTTCTCATTTATTCTTCATGAGGGCCTATCAGTGACCCTAGTGCACCTTACCTCCATAGGTCTTCATAGGTGCTCCATAGGTGCTCTTGCACCATCTTCACTTTCCTCTATTTTCTACTCACTGCTCTCTACACCGTGCTATGCATGCATTCAATGTTATTCTTATCTTTCTTGACTCTCTATTATGTTCTTCTCTCTCTGCTCCACCCTCTAAAACACTTCTTCTTTCTTCTCTACCAATTCTACTCTTATCTTTAATTGTATTACCAAATTTACTTTTTGAGAGACTCTTCCTCTATATCATAAAACCTCCACTAATTCCAAAGTTAATTTTTACTTATTTGGATGTAAAAGGATTCAAGATATTTCATCTACCCTGTAGACTGACTGCCACCAACATTAATTGACACACTTCCTTTGTTTGGTTCAAATTTTTATGTTCAGATACGACTAGGTTCCCAACTACCATTAATTCTAGTATATTCATGCAACAATTCTCTATCAACAATAAATGTCTTTCTTAGACATAAATTAAGAATTTCATTTGTGCTTTACTTTTCGCATCCTCAAGATCTTCTTTTCCATTAATTCTACCTTAGTCAAAATCTTCTACTTAGGGTCCAGAATCCCCTGCACAGACATTAGTTATAAATGCTTTTTTGACAAGCATTAGCCACACTGGGTCGCAATTATAGATAAATTGTTGAAATCAATTTTATCAAAAAACATTGGTCAGAACCCTGAAGAATGCTAACCATATACCCATCGGCCTAGAAGTTAAAAAGAATGTCGAAATAGCAACGAAAATCACAAAGCGTCGCAAGATCGACGAACATCGGGCAGAAACAAAAAGAAATGAAAATTTCGCACAAGTACCCAACAATACAAATAATTATTGGAATTTTGTCAGAATTTTTTGTCAGATTTTGCAGTCAAATGAGTTAGTGTCAGGCTTTGTCCACTAAACATCCTTTGTCCCCTTATCATCCAAATTAACCTAGGTAGGCCCATTAACAGGTCAAAACCTAATATAGGGCCATTTAGACTAGATGAAGCTATCCTCCTTATTGAAAAGAGTAGTAAATAGATTTATTTGAGTGGCAAATGCACTCACAAATTCTAAGACTATCATTTGTATTATGTTGCCGCCAACCTAGATTCTTGGTGACAAAATTCCAGCATCCATTAGCTAATTCATAGTTAAAAAATAAATGGTCTATCATCTCCTCATGCTTATTGCACATCACACACTTGAAAGGACCCAAAAACCCAATCTTCTAGAACCTCTTGCCCATAAGCATTTTTCCTCTCAATGCCAACCACAAGAAAGAGCCTAATTTTGGGAAACAGTTCTTATTCCAACATAAGTTGTATGAACATTCTTCCTCAACCATTGCAGATTCTAAAATTCTATGTCCAACCTTAACTGAATAGGCCCCTCACTGAGATCCACACCAAATTATCTCATCATTTCTAATGAGAGTAAAAACTTTCTTTCTGATAAAATGTTTTAGAGTAGTTCCTTATTATCTCTATCAAGGTTTAAATCCTTTGTAGATATCCATCTCCATTCTTTTTTACAACCTAGAGCTCACTACTCATCACAAAAGAGAAGTCTCACTAACTTACAAAAGCATCGGACTACAATCCAGAAAGAATGAACTATGAAAGTAGGATCTCCTAATGCTTGATATGATACAACTCCGGTTAAGCACATATGTCTTCCCTGCAACACCAAAACCTTTCACTAAATGATATAACAATGTTTGTACATAAACCTTCCTTTGATAATGTAGACATAACCATCGGTCACAAAAACCATATCCAATTACATGAATAAGTCATCTATAAATACAGATCATCAGCCTTATTGATAAGGTCGGCTAAACCCTAAACCCATAAACCCATAATTACAAAAATTACATCACATGATATCACCAAACCAATATTATGATTTACATTACATAGCATGGATCTAAAACAAATTCCCAAACAATTATATTCATCGAAAATCATGCTAAGGCCAATCACCTACACATTTCACCAACCAGTGGAAACCCTCAGTGCAATAACACAAAGTCTAACTAGATTCAAATAGGACCACCATAATAGCATGCTAGCCAATGCAAAGTCACCAAACAATTAGGACATGATCAAGAATCACCTTCAGCACACTTGAAACCATTTCCATAAGCCGGACCAAAATCATCTAACCAAATCATCAAATATTGCTAACTGGTAAAGCTAAGCGATAGAAAGAAATACCAACCTAGGATTATAAGGGATAGCTAGAGGAGCACCAAATCATGAACCAACAAAATATGGCAAGCATGTAACCACCCTGAATAAGCATTCAAAAATCGAAACCAGGGATGTGATCATACCAGATCAGAATCGCAACCAAAACCAAGATAAACACTAAGTCTAGCCGGGATAGGTCCAATCGAGATACAATGTTGACATCAGTGAAAAATCTCAACCAAGTACAACATATTGCCAACAATCTCCCCCTTTGGTATTGATGGCAACACCAAATGTGAAAAATATCCAAGTGCCAACGAATGCCAACAGTCTCCCAAAGTAGATTGATCTGAAGTATATCTCCCCCTAAGGTAAACATGAATACCATCTCCTCCAAAGAATATCTATTTTTCACATGAGCACCATCTACCCCTTTGACATCAATGAAAAAGGATAGATACCAAACCAAAAAGAAAAATTGAACCAAACGGCTAACTACTCCCCTTGAGAAACAACAACATCTCATCAACCCAGATCATAAAGTATGTCTGATAAGCTCACCAGACTAATGTATTCTTGCATCTCTAAGTCTCTTTCGAAGGGGTGGTAACCCCCAACTAATTTGTGAGATATTCAAAAGTATCTTTAGACAATGGTTTTGTTAGAATATCTGCAATGTGTTCCTTAGTAGGGACATAAACCAATCTGACTTCCTTTGCTTCAACCTTTTCTTTCAAGAAATTATACCTTATAGAAATATGTTTTGATTTGGAATGAAATACCATATTTTTTGACATATCAATTGCAATAGTATTATCACAGTGAATAACAATAGGCTCATCATAACTTACCCATATATCTTTCAACATTTGTTTCATCCATAATATTTGAGTACAGTTAGTTGCAACAACTAAATATTCCACTTCAGTAGTAGATAATGAAGTACATGATTGTTTATTGTTAAGACATGAAACCCACCTCTTTCCAAGAAAGAATGCACCACCTGTAGTTATCTTCTGATCATCCACATCTCTTGCCCAATCAGAGTCTGTATATGCACATAGTCTGAAATCATGATCTTTTGGATACCATAGCCCATAGTCTGTTGTACCTGCTAGATATCTGAATATCTTCTTGACAATAATATCATGAGTTTCTCTAGGATCTGACTAAAATATAGAAGAAATATAAAGAACATTCATTATATCAGTTCTATTCTAAGTTAAGTACATCAATCCACCAATCATTGATTTGTATCTACTTGGATTAATTCTAGGAGATTCATCATCCTTTGACAATTTGCAACTGGTTATCATAGGAGTACAGACAGGTTTAGAATTATCAAGTCCAAATTTCTTAAGCAATTCCTTCACATACTTAGTTTGATAAATTAAAATACCTTTATCAGTCTGAGTGATCTGCAAACGTAAGAAAAATTTCATCTCACCAATCATAGACATTTCAAATTCATTCTTCATATCATCAGCAAATTTCATACATAAACATTCTTTCTCAACCAAAAATGATATCATCCACAAAGAGTTCAATGATCAGTATTTCATCATGTTCAATCTTATAATATAGATTACTATTAGCATTACCATTACTAAAATCAAGCTTTGAATAATGTTTATCTAATCTAGCATACCATGCTCTAGGGGCTTGTTTCAAACCATATAAAGCTTTCTTCAATCTGCAAACCATGTCCTTGTCCTCTAATAAAGAAAATCCATCAGGTTGCTCAATGTAGACTTCTTCCTCAAGATCTCCATTCGAAAATGCACATTTGATATCCATTTGATATACCTTGTAGTTCTTGTGTCCAACATAGGCAAGAAATAGTCTTACCACTTCAATTCTTGCAACTGGAGCATAAGTCTCATCATAATCAACTCCTTCCTGTGAATAACCTTTGCAAACCAATCTAGCTTTATTTCTCATAGCTTGACCTTCCTCATTTAATTATTTATGAAAAACCCATTTAGTTCCAATAATATTCTTATCTTTAGGTCTAGGAACTAATTCCCATGTCTTATTCTTTTCTATTTGAGCTAATTCCTCTTCCATTACTTTCATCCAATTTTCATCTTTACTTGCTTCAATAAAAGATGTTGGTTCAATTTTAGAAAATAAACATACCTCTTCAGTAGCTAGCCTTCTTCTAGTCATCACACCTTTCCTTTTATCTCCAATGATCTAATCTTCAGAATGATTTAGTTTCACATACTTAGGAGTATTTTAATTTTCTTGATTTACTGACTCTTTTTGTTGTTCAAGTCACTGTTGAATTTTTTGATGTTGCCGGAGTCACTAGTTTAATGCTTTGAATAGATTCTTGCACAACTGGTTCTGGTCTGACAAATTCATCTTCTAGTCCATAGTCATATGATCTAATCTGATTATTGCCTTGCTCATCCACCTTAACATTTACGCTCTCCATTATCCTATTCAATCTTTGGTTATAACATCTATATGTTTTGCTCTTAGTAGAATTGTTAGGTCCCAGAGACAACTGAGGGGGGGGGGGGGGGTGAATCAGTTATCCAATAAATTCAAACCAAAATTAAATTAACCAAAACTTAATGCTTAATACTGATAAACCAAACTTTATATCGATAGATAGTTTTATTAGTTAATTGCAGTACCGGTAAAGATTAATGCATGAAACCGAAAGATAATAACATCCACATCACATAACACAAATATTTGTACGTGGAAACCCTGTAAGGGGAAAAACCATGGTGGAAAGCCTTACCGACAATCAGATAATACTACTGCAGATAGTATGTGTGTACAATATGGAGTCTGCACATGCAGAAAGACCAATGGCCTAGAGCTCATTGCTCAATCACAAAAATGGGAGTCACACTGACTACAATTGGATGGTTAAATCCAATGATAATGTACTGCTCAAAATAACATCTTCTTATGCTGGATTCAGTACCGATTTAGATCTGATTATCTTCTTCAAACCTTCCTTCAATCTTGAATGATGTTTGCATGTATAGCTCTGCTTATATTCGCATATACCTTATTGCAATCATTTTTCCAATTCCATATCAATCTCACAAATGAGATCTTACATTTATACCATAACCTAAGACCAATTGAGTAGGTCGACTCACTAAGAATATTACAATAAAATCATTTACAAATGAATCAATATCCGATGTATCATGTCAGCTCAATGCATTTATAATAATAACAAATCATCTTCATGACTTGCCATGCTGATCTGGAATAGATATGCTTGTCTGTGCATAACCTGGACCTATTTGCCAGTAACAACAAATATGCAAACCCAATTAGATTAATAACCAAATCGCCAAAAAAAAGTGATCAAATAGTGTCTTCAACATAACCAAGTAGTCTCCAAGTCATTCCAAGTGCCGGTGAACAATATAACCTGCCGATGAACTAGATATCGGTGACTATGCATAAATCACTGACTTGCCGATGAACATAATAAAGAGTCTCCAAGTGCTGATAAATGTTGACAAGTCTTGACATCAATGAAAAAACCATATCAACATATCCAAAATACAAACAATCTCCCCCTTTGGCATTGATGGCAACACAAGATGGAAAAACCATCAAAGTGCCAAAATAGAAATGCCAAAAACTAAAAACAACAATCTCCCAAAGAGATCATTAACCAGAAATCAAAATACATAATATTTCTCCCCCTCGGAATAATCTCTCCCTGAAAGATAATGTGTTTTTCCATAATATATCTCCCCCCTTGACATCAAATGCCAAAGCAATAAGCTAGATTCAAATACAAAATACCAGCTCATTTCAAAATACCAACTAATCCCCCTGTGAAGTAGCTCTCCTCATCAAAGCTGAAATAAAAGATTTCTCTGTTAATTCTATTGGTTGATGATAAACATCAACTGTCTAAGTTTCTACCAGTGGGGGTATAACTCCAAGCTACTCTCTGAGATATCCAAAAGTCTCCTTATGCAAAGGCTTAGTAAAAATATCTGCAATCTGCTCTTAAGTATTCACATAAACCAATTTCACTTCTTTTGCTTCAACATTCTCTTTCAGAAAATTGAATTTGATAGAAACATGTTTAGTCTTTAAGTGAAATACCGGATTCTTAGATATATCAATTCCTGCCATATTGTAATAGTAAATAGTTATAGGTTCCTTGCATTTGACTTTTATGTCCTTCAACATTTGTTTAATCCACAATACCTATGTGTAGTTAGTTGCTTTTGCAACATATTCTGATTCAACTGTTGATAGTGATGTACAACTCTATTTCTTTCTCAACCATGAAATTAATCTACTGCCAAGAAAAAATGCTCTACCGATGGTGCTTTTTCTGTCATCTACATCTCCTGCCCAATTTGCATCTATGTATGCACATAAATCAAAGTTTTCATCTCTAGGATACCATAAGCCAAGATTTGTAGTTCCTTGTAGGTACCAAAAAATCCTTTTTACTACTGATTCATGATGTTCTTTAGGACTACTCTGAAATATTGAAACAATACATACTGCATTCATAATATCAGGTCTTTTTTGTGTCAAATATAGTAAACCTCCTATTATAGATTTGTATCTAGTCGGATTAATAGGTGTTGATTCATCCTTCAATGATAATTTATTAGTTGTAGTCATAGGTGTGCTTACCACTTTAGAGTTTTCCATGCCAAATTTGTTTAGTAATTCCTTCAAGTACTTATATTGACATAAGAATATACCTTTATCAGTCTGTGAAATTTGCAATCCTAAAAAGAATTTTATCTCTCCAATCATAGACATTTCAAATTCTTGCTGCATCTTATTAGAAAAGTCTTTACATAATCCATCTCCTCCTCCAAAGATTATATCACCAACAAAAACTTCAATAACCAAGATGTCATCATTAGTCACTTTGTAGTATATATTGCTATCTGCATTACCTTTAGTGTATCCCCTTTAGTGTATCCAATCTTCAAAAAATATTTGTCCAATCTAGCATACAAATCTCTAGGAGCTTGCTTTAGTCTATACAAAGTTTTCCTTAACCTGAAAACCATATCTTTTTTATCTATCAAAGAAAATCCATCAGGTTGTTCAATATAAACTTCTTCTTCAAGATCTCCATTCAAAAATGCACATTTAACATCCATTTGATATACTTTATAGTTCTTGTGGGCTGCAAAAGCCAATAATAGTCTGATTGCCTCAATTCTAGCTACCAGTACAAAGGTTTCATTATAATCAACTCCTCCTTTTTGTGAATATCCCTTACACACTAAGCTTGCTTTGTTTATGATTACCTTGCCACCTTCATTAAGTTTATTTCTAAAAACCCATTTAGTTCCAATTACATTTTTGTCTTTAGGCCGGGGAACTAATGTCCATGTATTGTTCTCTTCAATTTGTTCCAATTCACCTTCCATAGCTTTAATCCAATATTTATCTTCACATGCCTTATTAATTGATGTAGGTTCAATTCGAGAAATTAGACATACCTCTAGTCATAACTCCTTTATATTTATTTCCAATTATCTGATCTTCAGAGTGGTTCAATCATACATACTGGGGTGTTTTTACTTGTTGTTGTTCTTCAGTGACTGTTGAATCTTTAGATGATGCCGATGTAACTGGATCAACATTCTGTACCAGTGTACTCATAGTAGGTTCATTTGTGATTATCTCTATTGCCGTTTCAGAGTCCATTGACCTTGATTTTCCTCTAAACTGTTCATCAATCTTCACATTTGCACTCTTAACAATTTTCTACAATCTCTTGTTAAAACATCTATATGCCTTGCTCTTAGATGAATAACCAATAAATATTCCTTCATCATTTCTAGGATCAAATTTACCAATATACTCATCTCTTCTAATATAGCATTTACTTCCAAATATTCTGAAATATTTAAGAGTGGGAGTACTACCAAACCATAGTTCATGAGGGGTCTTATCGGTTTCACCTTTGATGTGAACCCTGTTGAATGTGTAAACTGTTGTATTCACTTCTTATCTCCAATATATATGAGGTAGGTTTTCTTTTGATATCACGCTTCTAGTTGCATCCAAGATAGTTCTATTTTTCCTTTCCACAACTCCATTCTGCTGGGGTGTCTAGGATGCTGATAACTGTCTTTTGGTCCCATTCACTTCACAGAATGTATTAAATTCTTTAGATGTGAATTCACCTCCTTGATCTGATCTCAAATATTTGATTTTCTTACTGGTTTCATTTTCTACCATCACCTTGAATAGTTTGAATTTCCCAAAAGCTTTAGATTTCTCCCTGAGAAAAGTAACCCAACACATTCTAGAATAGTCATCAATGATTAGCATAAAATACCTATCTCCTTGTAAACTTCTAGTTCTTGCTGGACCACATAAATCAATATGAATTAAGTCAAGAGCATTATTGGATTTATTTGGTATACTCTTAAAAGATTCTCTAACTTGCTCTCCAATTTGACATTCCTTACATACCAGATTGTGAGGTTTAACAATCTTAGGTAAATGTCTTACTGTCTTAGTTGTACTTATTTTCACAATGCAATCAAAGTTTACACGAAAAAGTCTCTTATACCCTAACCAACTTTCATCAATATGTGCAATCAAACATGCTTTCACATTGTTATTCAAATGAAAGATATTACCTCTAGTCTGATTACTGGTTGCAATTTCTAAGCCAATTCTATTCATGATTTTGCATTTACCATTCTTGAATTGTAATTGAAATCCTTTTTCAACTAATTGACCAACACTCAAAAGATTATGCTTCAAACCTTCAACATAGTAAACATTATCAATATTGTGCTTACCATCAAAAGATATAGTTCCTTTTCTTTTGATCAAACAAGCTTTATCATCTCCAAATCTCACTAGTGTTGGCAATATTACATTATAAGGATATTGAGAAGGTTGTTGATGATTATGGACATAACTAATTAAAGATGTTTTACTATCTTGATATTATTATTTTGTCATTGTTGTCAAGAAATTGATTTTCTAATTCAGTATGATGTTGCCATATCTTGAGAAGTATGATATGAAGATTATAAAGAAGTTGGTAAAAACACAGGAAAGAATATGATGAATAAGGGGATAAGATATTCAATGGGCAACTACTACCGAGTTAGACAATGATGAGATCTTGATGTTTTAGATTATTTTAACATCATACATATGTTGTAAAATGTAAAGGTTAATACTATACTATGTTATCAAGCAAAGAACCTAGTCGGTAAACCCTAAGGAACCTAGTCAGTAAACCCTAAGGAACCTAGTCGGTAAACCCTAAGGTTATCACAGTCGGTTAATGAAGACAGAATGTCTATCGAGTGAAGTTTAGTATTCACCAAGTTGTAACCGAGCTATAATAGAATGCATTAAATGTTTACATGTGATATTTAATGAAAGAAGCTGATGAGCTGGAGCGGATCAATGATTGGCAAGTCGTGGAAGAAGTTTGTTAAGCGAATTTAAGGCAATGGAAAGTTGGCAAGAAGATCTACAGCTTAGATTGAACCGCATTACCCTAACACAGGTTCCAAGGTGAATGTGCAAGTTCCAAGGCAGGGTAAAACATTTTTAGATCAAAAGATACAATGAACCTGGACAAGATTGAAGATCTGATGGCTATGATTGATCATGGGAAATGTGATCAATGAGATTAAGTGGTTAGAAGATTGTTTCTAAATAGGAAACTATTGATAAACAATGTATGTGGGAAAGTGTACGCATAGGGATGCTACATAGTGATAACCAAGCACAGAAGCTTGAAGACCTATTAGAATAATAGAGTATTGATGTCCAGCAGATAGATAAGATTAGTTCTATGTCTAGATTGTATTGAACAAATAGGAATCTGCTTTAGCATTTTAGATGTGAAGTTGCAGATAGATTGTATTACTATTATTTTGTGAAAGTGACAGGAAATCTCTTAACTGAGTGGACTTAACAGTCTTATATGTAAATCCTCTAATAAGGTGACATTCTGATTGAGTGTTTGAAATCCTTTGACAAGGTCACTTCTAACAAAGTGAAGATCCTAACAGATCTGAGGGAAATCCCTTAACCAGGTCACATCTAGCAATGTGTTTGTAATCTTTAATAGGATTTGCTTTTAACTGAGCATACTCTAGAAGAGTATATTTCTTAGTGGGTCTGAAATCCCACAATGGTTTTTCCCTATTTGGGTTTCCACGTTAAATCTGGTGTTATGAGGTTTATATTGTTCATATGCTTTTGAGTTTGCATGTTTGACAGTTTTTGGTTATATGACTGATATATATGTTATCGAGGTTGAATCTAATGTTTTTATGGATGATTAAGTTTGTATGATTCACCCCCCCCCTTCTCATCTTGTTGGCTATTGGATCTGTACTTATATTAAGTATCAGAACTATCAACTAGACCTCCATTGTATTCTTGAAAGGTTAAGAATTTACTCTTATCACCAGTCATATGATGTGAACATCCAGAATCAATGATCCATTCATCCTTATCTTCAATTTTAGCTGCCAGGGCTTGCTCTACCGGTTGAACAATAGGTGTCGATTGATATTTTATTATAGCAACAAAAGCCCATCCATTGCCTGTTGGATCCTCATTAGAATAATCAGTAACTCCTTCATCAACATAATAACATGATTTGTCTCTATTCTTCTTAAACTTGTATCTCTAATAATCAGGGTTAGGCTTATATGTTCTTTTAGCTTCTTCTTTCAATCTTGCATGTCTAAATAGACACCTAGATGCCATGTGACCAATCTTATTGTAGTTAAAACATTTAAAGGGTGCTTTACCTTCATACTTACTTCCAATTGGACCTTTAGGCATTTTCCTTGCAAATAGTGCTTCAAGCTCTTCCAGTTCTTCATTCTCCTTTCTGATTTCTTCAAGTTCTCTTGCATAAAAGGCTTTCCAATCAGATTTCTTAGATGATAATGATGATGATGCAGATGATGATGATGATACTTTGAAAGCTAGATCTATCTTAATAGTAGCAACAAGACCAAATTCCTCAAGTTCAAAAGCTGAAAGTTTTCCAACCAAGGTGTCTCTAGATACTGATGAATTAGGCATTGTTCTCAATTCATTTATAGCAGTGACTTTCATTTTATATGCTGGTGGCAATGCTCTTAAAACTTTAGAAACAATCTCATATTCACTTAAGGTTCCTCCACAACATTGTATACCCAGAACAATTTCATTTACTCTTTCCATAAAAGCAGAAATCCTTTCATCTTCTTCCATTTTCAAATTTTTATACCTGACCCAGAAGCATTCAAGATTTGCAATTTTGACTGTGGAATCTCCTTCATTCAATGTTTCCAATTTGTCCCAAATAGATTTTGCAGTAGATCTATCTGATAATCCCATGATTTGTTGATTTGACAATGCACTCAAAAGTGCTTCTCTTGCTTTGCAATCATTTTCCTCATCTTTAGCCAAGGTTGGTTGATTAGGTTGACCTTGAGTAGGAACAACATACCCATTCTTTGTAACATCCAATATGTCTTTTCCAATGCAATTCAAATGTGTCTCCATCCTGATCTTCCATATGCCATAGTTGGTTCCATCAAGTTTAGGACTGCCCTTCCTAAAATAGTTAGAAGACATTGGATCTCCTCAAGCTGTTAAACTTCTACAAAAAGAGGACTAAGCTCTGATACCAATTGTTAGGTCCCAAAGACAACTTAGAGGGGGGGGGGGGGTGGGGTAAATCAGTTGTCCAATAAATTCAAACCAAAATTAACTTAACCAAAACTTAATTCTTAATACCGGTAAACCAAAATTTATGCCAGTAGATAGTTTTATCAGTTAATTGCAGTACCGGTAAAGATTAATGCATGAAATAGAAAGAAAATAACATCCACAACACATAACACATATATTTGTATGTGGAAACATTGTAAGGGGAAAAACCATGGTGGGAAGCCTTACCCACAACCAGATGATACTACTACTGATAGTATGTGTGTACAATATGGAGTCTGTACATGCAAAAAGGCCATCTGCCTAGAGCTCACTACCAACTGTCTTACCCTATCTTGACAACATGGCTTCGATGTCTATGACATTGTATTGGTTGTGTGGGTAGAGACAATGAAAAATGCTGGCAGGAAGGGGATTGCTTCCCATTCCTATTGTGTGAGTTGGCAAGGAAGGACACCGAAAATCTCTCTTCGCTTAAACATTAATGATGAAAGATCACGTGTACGAATCTTCATAGAAAGGAGCAAAGGCGAGTTTCCAGATTGTTCTTATGGCTCTGTTTGTTTTGCATCGGCCTGAAGCCTGGTTTTTGTTTCACCTGAAAGAATTATAGAAGTAGTATCATAATGGGGGGAATCAAAAACATAATGGAGTCATCCTCGTGTGAGCTTTGGGGGAAAAATGAGGAGGTCTGGAGGGAAATTGTGGATGGGGAATGGAGACCTTTGTTCAGAAAATTCATGGATAGACCATTAGCTCACAGATTTATTTGTGAGCAATTGGGATAATGGGGTGCTACATGTGGATGGGGTTGAGTTCAGAATCAAAAAATCCTTCATTGCTAAAATTTCTTCATTTGTAGGTTTTTGTTAGATGATTACTCAATTAGGTTGATGATTTTTTATTGAGAATTAATCCTATTGTACTACTCAAAATAGAATCTTCTTATGCTGGATTCAATACCGGTTTAGCTCTGATTATCTTCTTCAAACCTTCCTTGAATCTTGAATGATGTCTGCATGTAAAGCTCTACTTATATTTGCATATACCTTATTACAATCATTTTTCCAATTCCATATCAATCTCACAAATGAGATCTTACATTTATACCATAACCTAAGACCAATTGAGTAGGTCGACTCACTAAGAATATTACAATAAAATCATTTACAAATGAATCAATATCCGATGTATCATGTCAGCTCAATGCGTTTATAATAATAACAAATCATCTTCATAACTTGTCATGCTAATCTGGAATAGATATGCTTTTCAGTGCATAACCTGGACCTATTTGCCGATAACAACAAATATGCAAACTCGATTAGATTAATAACCAAATCACCAAAACCAAGTGATCAAATAGTGTCTTTGACATAACCAAGTAGTCTCCAAGTCATTCCAAGTGTCGGTGAATAATATAACCTGTCGATGAACCAAATACCGATGACTGTGCATAAATCACTGACTTGCCAATGAACATAATCAAGAATCTCGAAGTGCTGATAAATGTTGACAAGTGTTGACATCAATGACAAAACCATATCAACATATCCAAAATACCAACAAGAGTAACCCAAAATTTTCCTTCATCACTTCTAGGATCAAATTTTCGTAATGCATCATCTCTTCTGATATAGAATTTACTTCCAAAAATTTTGAAATATCTGACAGTAGGAGTATGACCAAACCATAATTCATAAGGAGTCTTACCCGCATCACCTTTTATGTGTACTCTGTTAAAAGTGTATACAATGGTATTGACAGCTTCTATCCAATAGATATTAGGCAATTTAGCTTCAGTCATCATTGTCCTTGCAACATCCAATATGGTTATATTCTTTCTTCCCACTAATCCATTTTGCTATGGGGTTCTAGGTGCAGAAAGTTGTCTTCTGATTTCATGCTTCTCACAAAAGTTGTTGAACTCACCGGATGTAAACTCACTGCCTTGATCTGATCTTAAACATTTTATCTTCAATCTTGTTCTTGTCTCCACCATAGCTTTAAAATTTTTGAATATCTCAAGAGCTTCAGATTTTTCTTTCAAATATGCAACCCACATCATTCTAGAATAGTTATCAATAAGTAACATAAAATATCTATCACCTTGGAAAATTTTAGTCCTTGCCAGTCCACATAGATCAATATGAATAAGATCAACAATTTGATTAGATTTATCATGTATGCTTATGAAAGAAGTTCTAACTTGGTTACCCATTGACATTCTCTACATACCGGATTGTGAGGTTTAACAATCTTGGGAAAATCTTTGATAGCTTGTGTTGAACTGATCTTGACTATGCAATCAAAATTTACATGACACGTCCTCTTATACCATAACTAGCTTTCATCAATCTGAGCAATCAAGCAAGCCTTCTCATCGGAGTTTAGATGAAAGATGTTTCCTTTGGTCTGAGTTCTAGATGCAATCTCCAATCCCGATCTATTGATAATCTTGCATTTACCATCCTTAAATTGCAAATGAAATCCTCTATCGACCATCTGACCTACAGTTAAAAGATTGTGTTTTAAGCCTTCAACATAATAAACATTATCAATATTAGTCTTACCATCTAAGGATATTGTTCCTTTTCCTTTCATTCTACATGCATTGTTGTCTCCAAATCTGACTAGTCTGCCATCAAATTCTTACAGAGTTAAGAACTTCCTCTTGTCACTAGTCATGTGATGTGAGCATCCACTATCTAGAACCCATTCCTCCTTTTCTTTAATTTTAGTAGCTGAAGGCTTCTCCTTAGTATGAGTAGCTTCAATGACAGATTCCAGAGAATCATCCTTGATAGCAATAAAGACCCAATCTTTACCAGAGCTTCCATTACCAGATCCACTTATAGGTTCTTCATCATCATCATTATCATCATCATCATCATCATCAATAATACCAAGATCATCATCGTCAGCATAAGAACATGATTTATCCTTATTCCTTCTAAATCTAGGCCTATTATGATAGTTTAGATTAGGCTTATAATTCCTCATACATCTTTCTTGATTCCTAGAATCTCTCTCATGACATCTAGAAGCAAAATCACCAATCTTTTTGCATGAAAAACATTTAAAAGGGACTTTTCCTTCATACTTACTTCGAGCCGGTCCTTCAGGGTTTTTTCTAGAAATTAGAGCTTCCAACTCTTCAATTTGTTTGTCTTCTCTCTCAATATCTTCCAAATCTTTAGCATACAATTTCTTTCAATCTTTCTTCTACTTATCAGAGGCAGATGCTTTAAATGCAGTCTCTATTTTAGTAGCACTCTGATCTCCAAGTTCATCAAGCTCAAAAGCAGTCAATTTCCCAAGTAATGTGTCTCTAGTAATAGAGGTATTTGACATTGTCCGAAGTTCATTAATTGCAATAGACTTCATCTTGTAAGATGGAGGTAGAACTCTCAGAATCTTTGACACAACCTCATCCTCACTAACTGATATGCCACAACATTTGATTCCCATGGTAGTTTCATTCACTGTATCCATGAAAGAACTAAACTTCTCATCTTCTTTTATCATCAAAGTTTCATATCTTACCTGGAAGCCTTCAAGTTTTGCAATCTTTACTGCTTGGTCACCTTCATAAAGAGTTTAAAGCTTTATCTAGATCTAGTTTGCATTCTCCAACTCTATGACATTCAATAGCTTTTCATCAGATAGGGCACTCAACAATGCTTATTTTTCTCTAACATAATTTTCATCTTTCTTTAGTTCATCAGCAGGTGTTAGTGTTCTAGAATTAGGATCATGAGGTATATACCCTTTCTCCACTATCTCCCAAACATAAGCTCCAAGACATCTCAGATGAATCTTCATTCGCTCCTTCCATATCTTGTAATTTGTGCCATTAAATCTAGGACTCTCCTTTTGGTAGGGATTAAATGTGGAACTAGATGCAGATACCGTTAGATCTCCTCAAGAAGTTAAGCTTCAGTAGAGAGGACCTTGCTCTGATACCAATTTCTAGACATATCTAATACCGAGAGAAAACTGAGAGGGGGGGTGAATCAATTTTCTATCAGTAATCAGAACTATTGCAGATTATAACCTTATTGTCAGAGCACAAGGAAACCAACACAATGATAGAGAAAACATGAAATCGCAGTACACACACCACCAATATTTAGATGTGGGAAACCTAGTAAAGGGAAAAACCACGATGGGAAACCCTACTCGCAATCGGATTATACTTTTGAAGCAGTATGTGAAATAATTACAATGGGGATTGCACTTGCAATCAAGCCAACATCCTAGAGATCATTTCTCATCACAAAAGAGAAGTCTCACTGACTTACAAAAGCATTGAACTACAATTCAAAAAGATTGAACTATGAAAGTAGCATCTCCTAATGCTTGATACAGTTCCAATTAAGCACAGATGTCTGTCCTGCAACACCAAAACCTTTCGATGAATGATCTAACAATGTTTGCACATAAACCTTCCTCTGATAGTGCATACATAACCATCAATCCTATACCATACCATCAATCACAAAAACCATATCCAATTACATGAATAAGTCACCTATAAATGCATATCATCAACCTTATTGATAAGGTTGGCTAAACCCTAAACCCATAAACCCATAATTACAAAAATTACATCACATGATATCACCAGGCCAATATTATGATTTACATTACATAACATGGCCCTAAAACAAATTCACAAGCAATTATATCCATTGAAAATTACGATAAGACCAATCACCAACATGTTTTACCAACTTGTAGAAACCCTCAGTGCAATAGCACATAAAGTCTAACAGAATCCAAATAGGACCACCGTAATAGCATGCCAACCAATGCAAAGTCACCAAATAATTAGGACATGATCAAGAAGCACCTTCAACATGCTTGAAACCATTTCCATAAGTTGGACCAAAATCATCTAACCAAATCATCAAGTATCACTAACTGATAAAGCTAAGAGGTACTGGGAAATACCAACCGGGAACATAAGTGATAGCTACCAAAGCACCAAATCATGAACAAACAGAATGTGGCAAGCATGTAACCATCTTGAATAAGCATCCAAAAACCAAAACTAGGGATCGGATCATGCCAGATCAGAATCGTAGCCAAAACCAAGATAAACACCAAGTGTAACCAAGATAGGTCCAACCGGGATACAGTGTTAACATCAATGACAACACTTAACCAAATCTAGCATATTACCAATAAATACCTCAAACCAACCCCACCTACTTGTTTTGGTTTATAGATACTTTCCCATCCCAACAATAAAATTTTGTCCTAATCAAGGTTTACATTCCAAAATAAATTCCACATCTTATGCTCAATCACCTTGAGGATTTTTAATGGAATCCTAAGACACGATGTAGAATAAATAGGGTTGCTTGAGATCACTAAATTTAACATTAGAATTTGACCCATGAAGGTTAACCATTTTCTCTTTCGACCATCCATTTTTTTTAGACAACTATCCACCAAATTGTTCCAAAGATTTGATTTGCAAGCACCGCCAAAGAGTAGAATCCCAAGAAATTTTCTTGGTAAGGCACTCGATTTGATCCCTAGAATCGAAGCTATATCCCATTTCTTCTCAAGGCTTATGTTGAAAAAGATCTTAGATTTTTTCTAGTTGATTTTTTGTCCAGAAGAATGACTATAGAAATCTAATGTAGTTTTCACACACTGAGCCTCAGAGAGGGAAGATTCACCAATACAAAGTGTACTGTCAACAAATTATAGATATAAAGAAGAATTGATCACTCTATCAATCTTCACCCCCTTCCATTGACCCTCATACCTCTTCTTGGAGATTAGTCTTCCCAAGACCTTGACAATAATGATAAAGAGGAAGGGACAAATTGAGTCTCCTTGTTGAATCCCCCTTGATGTTTGTAAAAAAAACCAATGACTACCACTAATTTCAAGATAAAAAAAATGTGGCTGCAAATGCAATGTTGCACCCAATCCACCCATTTTTGACAGAAGTTGAATCATGCCAAAAATTTTACTATAAAACTTCTATCAACCTAATCATAGGCTTTTTTGATATCCAACTTTATAAACATTATGTTTGTGCCAACTAACCTTATCGAGTGGATGACCTCATGAGCAATAACTATACCTTCCATAATAGATCTATTAGGAACAAACCTATTTTGTTCTTTAGAGATAATGGAGGCAAAAACATTCTTCAACATATTAGCAATGAACTTATAAATAACTTTATACTAGTGTTACACAATGAAATAGGCCTAAAATCATGAAAAGAATCCATATTTTCCTTTTTTAGATTTAGGGAAATTAGATTGTTATTCAAATCTTTTAAAATAGAATTATTAGATCTATATTCCTTTACAAGACACCAAAAATAATCTTTAACGATGTACCAAAATTTCTAAAAAAAAATTGTAGGGAAACCATCTAGTCTAGGAGTCTTCTCAGTTCCCATGGAAAATAGAGAAATCTTGATGTCCTAAAGTTTGATGGGTTATAGAATCATGAGGATCAACTTTGGGACTACATTTAATATATCATCACAAGACTCCCCATCCCCTCTCTCCTCCATTGAAAATAGGCTTTGAAAATAATTGACTGCCTCCTTATTAATATCTTCCCCATTATCCAACCTTCGACCATCCATACTTCTGATCGCATGAATTCAACTACAAGATCACCTTGCCTTGACTAAGTTATGGAAAAATGTTGTGTTATGATCTACCTCCTTTAACCAACATTCCCTATAATTTTGGCACCATAATATCTCCTCTTGTAGTAAGACTTTTAGAATATTGTGAATTTAAGAATTTCTCTTCAAGAAAATCAAATTCTTCCATACCATCTTTAATAAACTTCTTGTAAGATCTTCCAATCTTTTTTCTATTAGAAAATGCTCAACAAAAATCTCTTTGAAGTGCACTCTATTCTATTCCTTCAAGATGGACTTCACAAATTGTATTTTTTTTTAAAGAAAAGTTTTGTTACCTTCTGTAACATGAACATTCTTCCACCATTGATTAATAAGATCTCTGGGACCTTCTTCTTGAAACCACATCTTTTCAAATTTAAATGGACATATAATGGGAATGGAATCATTCTATAACAATAAAGATTTCCGATAATGGTCTGATCTTGAGCAAGGCAAGATGCTACCTTCAAAAATGAAGGCTTGTTCAGCCCATTTCCCTACAAGGAAAAAATGATCTAGTTTCTCAACAATGTTCAAAAATTGCTATCTTTGATTAGTCCAGGTGAAAGAACCAATGTTACGCTTTACTTCCAATAATCCATTACTAATAATAGAGTTCTGGAAATCAACTTGAATTGCCCCAAAAATTCGCTTGCCCCCTTTTTTATCTGTTGCTTCTAACATCACATTAAAATTCCCACCAATAATCAACACCTTTTCGCTATAATCTTGAATAATATTGGAGACACATTGTCACACCTCCTGTTTCTGACTAGTATTCATTAGATCATAGAAATTTAGGAAGTAGAACTCCCCATTAACAGTTTTGAAAAAAAACCCTCACAAATTTCCAGGACTTGTCATGTAGAATCAAGTCCACCTTCACTTTAGAAGGATCCTACAAGAAACTCAATCCACCATAAGCTCCTTTGGCCTCAACAAAAACCCTTCCCAAAAACTTACACTTCTGAGAAACCTTCCATCTTCCTCCCTATTAAGCTTAGTTCATTGAAGAAATAGAACATCAGGGCGCGTCTAATCAAAACATCATCTAATCAGAGACCTCTTGTTAGAGGAATTGAAGCCCCTAATATTCCAAGATATGGTTTTAATGGCTTTTGGGAAGGGAAAATGCCCTTGCCAGATCTAAGTTTCTTTTGGCCTTTGACACTTCCAACATTCTCTAGCTTCATCTTTGTAGTCTTCAATCCCCTAAATTTCTTCTCTCCATTATTTACTTTGATAGTAATGGATTTGGATTGAGTAATAGTTCATATCTTTAAAATAAATTTCATCTCACCCAACCATAGAACATCTTCATCTAGATTTTTTTTATCAGCCAAATCTCCAAAATCTCTAACAGGGGTTGTCCACTCAATTTCTATTCAAGGGGAAGGATATTTAATAGGTGACATATGAATATCCTTTATAGGTAGCACCTCATTATGTAACAACCTCAAAATTTCTAGTTCTACATTTGATGTTTTTATTGGCCCCAAATTTTGGCCTAAAGGTGTCATCACCTCCAAATTTAAATCCTTACCACTAGCACCCTCCTGACTCTTAATCTCCACATAGGGGTTTATTTGGTTAGTTACTATACCAAGCATAGGAGACCCATTTTCCAACAAAGAAATAAATTCCACCTATTCTCCTCCTTGCTTGTATGTGGGATTGAACCCACTCAGATATACATTATACTTTCCTTCAAATCAACTTGGTTGATCATATTCTTCAGAACATCATCTCCGTCAAACCCTTCCTTCAAAAACCCATTAATTTTCAAGTTAGAATGGTTCTCCAAATAAATGTCCTTTGGCCAATGTTTTAACTCTTTGAAGAGGAAGCAAAGAGATTGTTTCCATTATTTCACCAGCTGAGGGTTTCATTTCTTTGTCTAAATTTAAATCTGTCCCATAGTATTGACAGGATGGGCATTAGTCGAGTAGGTCTCACCCGCATTTGTACTCTTATCAACTAGTTGATTGATTAGAATGATGTTTTCTTGTGTTTTACCTTTTTGTTGACTATACAGTCCTCAACCAAAGGTTGGCCTCTTTGCACAACTTACAATTCTCAATTATTTCCTCCACCTTGATCTCTTGCCACCAAAGTCCCTTAGTAGTTTTGATCTAATTGGCCCTAGGAAAAGAGGGAAATGGTATCTAGTATATGCATATCCTTGTGTACATACTAAAATACTTCTTCTATAGAGCTTCATCACCTTAATGAATCTACCAATCTTATTGCCAATGGTCTTTTAGGTCTCCAAGTCCCATTATTCCTGAGAGAGGTTGTAGAGGTGAATCAATACTAGAATTTCCTTTGTGGAAGCTTTCTTGGGATCAAAGTTTGGGGACTAGTGTAATGCCCGCCAAAATACCTTAGAGAAAATAACTAAACTGACCAACAAATAGAGATTTTTTTTTTAAACATCTACTAATACAACATAATAAACTATCATCAATCAAGAACATATATTAACATCTAAATTAATTATTAAAATGTCATGAACGTAACCATAATTATGGCAATATATAACGCAAGTGGAATAACAATACATCTCACCAACATCCATTCCTTAGGGTACTTCTGTTGGCATTTTTGATGTTTATGTTGTGATTGTCATTGATGGACACACACTTGCATTGAGATCCTCTTTATATGTATGAGTTAGAGCACAACCGGTATTTGTTCCAACCTAGATGTTGAATTATAGTCTTTAAACCATTGAGTTTTGCAGAATGTGTTTCCCGGTCTAAAGCGGCATGTTGACCCCAAGTGGTACGAAGGACCAAAGCGACATAACACATTTTTACCAATCTTCATTTTTGTCAAACCGACAATTGGCATTTTGTATGAACCGGTAATACTATGTGATGAGTTGCCAACCGGAATTTTGTGATGAGTTACCATCCACCGATCGTTTGATGGTGCCGACACATTAACTGTTCTTTTTGTGTCATGGTACCAAGTATGTCCAGGTTCATTGAACCTAGGAAATTGTAATGTAATCCTATTAGACCAACATGAAATCAGATTCCTTTATAAGGACATCATGTCTAGGGTTTTATGTTGTTGATGAGGTCGCAACAAAAGTTTATATTGTTGCTAGGGTTTAAGGTGGCTGAGTAGTTGGAAAGAATATGAATGTGTAGGAGACTGTAGTAATCCAGGAGTGCATTAAGAATGAGCTATCAAGGATCTAACCGAGCAATTTGTGCTATTAGATAGATCAAACACTTGTTGATTACTCACATCTTTGACAAGTCTATAGCCCTTAACCAGGTAGGCCCAAAAACCTTTTTGTAAATCCTCTAACAAGGTGGTTCACATTTGTGGATCTGAAATCCTCTGGCAAGGTAGTCTTTAATCGGACTTATCTCCTAATAGAGATTGAGATTCCTAACAGGATCTGTTCTGGTAAAGAACATTGTAAGACCTTATCCGGTCTGGTTCCTATTCTGCAGATAGTTACTTGTGAATTCCATCTCACCGTGGTTTTTCCCATTTGGGTTTCCACGTCAAAATCTATTGTGTTATGGTGTTTGTGCTTCTATGGGTGAATGCATTATTAGCTATTTGGTTTGCATGTTTGTTAACTAGTTTGTTTGTTAAATTGTTTTACCGGTTTACTGTTAGTCTTGCAAAGTGTTTAAGTGCAGAGATTTTTGGCATACTAATTCACCTCCTTTCTCTTAGTATTCATCAATTGGTATCAGAGCCTACCTTTCTATAAGTTTAACCACTTGGAAAGAGATGTGGGGGAATACACTTTGAGGGAACTTACCCACTGGCTCACTCAATCTGAGCAAGCCTATGATGATCTTATGGTCAAATACAAGGCATCTCAAGCAAAAAGGAGAGAACATGCAGAAAAACTGATGGAGCTATCTGAAAATAGTTCTTCAAATGAAGCAAACATGGAAGCCCTAATTTCTGAAGTAAATAAGTTGAATGAATCAAACTCCAACTTGAGAAAGGAGTTGGAAGGACTGACCATCCGGATGTGTCAAGAGCTTGAGAATCGAAGGAAAGCTGAAGATCTAGTGAAAGAAAGAGATCATGAGATCTCTAAGCTGAAACAAGAGATGAGTGCCCTAAATGCTCAACTACATGCAAGCAAAGTGGAAAAGGAAGACATGCAAGGAGAACTGAACACTGCCATCTTTGAGAATGAAAACCTGTTGGAAACAAATGCTGCTATTTCCAAAGAACTCTTTGAGTCAAAGGAAATACTTGCTAAGTTCAACAAGAGCACTGTCAAGCTAGATCAAAAGCTTGAATCTGCCAAACTGGTCAAGAATACCAATGGACTTGGTTATTCCGGTCATGAGGTAGGTGAGACCTCTGGTACAAATGCTGGAACATCAAAGAAACAACTGGCATCAAAGGATAAAGGTAAGCAAAAGTTTAAACTTGTTTTCTTTAACTATCTTAAAGAAGGACATACTGCAAACGTGTGTAGGAGTAAGGCTTACAACAATTTTCCTTATTTCCTTAATGATAAGCCTAGATCCTATAGATTTGATGGTAACTGTTATGCATGGAACAAGCATGGGCATAGAGCATCTGAATGCAAGTCTATTATGAATAACATTGGAAGATATCCTCAGAGGACCCAAGGAGCTAGTCTTGAACCTTTTGTGAACCAGAATCACAACCGATTTAATGCCTTCAATCATCAGCCAAAAAGTGCTAGTTATCAAGCAGCAACCAGATGGAGAGAAAATTGTATGATCTATCATGGTCATGGTCACACTACTGCAACATGTAGAAGGAAGAATGGAAACCTGAACAATGGACCTTGGAGAGCACCTGAATTGGTCTGCTATCACTACAACAAACTGGGTCACATTGCTAGATTCTGTAGATCAAGAAGGAACATATCTGATGATATACCAGTCACTCTAGAAGGAAACATTAATGTTGACATTGTTTAAGCAGACATGAACAAAATATGGAAGGAGAAACCAGTGGTGTTACAAGAGGAACCGGTTTCTGCACCTAGTGTGGAAATCACGGAATCGACAAACTAAGCTTCAAAAGGCTTAGGGGAGAAAACGACGAAATGTTTTGAACCCCCGATTTACACTGGTAAAAGTCCTTAACCGGTATGTGATACTTGTCATTTGGCAGAAGACTGGAAATAGTAAAAAGGAAAATTAGGGTTTACGCCCTAATGGAGGAGCATTAATGATGATAGGTGAGGAATATGTTTAAAAGAATTTTTCAAATCATTTCTCACTATCAGTTTTTGAGCGAAGAAAAGTTTTTTCTCAAAGAGAAGAGCGACGAAAAGGCGATTTGAGTAGAGATTTTGAGAAATTGAGAAACCGAGAAGGAGATTCAAATTCAAACTGGAAACGGTCAAGTGGAGAACACAAAGTGGTGATTCAGCAACCGACGGAGTGTGAAGTGAAGGAGAATCGGCAAGCCCTAATTTCACGTGTTTCAAAAGGTTTCTCAAGTTCTCAAGATTTCTATCATTGCTTCCGCATCTCATACCAGTTCTAGTGCATCTGTCGAGTCTACTAGTTTTATTCAAAGGAAGTCCAAGTATAGTGCCCTATCACAAGTTCCAGTTGGTGTGATAGTAGAAGAGGGAATTTCTAACTACATAGATTGCAAGATAGAAGACCTAGGGTCTTTAGCTATCCACACCCAGTTAGGCTTATTTTGTGGAAAAGACAAGAAGATCAAACTAGAGTTTAATATTTTGGAGAAGAAAAAGCTCCACAATGTTGTTTACTTCCTGGAAGATTTCATAGAGGATCATATAAGGATCATTCTAAGCAGAGTCCATGGTGATAAGATGTACCTGGAGAGAACACATGACAGCATGCCACAGGCAATTCATGCAATCACCAGATTCTACAACACAGGGGAAGTGCCAGCCCTGAGGATGGTAAGCAAAACTGAAATGTCCAAGCTCACCAATTTAGTGAGTAACTCACAAGGCATGATAGTAAATTCCATCAAGGATGATCTAGTTAAGTATGCATGTATGGTGATTAGATACCGGACATTCTCAGCCAACAGAATTAACTTTGTATCTGTTGTAGTGGTAAATGCCGCTTACCGAATGATAAAGGAGGATACATCATTTGATCTGTGCATTGGTATGTAGAGACAACTACTGTTGAATCTAAAAATGATCAAACAGGATAATGCACTTCGGTTCAAGTTTGGAGAACTACTGGTTGGGTTGTTCTTCTATTTCCAAGGCTACTTTCCAGGAGTAGGAGATGTCCAATGGTTTGGTGACCAACCGGTGACCAAGAAAATCAAGGAAAGCATTGAAGAAATTGGAACCAGCTACCCTGATGTTCTGAGCAAGTATTTTGATGAATTCAGAAGGAAAATGAGCCAAAGAGTGAGGATATCAGGTGACATCATCAAGAAATATGAGGACGATATCTATTTCACCATCAAGGTGGATCAATGCATAATGGAGGTCGTTGAGCCTAGACAGGAAGAAGTGGAGCCAATGGGCTATGAGGTGATGTATGATATGCTCGAAGGGTATGCCTCTACCCTTATTGCCTCACCTCTTGATCCTAAGGTGAAGAGAACTAGCACCTACCTAGAGAGGATAGCACCGGTCGAGTAACCACCAATAATGAAAGAAAAAGAACCAGTAGTAAAGAAGGCAAAGGTAGTGCCTGCTACATCTGCACCGATTACTACTGAAACTTCAAAAGTGACCAAGCGGTCACCAGCCAAGAAGAAACTGGAAGCGGCACTGGCTAAAGTGTTCGAGAGGAAGAGGAAGACAAGGAATACCTCTCCAAACTTAGAAGAAACTGTGTCTGAGGAAAAGCCAAAGAAAACACGTCAAGCAAAGAGGAAGACAAAGAATGAACTGACATCTTTTGCATCGGTAAATATAGATATCTCTTCCTACAAACCTTTGACACATTGTCAAAGAACAATAAAGAATATTAGGAGGAAAGTGCTAAATGACTTAATTGAGTGTTTTGATGACTTTAATGATGATGAAAAGGAAGAGATTGAAAAGGAAATAATTCAGTATTTATGTGCTAATGATCGATTGCCCTCAGAGATTAAGTCTTAGACACCGGATTATTTATATATGTCATTAGATAATAGATGGTACATTGCCATAGAAAAGGAACAGGAAATTAGGGAGAAAGTTTTTGCACAGTACTTTCCTAACCTGTCAAATTCTGAATTGTTTGATGTTATTGACCAAAATAAAGGACTCTTCTTCACTAGAAGAAGAAGACTTTGACTATTAGAGGGTAGAGTTGATGATGTTGAAAAAGACACTCATCTGTATATGAGAACTGTTGTCCAGTCTCACAAAGTGTGTCTAGCCAACTGACAAGCTGAAGAAGAACTGGTTATATCTAAACTGGATGAAGTATTTGATGATTAAGGAAATCTAGTTGTTGAACCAATCAACACCATTGATGTCGATACTCTGGACGTTGAGGATGTTACTCAGGAAACACCATCTAAGGCAACAAGGTAGGAGCAATAGGCTAAATAGGTTGATAAGCAAGCCAAGGACAGACAAGAAGCAGCAAAGGAAGAGGCAGAGCAGAGGAAAAAGGATGAAGAAGAGAAGAAGAAGAAAGATGAAGAGAAGAAGAAGAAAGATGAAGAGGAGAAGAAGAAGAAAGATGAAGAGGAGAAGAAGAAGAAGGATGAAGAAGAGAAGGAAAATAGAGATGAAGAAGAGAAGAAGAAAAAGGATGAAGAGGAGAAAAAGAAGCAAGAAGAAGAAAAGAAGAAGAAGGAAGCAGAAAGGACGAAGAAGGAAGAGGAAGATAAGGAACAGGAGAAGAAGAAGGAAGTAGAAAAGAAAAAGGCTGAGGAGGACAAGGAAGCAGAGAAGAGGAGAGAAGCAGAGAACAAGAAAGTAGAAGAGGACAAGACATGAGAAGTGGAGAAGAGCACCCAGATGGATACTCCGAAGGCAACTAGGAGTCAAGCTAAATCAGCTGGTCTCACCAGTCCTATTGATCTCCAGTCTACAAGTGAAACGGAGCTAATGTAGAGCATCAAGGTAGCTCAAGAGCACCTTGAAATCATTTGATGAAAGGAGAAGGATGTAATTCAAGCGGCTATGGATACGCTTACCAGATTGATACCCGGTACAAACCTTCCCAACATAGATTCATCACTTTCTAAACTCAAGCTCTTATGCATAGTAGTGGATGATCAGGTGCAGAGCCTTGAAGAGGCAACAAAGGCCAATGTCAAGAAGGAGCATCAAAAAGCTCTTAATATAGCTCTGGTGAAGAAATTAAATGAGCTCCGGGCTGAACTGAAGAAAGAACAAAAGGATATAAGGGACGCTCTAGATGAGGAGAATCTGCTACTCAGCAAGATTTGCCAACACCATCTATTCTATGATGATGTGCTAGCTCAAAAGAAAAAACTTGAAAAGGACTTGCAGTCCTACTTGAGCACATTCAAGCCGCCTTATGATTCCTTTACAACTTATGGGTAAATCATTCACCGGTTTCCCATCCAGTCAACAAAAATGGAGCAAGAGATCAGCACTCGGTCTAGAGATTTGTAGGAGCTACAATTGGTTCTACTCCCATGATTGCAAATTCTTCAGAAGTGCTATCTGAACCTGGATACCTTAACAGTTACACAGGAGATGAGCACAATTGATGCCATGGAAGAACAGGTCTCCCAGATGCAGACAGAGCAAGAAGTAGCCACCTCCCTACTTGAGTCCTGGTCTTTGTCGATGAAACAATTCTTGCAGTACTTTAAATCTGTTTTTGACAAGTATCATTCCTTGTTGTCATAAACTTTTGTTATTTTTAATATCAAATGAAAATAGGGTTGTTCAGCTGTACTTTGTCATTGTTGGCAAAGGGGGAGAAGAATTCTATTTGGAGAAGTATCTGGTAATCAAAATTTTGATTATATGCCTTGAATATCTCAATGTTTATACTCTATATGCAAAAATGCTATACATTGTATTGTTAAAGGGATAGTGTATATGCTTAGGGGGAGCGATTTTTCTAATGGCATGATTTTGTTGTAAAACACTTAGATGTCAAAATTTTATTTTCCTAAGTGTTGCCATCAATGCCAAAGGGGAGGTTGTTGGCATTTTTTATGTTTATGTTGTGATTGTCATTGATGGACACACACTTGTATTGAGATCCTCTTTATATGTATGAGTTAGAGCATAATCGGTATTTGTTCCAACCAGGATGTTGAATTATAGTCTTTAGACCATTGATGTTTTGCAAAATGTGTTTCCCGGTCTGAAGTGGCATGTTGATCCCAAGCGGTACAAAGGACCAAAGCGGCATAACACATTTTTACCAGTCTTAATTTTTGTCAAACCAGCAACCGACATTTTGTGTGAACCGGTAATACTCTATGATGAGTTACCAATTGGCATTTTGTGATAAGTTACCATCCACTGATTGTTTGACGGTGCCGACACATTAACGATGCTTTTTGTGTCATGGTACCAATTATGTCCAGGTTCATTGAACCTAGGAAATTCTAATGTAATCCTATTGGACCGACATGAAATCAGATTCCTTTATAAGGACATCATGTCTATGTTGGCATTATGTGAACCGGTATGAGGACATAATGATATTGTATGTTGTCATTGATGTCAATATGTGATATAAAGAGAGAACCAACATATGTGAGAACCGATATATATGCCAAAGTAAAGAGGTATATTTGTTCAAGGTGAATCGACATGTCAAGGTGAACCGGCATGTCAAGGTGAACCGGCATGTAGTCATGGGAACTGACACATGGAAGCATTGTATGACTACCGGTTGGTAGGTAGTTTCCACTTCAGGATTTCCGGCTGGAGTACCTCAAGCCTGTGTGACTCAATCAGTGATCTTTACGTGATGAAGTTAGCATGATAACAAAGAACAGATAGTGTTGCCATGTAGCCTTGTGCGCCTGAAGGATCTTGCATAAAGAAGAGTGTTCCTATCTACCTCGGGAATGTGCAAAGTTTGTAAACAGTGATAATGTGTGATGGGTTATCAACCGCCATGAAATTGGTGGAAAATGAATGATGGAGAATGTCTTGTGATTGGATCAAGACTGCTACATTCAATACAGTATGATCAACGGTCAGGATTGAACCGTTTGAATTCCTTAACCTAACAGGTCTAGGGTTTAGGGTTTATGCTACTGACCTATCTATTGTCCTATAAGGTTGATGTTGTGATTCTTTTAGAGGTTATTGGCAAAATTTGTGTGTGTGTATTTAAGAGAAGAGATACGTGATTCTTGCCAGACCAGAGGAGAGAAGTTATATCTGCAGAGTGTAAGTGCAGAAGGTGAAGAGGAGCTTAAGTAGATCTGCATTAGCATTGAGTGTTATTATCAGGTCATTGATATACCTGTTGATCTTTAACCACTTCAATAGTTGTGAAATCCCCTAACAGGGTAGCCTTAACTGACTTGTTGAAAATCCTTTAACAGGGTAACTCGAAGCTACTGAGTCATTGATATCCTTTACCTATTGAGTTCTTGAAATCCTCTAACAAGGTACCCTTAACAGGGTTTAACCCTTAACCGGGTGATCCCTAACAGGATCGATTCCTAACAAAACCTATTGTATCTGTCTTTAACCAGGCAAGGCTCCTAACAGAGTGGACTTCCAAAGAGTTCAAAAACAAGCTTGTGGGTATTCATCCTCACCATGGTTTTTCCTAGTTGGGTTTCCACGTGAAAAAGTTGTGTGTCATGTGTGATGCTTTCTTCATGTGATGTTATGATTGTTTTCTGATTAAGTGGTGATGCATGTTGATCTTGCTGTAATATGTACATCTTTGTTGGTAGATTGTTTGTTCATACATTAGGGTGAAATGGGAATGAAGAGTTAGAATATATGAGAAGATAAGTGTCAACCAGTCTTTGCTTGTCTCAGTCACACTGGGTTTTGCCGGTTGAACTCTGTTGAAGGACCGATGCTGCTGTTTGTCTGTCAGTGCATAAGTGTTAGTTGACAAACCGGTTAAGGTTGTGTTTTTGCCTGTACTGATTCACCCCCCCCCCCCTCTCAGTACCATTTTGGTACTATTCGTTCATCATTAAGTTATCAATTGGTATTAGAGCATCCTCCAAGTCCTCTATGTTGTAAGCTTAACCACCTTAGGGAAAGATCCTGTTGTAATGATGAAGAGGGAAGGTCCAAAGTTTAACAAAGAAAATTTCATGATATGGAAAGATAGAATGAAGATATACATCAGAAGCATGGGTGCCCAACACTGGAGCTATGTTGAGAATCCCTATGTTGCCCCTACCGGTACTCTCACCGATGATCAAAAGAGAGAGATACAGGAGAATGGGCAAGTCATGGAAGCCCTAATCAGTAGTTTATCTGATATTGAGTTCATTGATGTCCAAGATAAGGTAAATCCCAAAGAGGTATGGGATGCTGAAAATATCTATGGAGGTGATGAGCATGTAAAACAAGCTAAGGAAGAAAGCCTTAGAGGAAAGTTTGAAGACATGTGAATGGTTGAAGGTGAAACCATTCAACAGTATGGTATTAGAATCAAAACTATTGTCAGAGATATCAAGAGTGCAGGTGGTAAAATGGAAGATTCCACTGTGGTAAGCAAAGTCCTGAGATCCCTATTGCCGGTCTATGCAATAAGAGTTGCTGCTATTTGGGAGTTGAGATCAATAGACAAGACTAAGGTATCCTTGGATTCCATCTTTGCAAAGCTGACAACATATGAGCTAAATAGTTTTGATGATAGTGTTCAAAAGATTGAATCAGCCTTTAGAGCTTCTACTGTACCATCCAGAAAAGGAAAAGAAGCAAGCACTAGTGGTGAACCAAGACAGAGCAGAGTAATGGATGATGAGGAGTTTCTGATGAAATTTGAAGCTCTTCTTGCCAGGAAATTTCCAAAAGGAACTAGTAAGTACAAAGGTAAGCTCCCTTTGAAATGTTTTTCTTGTAACCGGATAGGACATATTGCTATGAACTGTCCTAATAGTGACAACAAGGATAAACCGGAAAGATTCAAGAAATTCAAAGGAGGAAACCGGAGAAACTATTTTGTTGCAGTTGATGAAGGTGTCACAGATGAAGAATCAAAAGATGAAGAGAATGAAGACATTGTGTTTGTTTCTATAAAGGAAGATGTGTCAGACAAGAAGGCTCTTGTCTCCAGTTTTGATAATTCCAATGAGTGGATCATTGATAGTGGTTGTTCTCACCATATGACTAGTGACCAGAGCAAGTTTCTATCCTTGGAAGAGTATGATGGTGGTGTGGTTCATTTTGGAAATGATGCACCATGCATGGTCAAAGGAAGAGGGTCCATCTCTCTAAATGGAAAGAGTATTGCTGACAATGTATATTGGGTTGATGGTCTCAGACACAACCTTATGAGTGTTGCACAGCTAAATGACAGTGGTCTCACTCTAGAATTCAAGAATGGAGTGTGCAGAATCAAAGGAAAGAAAGGTGAAATTGTGGCTACTAGTATGCAGACCAAAGGTAACCTATTTTAGCTGAATGCAAATATAAGTACATGTCTTATGGCTAAATTTGATGATAGCTAAATATGGCATAGGAGACTCTGCCATGTAAAATTTGATAACATTATGAAGGCTAGTAAGATCAAGGTAGTTAGAGGGTTGCCGATGCTAAGTAAACCAGATAATACCTTGTGCAGAGAGTGTCAATTGAGGAAAATGTCTTCCTCAACCTTTAAGGGTAAATCTTTCACTGTTGACAACTTGCTTGATATTGTGCATACTGATTTGTGTGGTCCTATGAAAACTAGAAGTATGTAGTGTGATAGGTACTTCATGATTCTCACTGATGACTACTCAAGAATGATGTGGGTCACATTCTTGAAAGACAAGTCTGAAGCCTTTGTGAAGTTCAAAGCTTTCAGAGCATTAGTGGAGAAGGAAAATGGTAAAAGGGTCAAGTGCCTTAGAACTGATCAAGGAGGGGAATTCACTTCCGGTGAATTCAACAAGTATTGTGAAGAATTTGGCATCAAGAGGCAATTATCTGCCCCCCGGACTCCATAGCAGAATGGCCTAGCAGAGAGAAATAACCAGACTATGGTTGAAGTAGCTAGAACCATGTTGATTCAAGGAAAGGTAGCTCACACCTTTTGGAGAGAAGTGGTAAGCACTACAGTCTACACAATGAACCAGGTACTCATCAAGAAAGGTAAGGATAAAACTCCTTATGAGTATTGGACCGGTAAGACACCTGTGGTTAGCTACTTTAGGGTATTTGGTAGCAAATGTTACATCAAGAGGAGTGAACATCAGGGTAATTTTGAAGTTAAATGTGGATGGAATATTCCTAGGATACTCCACCAAGAGTAAAGCTCTCAAGTGTTTCAACAATAGGACTTAGAGAATTATGGAAAGTATCAATGTGAGAATTGATGAAACCTCTAAGAAACTAGAGGAAACCGACAGTGAGCAAGCTGTAAATGAACCGGTTGCAACCTTCTGGGAACTGGTTGTTAGTCAACCAAGTACTAGTAACAGTGTTCCTGAACCAGTGAATGCTGATACTGATGAAGATGAGGATGAAGAGGAAAAGCAAGAAGAACTAGTCAAGACTATTCCTCGGTATGTCAAACTGAATCATGATCCTAAGAAGATCATAGGAGATAAGGATGCAGGAATCCTTACAAGAAGAAAGATCAGAGAAAACTCATGTATGATCTCTGAATTTGAGCCTAAATCATTCAAAGAGGCTCATAAAGATGAAGACTGGATCAAGGCAATGGAAGAGGAACTTGACCAGATAGAGAAAAATGGTACATGGTCCTTGGTACCTAGACCGGAGCATAAAAATGTCATTGGCACCAAATGGATGTTTAGAAACAAGCTAAATGAGGATGGCACGGTGATTAGAAACAAAGCCAAATTGGTGTGCAAAGGATATGCTCAAGAAGAAGGAGAAGACTATGGAGAAACCTTTTCTCCTGTAGCCAGATTGGAAGGAGTTCATATGCTTCTTGCATATACAACTTTTAAAGGATTCAAGGTATATCAAATGGATGTAAAATCTGCATTCCTAAATGGTGTACTAGAAGAGGAGGTGTATATAGAGCAACTAGATGGGTTTTCCCTATATGAAGATAGTGATATGGTGTGTAGGCTACATAAAGCCTTATATGGTATAAAGTAGGTGCCTAGGGCATTGTATGAACGTCTACATTCCCATCTTGTGAAGATTGGATTTGAGTGAACAAGTGAAGATAGCAATATCTACTTGAAATCTGAAGGAGATCAAATCCTGATTTGTGAAGTTTTTGTTGATGACATTATCTTTGGTGGAGATGACAAGATGAGTCATGAGTTTGCTGATGAGATGAAGGAAGAGTTTGAGATGTCACTCATAGGGGAGATTAAGTTCTTCATTGGACTACAGATCCAGCAGATGAAAGATGGAATCTTTATCACTCAGTCCAAATATGTCAAAGAGGTGTTGAACACCTTTGGCATGGAAGATAGCAAACCGATTGGTACACTGATGGCGACCAGTTCCAAATTATCAAAAGAGGATGATTCCGCATTGGTTGATGAGAAGGAATACCGATCAATGATTGGTAGGTTACATTATGTAGTGCATAGCAGACCAGATATTGCACATGCAGTTGGCATTACTGCAAGGTTCCAGAAAAGTCCAAGAGAATCCCACTTGGTTGCAGTCAAGAAAATTCTTAGGTATCTGAAGGGAACGGTTGACTATGGATTGTGGTACCCATACAACAATGATCTCAACTTGAAGGTATTCACAGATGCTGATTCAACAAGTAATGTGGATGATTGGAAAAGCACAACCGGTGGTGCATTATTTCTTGGTGGTAGACTGGTCTCATGGATGAGTAAGAAGCAGAGTTGTATCTCTCAGTCTATAGCGGAAGTGGAGTATGTTGCAGCTTTCATGAACTGCACTTAGACAATCTGGATGAAGCATGTATTAGATGGCTTCAAAATCCCTATATCTGAACCGGTAAGTATATTCTGTGATAACACAAGTCCTATCAATATTTCAAAGAATCTGGTTTTACATTCTAGAATCAAGCATTTTGAGCTTAAGTATCATTTCTTGAGGGAAAAGGTTTAGAATAAAGAGATTGCACTAGAACATGTTTCTAGTAAGGAGCAGTTAGCAGACATATTCACCAAGCCTCTCCCAAAGATTACATTTGTGTATTTAAGAGGTGAATTGGGGGTACTGCCCCTTCAGGAGGTAAATTAAAAGTATTTGTTCCACATCAGTCAGGTATTGCATAGTCATTTTTTTTGTGTTGATTGATGTGTTGAAGGATGCTACTCCTCAGGGGGAGCAACATAATGGAATAGGGATGTGTGTGCCTCCACTTTGGCATTGTTGTCGAAGAGGGAGAAGAAGGGTAGCGGAGAAGATATCTGCAGAAATTGGGGAGAAGATGAGTTAGCAGAGAGATATCTTTGTATATTGCCATCAATGCCAAAGGGGGAGATTGTTGGCATTATGTGAACCGATATGAGGACATAATGATATTGTATGTTGTCATTGATGTCAATATGTGATATGAAGAGAGAACCAGCATATGTGAGAACTGGTATATATGCCAAAGTAAAGTGGTATATTTGTTCAAGGTGAATCGGCATGTCAAGGTCAACCGACATGTAGTCATGGGAACCAACACATGGAAGCATTGTATGACTACCAGTTGGTAGGTAGTTTCCACTTCAGGATTTCTGGTTGGAGTACCTCAAGCCTATGTGACTCAATCGGTGATCTTTACATGCTGAAGTTAGCATGATAATGAAGAATAGATAGTGTTGCCACGTAAGCCTTGTGCGCATGAAGGATCTTGCATAAAGAAGAGTGTTCCTATCTACCTTGGGAATGTGCGAAGTCTATAAACAGTGATAATGTGTGATGGGTTATCAGCCGCTATGAAATCGGTGGAAAACAAACAATGGAGAATGTCTTGTGATTGGATCAGGACTGCTGCATTCAATACAGTATGATCAATGGTCAGGATTGAACCATTTGAATTCCTTAACCTAATAGGTCTAGGGTTTAGGGTTTATGCTACCAACCTATCTATTTTCCTATAAGGTCGATGTTGTGATTCTTTCAGAGGTTGTTGGCAAAAGTTGTGTGTGTGTATCTAAGAGAAGAGATACGTGATTCTCACCAGACCAGAGGAGAGAAGTTATATCTGCAGAGTGTAAGTGTAGAAGGTTCAAAAACAAGCTCCTAACAAAGCGGACTTCCAAAGAGTTCAAAAACAAGCTTGTGGGTATTCATCCCCACCGTGGTTTTTCCTAGTTGGGTTTCCACGTGAAAAATATGTGTGTCATGTGTGATGCTTTCTTCATGTGATGTTATGATTATTTTCTGATTAAGTGGTGATGCATGATGATCTTGCTGTAATATGTACATCTTTGTTGGTAGATTTCCTGTTCATGTATTAGGGTGAAATGGGAATGAAGAGTTAGATTATATGAGAAGATAAGTGTCAACTGGTCTTTGCTTGTCTCAGTCACACTGGGTTTTGCTAGTTGAAATCTGTTGAAAGACTAGTGCTGCTATTTGTCTGTCAATGCATAAGTGTTAGTTGACAAAACAGTTTAAGGTTGTGTTTTTGCCTGTACTGATTCACCCCCCCCCTCTCAGTACCGGTTTGGTACTATTCGTTCATCATTAAGTTATCAGTCTAGGGTTTTATGTTGTTGATGAGGTCATAGCAAAAGTTTATATTATTGCTAGGGTTTAAGGTGGTTGAGTAGTTGGAAAGAATATGAATGTGTAGGAGACTGTAGTAATGTAGGAGTGCATTAAGAATGAGCTATCAAGGATCTAACTGAGTAGTCTATGCTATTAGATAGATCAAACACTTGTTGATTATTCACATCTTTGACAAGTTTGTAGCCCTTAATTGGGTAGGCCCAAAAGCCTTTTTGCAAATCCTCTAACAAGGTGGTTCACATTTGTGGATCTAAAATCCTCTAGCAAGGTAGTCTTTAATCGGACTTATCTCCTCACAAAGATTGAGATTCCTAACAGGATCTGTTCTAGTAAAGAACATTGTAAGACCTTAACCGGTCTGACCTTAACTGTTCTGGTTCCTATTCTGCAGATAGTTACTTATGAGTTCCATTTGACTGTGGTTTTTCCCATTTGGGTTTCCACGTCAAAATCTATTATGTTATGGTGTCTGTGCTTCTATGGGTGAATGCATTATTAGCTATTTGGTTTGCATGTTTGTTAACCGGTTTGTCTGTTAAACTATTTTATCAGTTTACTGTTAGTCTTGCAAAGTGTTTAAGTGCAGAGATTTTTAGCTTACTAAATCACCCCCCCTCTTAGTATTCATCAACTCCAACGTCACTACTTAAACAACTCTAACACATAAACACATTCCCATATAACATATCATATGCTCATAATGCAACCATTTCCTAGTCAATCACTTTCTAAGCTCATTTTAAACCACCAAATCAAATGTTTCTACTTCCATTTCAAACCATCTAACATGATATTACCGTATTCCCAAATGAAGTATCACCTAATGCACCTCTAGTTCATTTCCCTTAAGGATAACCATTTTAAAGTACATCTACCTACACATATCAACAAATGTTCTAATATTTCATTAATAACATGCTTTCTATTACCAACATATTCATTTAACACTTTCACCATGCTCATAGAAGCATATAAGATAATTCTAATAACAATACTCATCCAATTGCTTTTCCTTTCCAATCTAATATTACACAACAATGAATATCCAATTTCAATATTTATAATCCATTACAACTCAACATGAATTCAACCTACTACAATTCCTATTACATATGATCACAAGATATTAGATACATGATCTCTCTTACAATTACTTTTTCCTCATGATACAAATACATGATATCACTCTTATTTACATAATTAATGCTCCAAGGATCCATCCACATGAAGAGAATATTATATAACCACACACTCTAGCGTCCAATGAGGAACATCCCAATGGAAGAAGACATCAAACCACTCGACCATGTGGAACCAAAAAGGAACCACCCCTTGTGCTAGGAGATGACATGGGGTTCCAACTCACACTCAAGACCTAGGCTGACACCTAACAACCAAGGGACTCAACACAACGTGTACAAGATAAAATCCAAGAATAATGAACCAAATCACATCACAAGGATAATCATAAACCAATAAACTCCCAGAGGCATAATCAACAAAAAGGCATAAGGATCATGGACACATGTAGGGAAGAGTGTCATCACATGCTATCCTCACAAAGAAAGGCATAGTATATAAATATTGGGATCTCCACCCGCACCCCTGATAGACATGTGGAGCCATCTCAACCTAAGAGAAATCAAGGGAGTTTGGCTTACCCTCTGCACGGTCTTCCCAAGCTCATCCCGAGTCTCCACTCAAGGGCTATGAGTGGGGCATAACAACAACTATTCATTATCTTGTGTTAGAGTTATCATTTATTAGCTAATAATTATGTATTTAATTATTAGTTTAATATTCTCTACACTTAAACTAAACTTAGGCATTTAATAATATTATAGTTATTTAATAATTATTCTAATTATTAAATATACATTATCTGTTCAGGGTTTCTTTAGGGTTGCATATTCTCCTTTTATAAGGATTGTATTGTACTTTTTATTTTATTCCCTCTCTGAATGATAATATTTTTCTTCAGAGCTGTTATTATGTTTTTGTCTCCAATCTTCTCTTGTGAAAGATATTTTGCTTGTAGGTGCTCTTGGGATCTCAGAAGTTGTATTTTCTTGTCATGCCCAAACTTTTGGGCAAGAACGTGATAAATTTTTTTTTTTTAAATCACAACTTAATAACATTAAATTTACTAATATGTAAAGCACTTAACAAGTTTCATCATAGCTATGTGTGGGTTATCTTTAACAACTATCTAAAATAAGTGATATAAATTTAGATCAAATGCGGATCATTAAAAGAATCATTTTATTATTTTCTCCTTTTTAAACCATACTTAACTTAATCAAAACTCTCTAATATATTTGATGAAGATTAAATTAATCTCCAATAACCACTATTTGCTTTTAGGATCTAATTAATTTAGTCCTAGCACTTAGTTTAGAATGGTTAAAATTTTATTTAAATCAAAAACTTAAAAAAGTGTTTAAACTACAACGATTAAAGGATCAATTTAAGTTATAATGAAAATCGTCCTGTAAGGTTTAATCCCACAAACCTATATCCAAGTATAATAATTAAATTTTAAACATCATTCTTTAAAATTATCCTCTTGTTTATCAAAACAAATATTTGCCCTTATGTTTATTTAACATATATATTTTATAAACATTTAATCAATAATTTACCCATTTTCAAGCTATATATATATAAAAATATATATATATATATTTATATTGAAATATAATGAAAATTTTTGCAATAAGAAAAATTCATGTAAACCCTAATTAAAATTACATTATATAAATGACCCTTTATTTATTTCCAATTACTCCTTTATCTTATTTATTCATATTACCCTAGCCCTTCCCGGGCTAGGGTTTTATTTTCTTTTCTAGGACTATGCAGGGCCGAGAGATTTCTTTCGGGCGGCGGCCATGGCGAACTCGATAGGAGCTTGTGGTTAATGGCGATGGATTTATGGTGGGGGGCTCCCCGCAGGGCGGCTACTACCGAGCCTGTGGGTCACGACCCATAGAGGCGGCCATGGCCGCCGTTGTGGGATGCGGCCCGCAGCCCGGTAGCGCCGCTGCTGTGGGGTGCCACCCATAGAGTGGGGGCCGAAGCCTTCCCCACTGTGGGTTGCAGCCCATAGTGGCGGCTGCAGCTGCCGCCGAAGGGTCGCCGCCCACTGTGCAGGGGGGCCAAGTCCCCCAAAATAGGTTTTATTTTTATTTTTTAATTTTTTTTTAAATTTGTTTAATTATTATGTTTTTTTGTTTTTTTAAATATAATATATATAATAGTACATTTTAAAAGTGAAAATAATTAAACATATAAATATATGAATATAAATTTATTTTATATATATATATATATATATATATATATAATAAATCTAGGGCATCCTCCATTTGCAAATATATGTTGATATCTTATTTGAAACCCCCCCGTTTTTTTTTTACAGAGTAGTCAAAGGCATTATATTTAAATCTGTATATATCTTTTCTTTGTTTTTAAAATACTTGCTGCTAAAATCATAGATAGACTATTTCCTTTAAGTATAATTTTTTTGCAAATATTTAGCTAACAAAATTCTAATAACTCAACCAGCAACTATATAAGTAGGTTATTAATTAAAATAGATAGGCCTTTTAACTTTTGTTTTACTTTCTGCAACAAAGTAATTAACATAATTAAATAAACTTAAAACAACAACTATAGAACTATGAAAATATTTAAATCAATTTGTCTAATTAACTCTAGATTTTTTTATCTTTTTTTTGCAAATAAGCAAATGACAGAATTTAATAATCCTAAATAACAACTTTATTTATCTAGGAGCTATTAAATAAAACTATAGAGATGGTCATTTTAACTTTAGACCTTATCTTCTGCAATTAAAATAAAATCACAAAATTAAATAAACTAAGATTGCACTTCTATAAACAGATCTAATTGTTTGTTTCCAGCCTTCCACTTGCATGCTAAACTATTGCATTATTTCCCTGTTTAATTTCATAAGGATAAAAGAATAACATAAATTTCTTGCTTTTCAAAATATTAAATACTCATCACAGGATTAATTTCAAAATCTTTAAGAACTAAATCTTGAAATATTCATTTCTTTTTTGCAATATAGCATAAAACAATATTTCATCTCTTTGAAGTACATTTAAATTATGAAATATCCTTCAATACAAATGGATCTCTCATTTCTATTAAATGAGGATCTTAAAAAAACATTTGATACATTTCTTTTCGAAAAATAGATACGACCTAATTTCCTATTACATTGCTGCAACTTAAAAACATAAATATTCCATTCCCAAATCTTTTCTGTAACAAATAAAACCAGCAACCTCTACTCGTCCTCTTTCCTTTCTTCCAACAACCTGCAAATAAAACATAGGCTATGACCATGGAGTGCTCACCTCCCAGCCTAGGCTAACTAGTAGCCACTCCCAAGCTTGGAGGACCAAGCCCTAGACAGGTAACACACATGCAAACACAAATAAACAAGGGAAAACATCCACAATCACATTCCCAACCAAGGCTGTACTACACCACACATTGTGATGCCTTTTTTCAAGGGTGGAAGTGGACCAAGTACCCTGAGGAGATTGCAAGTATGGTAAAACATATAGCCACCTCATGGAAAACCAAAACATATAGCCACCTCATGGAAAACCAAATACATGAAGTGTAACAACCCCACATTCCTTATGCCCCCCAAGGCATTCATGCCTTATTTCCCTCCTTATGACCCCCAATGCATAAACAAGCCATGCAGCAAGGGTCACATAGAATCCCTTGTGATCACTCTCATAACGAGAGCCTCTCACTCGAGGGTTGTCACTTCTACCACCCACAAGACCATCCTCTCTGCCAAGAGTAGGAGGTCTTGATTACTCCCAAAACATATACATTGTATAAACACAAAATACCAAATAAATTTCCAAGAAAACATGCACGAAAAAAACTAGTCTTTTACACAAACATTACTTTCAAAACACATGCAATAAGAAATCATTATACGTAAAATACAACCAACCTTAAATTGTCCAAAGGTATGCTAGTTTTGTTGAGGATGAGTAGCCCAATTCCACGGTTCTTCTCTTTCTACCCTTAGCAAAATTCTCTATTCAACAATCTAGCTTATTCTTTTCAAAATTCTTTTGTCTCCAAAAATGGAGAGTGGGTTATTACCGACAAAATTTTCTAATTCTTGCTTAAGAAGCCCATTGTGAGAGTTCTCACAAGTTTCCAAAAACTAAAAAGGAAGGTAAGGTAAAATGGGAAAGGAAACTCTCATTCGAAAAGGAAGGTTTACAACTAGGTTCAAGTCTTCTAATTTCAATTTTCGCACAACTTAGAAAAGTCACTTTTTAGGGTGTCTAAAAGGTCACATGGGAGTAGAAACTTGCCTTAAATTACCCCTAACCCTTAGGTATACCTTATGGGCTTTAGGAAACCCTATTAAACTACCCCTAGGTGTCCATTTAACCATTTTTTAACCCCTCTGAAGTTTATTTTCGGGTCAAACCTATGTTGACCATCCCAAAGATTCTTTACCCAAGGCATTTATGGAATCTCATTACATTAATTGAAAAAGCTATAGTTAAACAATTCCCACCAAGAGACAAATTTAAAAATTCAAACATAAATCCACACATGTTAAGTGACACAAAGAAAATACTTTTACAAATTTATACATGACATCGTCTCTTGTAGATTTTACATAAATCAATTAAATAACACTTAACACACATGCATCATTTATTGTTATGAATAAAATATAGCACAAATGGGGTGTTGTCTCTCCAAATAGACAAACCCTGGCTTTAGGAACATACACAGGTCTAGGTTTGGTTCTCTGTAATATTTCCATGGTCATATGGATAACTTCTTGCGCATCTCCATTTACACATTAGTAACTTCAAATAACCTCATATAATATAAATCACAAGAATAATAATACACATCATCACTTGCATACAATATACACTTACACAAACCAATACATCTTATATCCAAATAAAACCACATAAGCAGTTATCACAATTCTCATAATTTTACTCCATACATAAAACATGCATTCTATTTCTATCATCATAGTAAAGTCTTGCAATTCCAATAATGGCATACACTATCTCAAATTCGTCCTATTCTAGAATCACGTAGAGTTCTATATCATAAAGCATATAAATGAAGTATCAACATTCACCAATGTTACCCAATCACATAATCATATAAGTTCTACATCCAGACATAGCTAACATACGTTAAATCAAGATTATCCAATCAATGGATCTTTTAGGATTTCAAATTCATAACACATCAAAATGTACACCACCAGGTGCAATAACTCTATAACTTGGTTCAATTACTTTTCTCACCAGTCTATCTGTCTAACACAGTCTATTCTATTGAATTATAAAGCATTTATTAATAGGGTCAAACATGGTCAACTAAGTTAATCAAAGCTTGGTTTGGGGAAGGCCTTACATTTCTCAACTTCTTTATGGTATTAGAGCTTACATCTACTGCTACTTGTTCCTGATTTTTCAGAAGATTTGTTTGGAGGCCAGGGTTTTAGTTTTTTCAAAGGTTTTTTTTTTGATATGGGGAGATTCTTTGTTTTTGGGAATTTTGGGCTCAAACGGACCTCGTTGTTGAGCTCAGAACACCCAAAAAACCCCCATTTTCATATAAAATTTGTCCAATTTGGACAACTTTAGCTTTGAGAATTTATTTTTATTTTGGCACTTCTAGGGCACATTTTTTGAGAAAAAATTCAGACCTTTTATTGGCATGCCCGGGTCACTCAAAATACTGCCGTGGCCAGCTCTGCGATCAGCAGTTACCGCATGCAGTTTATTAAACCATTCCACCACCCAGACTGCCCCACCGCCTCTGCCCGACTTGCTCCGCGCCTCCGCCGCCTGACCTGCTCAGCGCCTCCGTCGCCCGGCCGCTACGCTGCCCGGCTTGCTCCACACCTTTGTTGCCTTTCCGCTCTTCCACCTAGCCTTCTCCCCACCTCTGCCGCCGCTCCGCCCAGACACCACCTCCCTGCTCCCAGCAGGGAGGGGTTTTGTTCTTTGGAGGGTTGTTTGACAGGCAACTTGTTTTTTTTTCATAACTTGGACAAACAGAGTTGGATTTTTGAAAACAAATAGGTGTCAGAAAGATATTTTTGATATCTACTCAGATATGGAGGTTAGATTTTTTGATGTTTTCAATTTGTATCTTATTTTTTCCATCAAAGTCAAAGCTCATTTCTGCACTCGGGGAGCCATTAGTTGGGCAAACGGACTCCATTTTCAGAAAATGAATAGGCGTCAGAAAGGTCTTGGAGAGACCTATTCATATTTGGAGTTCATTTTTTCTAGAAACTTTATGAGGTACACAAGATATTGTCTGACAAAATTTTTATCTCATCTTTTTTTTTGGCTCTTAGATTGTACTGGGGTTTGGTTTTACATCTTGTGGGGGGTGTTATTCTCTACTTTCTATATTCTACTTCAAATAATAAGAACACCTCAAATATATAAACAAAACCCCTTATGCATTCTCTGTCTAGTCTGAAAGATCACATAATTTAAAAATAAAATTCAAGAGCAAGTCCAGGTACAGGCACAGGTATATATGGTAGATTCTTCAGCTAAGCTTCTTACTTCACATAATTATCACCTCTAGAATGATAGAATGACGAGGCTTCTCAAATCATGAGGGTTGTGGTCTTGTTTAGATGAGGATCAACCTTTGTTGGAGCATCCTTTTAAGATTCTTCAGCACAAGAATAAGATGGTTGAAGCTATGGGTGTCATTTCCCTACATGTTTTTGTTGGCTTGATGATGATTGTAATGTACTCATCACTTGTTGTCATTGATGAGCACTCTCACACACACATATGATTATATTGACTACTGATGTAACTTCAATTTTTTACACTATCAACTGGTAATACTTAGTGGTTAATCTCTAACTGGTACTCTGTGTTAACTGGTATGTGCATAAGAGACAACCTGTGGTTATACTAAGTCAGCATTAAGATGAAGATCAAGATGGAGATCAAGCGAATATTCAAGGACAACAGTTCATATGTTTTATTCAAACCCATATTGATTTTTCCAACCGGTATTTGGTTATTTTTGTGATGAGTTACCAACACTGACTACTTGGTGGTAATTTTTGTGATGAACTATGATCACTTGTCCAGATACACTACACCTAGGAAATTGTGTCATGATTTCCTTAGGCCGACATGAAATCTGAATGTCTATATATTGACATCTCAGTAAATCTTTTTAAAATGATGGTATGCATGAAGAGTGAAAGTTTTTGTTGAAGACCGATAAGTGTTAAGATGAAAAGTGTGTTGAAGAGCAGTGTTGAATGTGCTTAAAAGGATTTGATCAAGCAAGTATTGTGCTACTCAGAATAGATCAAACCATTATAGCAGAATCAAATCCCTTAATAAAGTAAGCTTTAACAAGCTTCAATGTATAAATCCTCTAACAAGGTGATCCATTAGTTTGGATTCTTAAATCCTCTAACAAGGTGATCCATTAGTTTGGATTCTTAAATCCTCTAGCGAGGTTACTCCTAATAGGATACTACCTTTAACAAGGTACAAGCTTTTAATCAAGCTTTGAGATCTTTAACAAGATTCACTCCTAACAGAGCACTTTGTAGACCTTAACCGATGAGTTATCTATTACTGTAGATAGTTAACTTGTGAGTTCCATCTCATCGTGGTTTTTACCTATTTGGGTTTTCCATGTATAAACACTTGTGTTATGGTGGATGCTTTACTTTTTGTGGATGTTGTTATATCATTTTGGATTACATGCATTGTGTTTAAAAGCTTTGTTAAGTTCATCTACCGGTTAGTGTTTGAAGTAGTTTGGTGTCACTGATTCACCCCCCCTCTCAGTGCTTTTCAAGTCCATCAATTGGTATCAGAACCTAAATTCTTTGAAGCCTAACCGCTTAGAAGGGAGCCTTTAAACCACCATGGGGGACAAGAGCTACTTCGAGATGGCTAGAGAGCTAGAAGCTAGCAGAAATGAACTTGAAACCCTTAGGGTCAAACTAAAAGCTTCTCAAGTCAAAAGGAGAGAGCTAACTGAACAACTATTAGAGATATCTGATAATAGTTCTTCAGATGAAGCCAATATTGATGCTTTAGCAAAGGCAGTTGAAAAGTTAAATGGTGAGAAACTGAATCTGAGGAGAGAGCTAGAAGGTCTCACTATCCACATGAGTCAGGAATTGGAAGCCAAAAGAGCTGCTGAAGATCTTATCAAGGAAAGAGATCAAGAGATTACTAAGATCAAATGGGAAAATGTCATTATGCATGAGCATTTGATTGTTGAAAGAGAAGAAAAGGAGAACCTGTAGCTAGATCTTGAACTTGCATCATCTCTGAAAGAGAACCTGTCAAAGCATAATGAAGATCTCATAAAATAGCTTACTGAAGCCAATGAGAAATTGGAGAAGTTCATCAAGAGTTCTACCATGCTGGAAGAAAAAATTCAATCACAAAGAATGAAGGGTGATATCTCTGGACTTGGTTTTCATACAACTGAAAAAGGTGAATCCTCCTGTACAAAGAGAAACAATCCTAAGAACAAATTTGCTCCTAAGATCAACAAGCCTACCAGTAAGAAGGTCTTTAAACTTGTCTATTTTGTTTGCCATAAACTTGGTCACACTAGAAATTTTTGTAGAGACAAAGCTAATAGAAATGCAAGTTACAATACTAATGCTAGGTATGTGTCCAAGAAATTTTAAGGTCATTGATTCACATGTGGAATGTATGGACATAGATCCGTTGAGTGCAGATATGGAGAAAAAAATCCTATACCACACATGCATCCAAGACCAAATGGTGACCAGATAAGGAACTTTGATAACTGGGTAAACCTAAACTGGTAAAAATCCTATGACAACCGATTTAGTCCATTCGAGATGGAAAAGGTACCAAATGTTATTTGTACTATCTATAATAACTTTGGTCATGTGGCTATAAACTACAGAAGAAGAAAAGGAAGAGGAAATGTAGGACCTTGGAGATCATCTAGTATGGCCTATTATCACTGAAACATATAGGGGCACTTAGCAAAATTATGTAGATCCAAAAGTAGCAAGCCAGTCAACTATTCTAAGGATCAGAAAGGAAAGAAAAAAGTTGATATTGAAGAAACCAGAGAGGATATGAATCAGATTTGGAAGAAGAAAAGTGATGACTCACTTAGAGAAGAAACTGTTCCTTCACCTAGTGAAGAGAACCCTGCACCGGTGACTTAAGCTTTTTTTAATATGGCTAAGGGGAGCTTAACGGTAAAACATCTCTGGACCCCTTGTGAAAAATGAGCAGCAAAAGAATTTTGAAACATGAAATTTTGGACTTTTTGTCGATATGTTACCAACTGGTTTTCCTCTTGAGCGGTGAAATTAGTGTTTGTAACCCTAAAATGGGAGAGCATTTAATGCAGTAGGTAAAAAGGATAAATGAAAGTTTTACTTCATCATTTTTACCCTAATGCATTTGAGAAAGAAATTTGGAGCGCTTGCTGAGCTGAGTAAGATTGTCTTGTTGTTAATTGTCTAATTGTTTCGTGATTTGTGAAATTAAGTTGAATTGAAGGTTGTAGAAGGTCGAACTAGTGTGCACTTGGGCATTTCAACTGGTAAACAGGGCAACATGTGCAGAACAAGGTATTTATTTGAACATACTACTTTGAATCTTGTTCATCTATAATGGCATCTACTTTAAAGTCTGTAGAGAGGTTAATGATCACTTTTGAGCCTATGGAAGCTCTAAAGGCAGATAATATTGTGTCATATAATGCATTGTCGCAAGTTTCGAGTGAAGTTTTGATCAAAGGAGATTTGTCTCATTATATTAACTACAAGTTAGAAGACTTGGGGTCTCTATACATCTACACATAGTTGAAATCACTTTACGATAAGAATTGCAAGATTAAGACACAATATGCTAGGGTTTTCGAAAAGGGTTTTTATAATGCCTTTTATCTCCTTGAAGATTTTGAGGAAGCACATATTAGAATAATTTTGAGTAGAGTTCATGGGGAAAACATGTACTTAGAAAGAACTCACACAATTACAAAGGAAGCCATTCAGGCTATAACTAGTTATTTCTCAACCGGTGAAGTACCTGAGTTAAGAAAAATTTCAAAGGATACTATCTTTGACTTAACCGGTTCTACTTCTGATGGGCATGCTTTTTTTGTCAACAATATTAAGTACCTTGCAGTAAAATTAGCAGCAATGGTGATAGGCTACCGAGTATTTTACTCTAGTAGACTTAATAGTGTTCCATCTACATTAGTCCATACAGCTCACAGAATGATTGTGGATAATGCAGATTATGATCTCTGTGAAGCTATGAGAAGATAACTATTTTTGAATTTGCAATCTATCAAGAAGGATATCAGTTTGAAATCCAAGTTTGGTCAGCTATTAGTCAGTCTATTCTTTTACTTTCAAAACTTTCTACTAAGGATTTGAGACATTGAGTGGTCAAAGGACTCACCGATCTTGGCTCAAATCAAGAACAACATCAAGGCTATAAAGAATACTTTCCATGATGCCCTGAATAGGTATTTCATTGAGTTCCAAAAGAAGATGATTATGAGAATGAGGCTACCAGATGAAGTGGTAAAAAACTTTGAGAAGGATATAATACTCATTATTACCACTGACTTTTGCGTAATGCAAGAAATTGAGCCAAGAGAAGAAGAAATGGAAGACATGAGTTATGAGGTTAACCGTGATCTACTGGTTGGTTATGCTAGTACCCTATTAGCATCTCCTATAGACAAAAAGCAGGCAAAATTGGACATTGTGGCAGTCCAAGAGGCATCTGTACAAACCAGTATTGCACCTATTAAAAGTACAAGAGGAAAGAATAAAAAGTCTGGTGAAGCATCTCTAGCAACAAAGAGTACTAGGGTTACCAGGAGTGTCCTAACCAAAAAAGAACCGAAACCCAAAGTATATATTAAGAAGGAGACAAAAAAGAGAGGCAAGAAATTAATTTTGCAACTAGAGTCTGAGGGAACGGTTTTTGATGAAGAACCAAAGAAGGTTAAAGCAACCAGTAGAAAATTCAAGAAGGCAAAGGTATTTCCAAAGGCAGCTACACCTATTGATATATCTACTTACAAACCTGACACAATTTTTGAGATAACAATGAAGATGCTAGGGAGGAATAGGTTTGACAATGTCAAAGAATATTTTGATTCTTTCACTGAAGATGAGAAGAAGCAAGTCATTCAATAGGTAATCACTTATTTGGGTCATTACATTAGATTTCTACATGATTTGAAAAAGGATATTTCAATCTCTTTGTATAATATTCTTTTAGATAAATGGGAAGAAGCTATTCAATTGGGAAAATAAATTATTGATGAAATATTTTTGCAATATTTTCCCAATTTATCTACGGATGGAATTAGTGATTTAGTTGATCAGTACAAAGTATATTTTTCTTTTAAAATGAGAATATTGAAACTTATTAATGGAAAAAGGGCAATTATTGAATCCAAGACACATCAAATAGCCTGTGAAATCAAAAAGAGGGAAGAACTCATCCATTCTTCTAAGAATGAGGCTAATGTCACTGATGATGTTACTCTACCTGAAATGGATGAAGAGGAGATTATTCAACCTGATGAGGTCTATCCCCTCAAGAAAAAGGATGATTCCATTATTCTTGTTGATGATGATGTTCAGAACATAGTGGACCTATCTAGAGACATCACTGCACCAGATATGGAGCCCCCAGCAATCAGTGATGTACAGGTTACACTAATTGAGCAACTGGTAACTCAACTAAAAGTGGACAATCCACCAATAACAAAACAACTGGAGAAACCCCAATCTCCACTGGTCATTCAAGCTATTCAGAAGGAGCCTACTGAAATTGTTGCCACACAGTCACCTAAAAAGGAAACAGAGAATAATACTAAGAGATCAATCATTAAGGTCATATCCTCTGAACCGACAAAACAAAAGAAAATTGATGAGGATGATGATGATTCTTTGAGTATTTCAGGAACCATTGATGTGGATAGTATGAGGACCTTCGAAATGATGAAGATTGCTAATTTTATGCAATCTAGAGCACATAAGAAGAGACTAAAAGAGAAAAGGGTTGAAGCAAAGACAATTTAGACTACAGTAGAAATTTTGTCTGGTCTACTAGAAATATCTATAGCACATCTTTCTACACACATTAGCAAACTTGGTCAGTTAGTTGCACATGCATCTGATCAAATCAAGTCACTAGAAGATGCTACTCAACTGTATGTTGAAAAGAGCCACAAGAAGAAATATGGAGAAAAACTGGTAAAGGATATTGACAATGGCAAAATGGCTCTATCTCACAATAAAAGTATGTTGAGTAAAGCTATTGAAACATGAGGAAAGTATCTTGCTTCTACCTCCAATGTTACTTTCTTTTATTCTGACATTTCAAAAAGTCAAGTTGAAACAAAGCAAGAAATAGAAAGGATATGCAAGGCCTATGTCCCACTCTAGGACTCCATACATGCCTTTAGAAAATCTGTAGATGATTTGCATAACAGACTGGACAACTATGGTAATGAGAAGGAAAAGAGACTTCGATCTCTTAAAGAACTCAAAAGTCTTCTCACATCACAAGTAGACATTCTTCAAAGAGCCTACTCCAATGCAGAAGCTATTCTTGCAACCCCTAAAACCTGCACACTGGACTCAATGGAAGAATTCCATTCATAGCCGACGTCTATATTCGAGTATATTGCAAACATACTGGAATCATGGGAAAATACTTTGTCACAGATGAAGAAGAGTTACAATGTTATTTTTATGAGATTAGCTAATGCATGAACTTTTCAGTTAATGTTGTATATGTTGAACACTTTGATATGAATTTTCTATATATATCTTTATATTTTATTTTTTCAATTTGGCATTGTTGTCAAAGGGGGAGTAGAAATATGTATGTGTGTTTTTTAATTTTTTTAATTTATGTATTCATTAAGGGGGAGTATGAGTATATGTGTAAATTTGTTGTGTATGCACACTTAGTGGTATTACTGTAAAATTTTATAAGTGTTGCCATCAATGCCAAAGGGGAGATTGTTGGCTTGATGATGATTGTAATGTATTCATCACTTGTTGTCATTGATGAGACACTCTCACACACACATATGATTGTAATGACTACCGATGTAACTTAAATTGTTTACACTGTCAACCAGTAATACTTAGTGGTTAATCTCTAACCGATACTCTATGTTAACCGGTATGTGCATAAGAGACAACTTGTGGTTATACTAAGTCGACATCAATATGAAGATCAAGATGGAGATCAAACGAAGATTCAAGGACAACGGTTCATATGTTTTATTCAAACCGGTATTGATTGTTCCAACTGGTACTTGGTTATTTTTGTGATGAGTTACCAACACCGACTACTTGGCAGTAATTTTTGTAATGAGTTATGATCACTTGTCTAGATACATTGCACCTAGGACATTATGTCATGATTTCCTTAGGCCGACATAAAATTTGAATGTCTATATATTGACATCTTAGTAAATCATTTTAAAATGATGGTATGCATGAAGAGTGAAAGTTTTTGTTGAAAAGTGATAAGTGTTAAGATGAAGAGTGTGTTGAAGAGCAGTGTTGAATGTGCTTAGAAGGATTTGATCAAGCAAGTATTGTGCTACTTAGAATAGATCAAACCATTCTTGTTGTTTTCTAACCATTACAACAGAATCAAATCCCTTAATCGGGTAAGCTCTAACAAGCTTCAATGTATAAATCCTCTAACAAGGTGATCCATTAGTTTGGATTCTTAAATCCTCCAGCGAGGTTACTCCTAACAGGGTACTACCTTTAATAGGGTACAAGATTTTAATCAAGCTTTGGGATCTCTAACAAGATTTGCTCCTAATAGAGCACTTTGTAGACCTTAACCAGTCAGTTATCTATTACCGCAGATAGTTAACTTGTGAGTTCTATCTCACCGTGGTTTTTACCTATTTGGGTTTTCCACATATAAACACTTGTGTTATGGTGGATGCTTTACTTTTTGTGGATGGTGTTATATCATTTTGGATTACATGCATTGTGTTTAAAATCTTTGTTAAGTTCATCTACTGGTTAGTGTTTGAAGTAGTTTGGTTTTTGGTGTCACTGACTCACCCCCCCTTCTCAGTGCTTTTCAAGTCCATCGGTTTCAGACAGCTTGCTTTTTCACCTTGATGGTTTATGCTCACTCCTCAAGCTATGTGGTCCAAATTTGGTATACTCTTTGGTACTATCAATGAGTTCTGAGCATTATAGATTGAGGCAAAGCTCTCTTCCTTTCTACCTAAATCTTTTCCTCACATTGAGGACTTTCTGAACAAGTTCAAAACCACCAAGTCTATCCTTCACAGTTGTGGTAAAAATAAGATAAACACTGAGTGCATCTACCTAATTCTTTCCAAGCTTCACAATCTCTATTAGATATTTGCTTCTACATTTTATTCTACTATGGATGCCTTGGGTACATGCTTCACCATGCCTATATTTGATGTGTTCTATGATCGCTTGACTTGTGAGCAAGCTCACCTATCTCAGTTGGACACTCTCATAGGATCCCAAAACAAAGAATTGGTTGCACAGATATCTAAAGAGAACAAGAAGCAAAAACTGAAGCTGAAGAAGGATTCAACTGGCAGTGAGAGTTCCTCCAAGCCACCACCTAAGTCTAATTATAAACCAAATTCCTATCCCATATAGGAGAAATATTCTAAGTCTAGTGAGTCTTCCTCCAAGACTAAGAAGAAATCAGATGAAATTTGCAGTTTCTGTGGCAAGGAAGGACATACAGTTTCCAAATGTTGGAAATGATTAGAGGATTTGGAGGAAGCCATGCAATAGCATCATATTTCTTCTCCTCAGCCTCCTTATTCCTCTTCTATAGGGAAAGGACATGCTCTTTCTGTGCTAGCTATTACTTCTGCTTCCACTTGGATTATTGATTTAGGGGATTCTCACCACATGACACACTCTCAGCAGCTTGTTATCTCACTTCCTCACAGTGATACTTTACAGATTGCAGTTGGTGGCTCAACACAACTTTTAGTTTCAAGTTTAGGTACTATTCCATTGACATGTGGTTCTATTCAGGATGTTCTTTTGGTTCCCGACATTTCAACAAACCTCCTCTCTATTTATCAAATTTTCCATTCTGGCTATGGTAAAATAGTTGAGTTCTCACCACATGATGTGGTTATTAGAGAGCTCCATGATCTTGATTTAGTTGTGGCTACTGACAATGTTGATCCTAATTCTTGGTTATACCAGTTTGATGGATTTGAGAGTCTAGATGGTTCAGGTGTTTCTCTTGTAGTACATGCAGATTCAGTGAGCAGACTTTAGCATGATCATTTTGGCCATGTCAATTAAAAATACATACAACATATGAGCACATAGGCACTTGTGATTGGTCTCCCTCATATGTCTTGTAATGATGGTGTATGTCGAGGTTGTGCACTTGGAAAGCATCACCGAGATCCTTTTCCTACAGGTAGAGCCACACGTGCTAAGGTACCCTTGGATTTGGTACATAGTGATCTTATGTCATTTCTAACTCCATCTTTTCTAAGGTCCAAGTATGTGCTCACTTTCATTGATGACTTCTCTAGATGTACATGGGTGTACTTTCTTAAGTACAAGTCTGATGTCTTTGATTCATTTTGCGTCTTTAAGACATTTGTAGAGAAGCAGTCTGGTTTTTCTATAAAGAGGATATGCACAGATAATAGGAGAGAATATGTGAATCAGGTTTTTACAGATTTTTGCATAGAGCATGGTTTGCAACATTAGTTATCAGTTCCTCACACCCCTCAGTAGAATGGTGTTGTTGAGAGAAATAATAGAATACTACAAGAGATGGCCAATTATATGCTTCAGTCACTTTCTATGCAGCCTTCCTTTTGGGTTGAGGCAATTAATTGTGCCACTTATATTCAGAATCAGATGCCTCATAAGGCATTGCACCAGATGACTCCTAAGGAGGCTTGGTCCCATGTGAAGCCTGATGTTTCATCATTCCAATTTTTTGGTAGTGAGGCTTGGACATTTATTCCATATGCTAAGAGGAAAGCCATGGAGAGGAAGAGTTGAACACTCATATTTGTTGGATACTATGAGGATGTTAAGGCATATAGGTTGTTTGATCTTGATTCCCGAGAGGTCTTGTTTAGGTAGGATGTTCAGTTTGATGAGAACCTTCCTTAGATGGATTCTCCATCACCAAATTCTCCCTTACTGCCTCCTCCTCCCTCTTCATATTTTGAGGATTCCTTATTCCTTGAGGATGATGCAGATGATGGTCTACCATCTCCACCACACCACCACCTGCAGCTCATCCTTTGCCCAAGTGGCCCAATTTACAATTGTTGTTGCTGGTTCTATGGCAGATGATCCTTCAGATTCTTATCGTACTCATGCATAAAAATTTGGTTCTAGTCTTCTGAGTCATTCCATTTCGAATAATCCTAAAAAAATTTTAGAGGTGACATGTCACCCAGAGTGGGTTAGGGCCATGGATGAGGAGTATTCTTATTTGATGAAGAATCATACTTGGGATCTTTGTACTCTTCTAAAAGGAAGAAAGTTGGTTCAGTGTAAGCGGTTGTATCATACCAAGTATGTTGTAGATGGTTCTATTAATAAGTATAAGGAACGTCTTGTTGCGAAGGGTTTTCTCAAGTGGCAGGTGTTGATTACTCTGAGACCTTTTCTCTTGTCACCAAGATGAATTCTATTTGCTTTGTACTTTCACTTGCAACTTCATGGGGATGGACAATTTTTTAAATGGATGTGAAGAGTGCCTTCTTGCATGGAGACCTTGATGAGGAGATCTATATGGAACAAGCTCAAGGATTTGTGCAGGATTCCTCTTTGGTTTGCAAACTTCAACATTCATTATATGGTCTCAAATAGGCCCATCAGTCCTAGTATGAGAAGATGGACTTTTTCTTGCTCTCCTCACTCTTCACACGTTGTCATTCTGATCCCATAGTTTATATTCAGCATCAGGGGGATGATATAGTTATCCTTGTGCTATATGTTGATGATATTATCATTACTGGTAGCTTGTCCTCCTTGATTCAGGATATTCAGAGAGCTTTGATGGAGTAGTTTGAGATAACAAATCTTGGCCTTCTGCACTATTTTTTGGGCCTACAAGTTATTCACTCTTCTGATGGGATTTCCATCCTTCAACAGAAGTATGCTCTTTATATGTTTCACTGATTTGACATGCTTTCTTGCAATCCTACACTCACACCATTTCAATTAGGTGTTGTTTTGTCTGCCACTTGTTCTACACCTTCTGTGGATCCTACCTTATATAGGTAGTTGGTTGGTAGTTTGTTGTACCTAACACATACATGCCCAAATCTTTCTTTTGTGGTGGTCTTGTCTCTGGGTTCTCCCATGATCCTCATGAGAGCCATTGGCAAGCAACCAAACATATTTTGAGGTACATTCGGAGCACTACACAGTTTGACATTCACTATACTTCAGGATCCCCTCACATTGTTGGCTTCACTGACTCAGATTGGGCTTGTGATGCTCATGATCAAAAGTCTAATTCTGGATTTGTTTTTTGCCTTGGTTTTGGCCCCATCACATGGTTTTACAAGAAGTAGTCTGCTATTGCATTATCATCTATAGAGGCTAAGTACCGTGCACTGGTGTTAGCTAGTTAGGAAGTTTTATGGCTTCGACAGTTGATGATTGAGTTTGGGTTCCCTCCTGATAGTCCCACTATTCTTTGGTGTGATGTGACAATCAGAGTGCCATTCACATTTCCCACAATCCAGTGGAGCACCAGAGGACTAAACACATTGAGCTTCACATGCACTTCATTAGATAGTTGATTCAGGATGGCTTTCTCATCTAGGAGTACATTCCTACAAAGGAGCAAGTTGCTAACATCTTCGCACTACCTTCAGTTGTGCTCTATGCTTGGGGTGAAGGAAGTTGTCCTTTGGGGGTCTCATTGAGGCCTTCCTTCCTTCATGTTTTTTTAGCATGATTTTTCCCATCTCTTTTTGGGGTATCTTTTTTTTCCCATGTGGTTTTCTCTATTTCTCCGGTTCATAGAGATTTGGTTGTGATTGGGTACCTCATCAGGCCTTTTTGTCAGGACCCAAACTTGCCTTCATCATGTAGTTGCATTTTTCTTCATGCATTTAGTTTTTTAGCTACTCCCTAAGTTCATCTTAAGGGAGGGTGTTAGAGTTATCATGTATTAGCTAATATTTATGTATTTAATTATTATTTTATTATCCTCTACACTTAAGCTAAACTTAGGCATTTAATAATATTGTAGGTATTTAATAATTATTCTAATTATTAAATACACATTATCCTTTTAGGGTTTCTTTAGGGTTTCATATTATCCTTTTATAAGGATTGTATTGTACTTTTTATTTTATTCCTGCTCTGAATGGCAATCTTTTTCTTTAGAGCAATTATTGTGTTTTTGTCTCTAATCTTCTCTTGTGATAGGTATTTTGCTTGCAAGTTCTCTTGGGATCTCAGAAGTTGTATTTTCTCAACTTCTTCATCTTGATTATGTGAATTCCTAATTACCCAAACCCCATAATCAATTATTATGGTTATCACTTTCAATTAATCATAAACTCTTCATGTGGTCCCATGGAAGGTCTAGAACCTAAGCATCCTTTCTAGGAAGCTCTTAGAAGCCTATTTATGATGACCCTAGTCCTACACATGCAGGATCCCACTCTCCCTAACCATGGACCAAGACCTTAGGGTGAACATAAAATGAAGAATACAAATAGACACTAAGAGGGGGGTGAATTAGTGTATTTTAAAATTTTAACTATGTGTGCAAGTACTGAACAACAAATTAATTAAGAACACACACCCACACATAAATCAAACCATAACACAAAATATACGAAGAAAATCCAATGTGGGAAAAACCTGGGTGAGAATAGTTGTTGGAGTCTACTACTCCAATCCAGCCTCATAGTAAATAACATGTTACAAAGTTTAGGGCACCAACCCAAGGAGCACCATGTTGGCAACACCAATGAGAGAAAATTGAGAGGGGGTGGGGGGGCGAATTAGTTTTATACCGAATCTACAAAATCAACCATAAATAGAGATTTGATAAACTACAACAACAAAAAAGATAAGTAGATAAATAAAACTACACAAAACACCAAGATTTTGACATGGAAAACCCGATTAAGGGAAAAACCACTGTGGGAACCTACCCATAATAAGATGATACTCTGTAGTAGTATGTGAAAATATTACAATGGGGAATGCACTAGCATTCAAGCATACTACCTAGAGATTATAGCTCAAGATGCAATAACCTAGAAGGCTACAACCCTCAGGGAAGGTTCATTACCTTACAAGGAAGTCTCATTAACTTACAAAATAATCAAACTACAATTCGAAAGAAATGAACTAAAAGAATAGCATCTGCTAATCCCTGATGATAGTTCCAGTTATGCACAATGTCTTCTCTACAACACCAATCTATGCTCAATCACAACACTGAAGGATGAATCACTTGATCACACATACACCATTCTCTGATAATGTAAACACAACCATGATACCCAAATTAAATGACTATACCACCTATCCATACAAATCATCAACCTTGACAACAAGGTCGGCTAAACCCTCAACTCATAATTACAAAATTACATCGCACGATACAAAGATTGACCACCGGCCCAATACAATGATATACATGACATAACATGGTCCTAAACCAATTATCCAGATGCTCAACACCACCGAAAATCATGCCAAAATCAACCGCAACATGCTACACCAACAGGAAAACTGCATAGCATAAAAAACATCACTGGTTTAGAAAAATCACCAATAACTTGCACAATAATCATGTAGATCATCAAAACAAATAGGACATACTTAGGAAACATCAACAAGCATGTTAGAATCATCTACAATAGTTGTACCAACACTACTTATCAAATCTTCATCGATCAACATCTAAAACTCAAGAACACTCAAATAGCAACTACTGTTACAAAGAAAAGATAACTTGCGGAGCACTAATGTTGGCATTTGATCATTTGATCTAAACTTGTAATTGTTTGTTTGCTTGATGCAACAAGTACATGTTTCTTTTGTTAAGAGATTAGAATGTTGTATGATGACTATGTTGTATGTTGTCATTGATGGCAACTATCTTTCTATAGTCAACTAAGTTCTAATGTTCAACCACTAAGGCTTAACTGGTAAGAAGAGACATATTTTATCAAAACCGGTATTTAGGACTTTAACTAGCAAAAGACAGATAGAATAATATTGTGACAACCAGTACAGGAAATATATGAAGAATGAAATGACGCAGTTTTCTAGCAGCAAAGAAGACTGGTAGATGAAGTTATGTTTGTGACTGCATGTGGTGATTTAATTGGATGAATGAGATCTGATTCACAGAGCATGTATTTTGATAGAGACTTAACTAGTAGTTATTAAAATCACTCAAATCAGTAAAACAACATAAAATTTGTTTTGTTATGTCAGTGGCCAACATTACTGAGGCATGCATTGAAATATTGTCTAGAGTCAATTGTTCCAAGGTTTTAGCCGACCTAATAATGTTTTTAAGATGTGTGATGAGGTATGAAGGTATATATGAGTATGGGATTGAATGTGTGAGAGATCATTAGTGAATTTCATCTTTCTGATAGTGTGATAATTAGAGGAATTCTGAGATGAAGTATATGTGATGTTGTAATGTTCTGAAGAGGATTTTATTAGACATTGATGGTGTTATACTAAGATTATTTTATCTTGTTGTCTTCCTAATAGTTGCAACAAGAAAATCCTCCTACAAGGTCACTCCTAATAGGGTGCAATCAGATCCTAAAAGGTCCGATCATTAAATCCTCTAACCAGGTGACACATTAACTTGTGTTTGCAAATCCCAGTAACATGGGTATCTCCTAATAGGACTGGTCCTCACAGTCCTTATTGCACAACTCTTAACCAAGCTTAGACACTCCTAATAGGGCGTGCCCCTAACCAGTTTTTGTAGACTGTAGCATCCTAAAATTGCGACACTTGCAATTTCGACTGCATTTGGGTCTTCATGATGGCGATGCAACATGGAACCTGAATGGAGACCCCGAAACTTGTTCATGACACCAAAAACTGCATTTTTCAGCACCCTGGCCTGATCCTCCTTGCACCCCGCTGTCCCTGGAGGTGGGACCATGGCGCCCAGTGCCCTGATCCTTCAGGACTAGGGCACCTAGCGCCCTGGTCCCTAGCCCTATTTTGGGCCCGGTCTCTTTTGGGGCATCGGGTCTTTAAGTTTGCAAATTGGAAAATAATCTTCCTAGGTCGGCCTAAGGTCGGGAAAATCAGTCTATTAACCCTAATTGGCAAGTATATAAACTACATTTCCTCTCTCAAAAAGGGAGGAGGACATATGTGAGCAAGGCGTGAAAGCAATATTCAAGCATTCAAACATTCAAACATTCAAGCATTCCTTCAAGCAATTGAGCATTCTAAGTCTCCATTCAAGGCTAAGTGTTGCATTCAAGACAAGGATTCAACCATTGAAGAGGAGATCACTTACAACACATTACATACAACATACATTACACCTTCGCATGTAAGAATACAAACATTCTTACAACAAGGTATCAGTACTTGTTTACATTACAAACATTTACATTTACAACATTCTCATTTCTTGGTTAATTCCAAAACTGAGGTTTGACCTAAAGGAAAACCCCTCATCCCTAACCCCCCAATCGTCCTCTCTTTTCTATGTGTAGGTTGCAGGTACGTGGCTGTAATTGAAGATCTAGAATCCTTGTGCAGAGACGAACAGATCCACCTTCGTTTCGCGGATTTTTCGGAGGACAGTGTGCACGCCGGGCGCCATCGTCTCGTCAACTTTCGCTCAAATTTGCAGAACAGCACCATCTTGACATTTTACTGCTAATTCCAGGTCCGTATCTTCATCCTATATTCCTATCTCTGTTTATAAGTGAATCTTTCCTACTTTACATGCATTCCTAGTTCAATCCTTCTATCTACATTTCTTTACAAAAGAGGGTATCCTTGATATCTTAACCCTTGAAACTCATATAGAATCCAATCTTGCATTGCGTGGGATTGGATCTTGTGGGTTTCAACCCCTCTTTTGAATGTAAAGTCTCCCCTAAGTGAAAACCATCAACCCTAGTGACTCTCCCTTCTCTCTCCTTGGAGTTGGGGAGGGGAGAACGACTAGGGTTTGATCTTTCCGCTTTACATAGACCTTAACCGGTCAGATCTCTATACTGCAGATAGTGGATCTTTGTGGGTACTAACTCCCACCGTGGTTTTTCCCATTTGGGTTTTCCATGTATAACCTCTTGTGTCATGTGGTTTATGCTTTATGTGGTGATTGCATACTTGGTGTTATTTCTTATATGCCCATTGAGTTTTAAGTTAGTGAAATTGATAATTAGATTTGTATTGTTTTTACTTGCACTAATTCACAACCCTCTCTCAGTGCCTTATAAGTTCATCATTTGGTATCAGAGCCAAACTTCCTTAAGGCTTAACCTCTTGTAAGGGATCTATAATCCTAAGGCAAATATGGGGGAGGGAATGAGTTACAGAGAGATGGCTAGGAAGCTTGTAGAAACCAAGGAAGACCTAGAAACTCTAACAAGCAAGTATAAGACACCACTAGCTAAAAGGAAAGAATTGCCCAAACAATTATTGGAGATCAATGAGAGCAACTCTTATGATGGAGAAAACATAGATGAATTGGTTGAGGAAGTAGAGAAACTAAATGGTGAGAAAAATAACCTAAGGAGAGAAATTGAAGCCCTTACAATCCAGATGAGTCAGGAACTTGAAGCTAGGAGGGAAGTTGAAGACAAGATCAAAGAGAAATATCATGAGATCTTTAGGATAAATCAGGATAATGGAACTCTATATGCACACTGGCATGAGGAGAAATAAGAGAGATAATAAATTAAACTAGATCTTGATATGACAATGTCTCTTAGAGAGACTCTTATGACGCATAATAAAGATCTTACTAAAGAGCTTGCAGAAGCTAACGAGAAGCTTGCAAAATTCAACAAGAGTTCTACCATGCTAGATGAACAGATCCAATCTAAGAGGATGAATGGTGATATATTTGGATTAGGATACAATAAATTTGAGAAGGGAGAACCTTCTGGTACCAAGAGCAACATGCATGAAGGTAAAACAACTCCTAAGGCTCAGAAACCTACCGGTAAGAAAGCTTACAAACCTGTTTGTTTTAATTATCATAAACTATGACATATTGCTAATGTTTGTAAAAGCAAATCTGATGCTAATATTGGTTATAAACCTAATAAGAGATAAGTGCCTAGAAAATTTCAAGGTTATTGTTATACATGCAACATGTATGGGCATAGATCTATCGAATGTAGGTATGGAGCTAATAATCCAACACCTCATATGAATCTAAGATATGTTGGTGATTGAAGAAGGAATTACAAAGACCCTATGTTAACCAGTCTAGTCCTTATGAGATGGAGAAAAGAATCAATGTGATTTGTTCAATCTCCAACAATTATGGACATGTGGCAACAAACTATAGAAGGACAGGAAGTGGCAATGCAGGACCGTGGAGAGCATCTGGAATGGCATGTTATCAATGTAACAAACCGGGACACATTGCTAAGGTTTGCAGAACACAGTAGAACCAACCACTAAATTATTTTGTAGACCGGAAAGGAAAGCAGAAAGATGATATTGAAGAAACCAGAGCTGAGATGAATAGAACCTAGAAGAAGAAGAGTGATGACAAACCATTCGAGGGATCAAATTCTTCACCTAGTGTGGAGAATCCATCATCGAAAAACTAACTTGTTTTTACAACTTGGGTGTACATAATGTCAAATCTTGAGATGAATCCCTAGATGAAGTACTGTAAGTTAAATCTGCATAGTCTGATGCATTTTGAAGTTTATAAGTCTTTTTAAATTATAACCAGTAAATATCATTGAGTTTTAGCAACTGGTAATATGCTTAAGAGTGTTTTAAGGTGTTTTAGGGTTTTGTCGGTTAAAGCATTTAATATTATAGATAGAAAGAAAATAAAAATAATATTTTGAATTTCATTTCTCACATTGCGCTCTTGAGATCATTTGGTGAGTGAGCAGAGCAGTGAAAAGTTTATGATTACAACATTTAGCATGTCTAGTAGAATCTTGAGGTGATCGGAAGAACATTTTGTATCGGTGAACACTGTTGAAGGTTTTGACGGTGTGAAACCCTAGTTCAGAAGAAGGAAAGGTATTTATCAATAAATCTTACTCTTTGCTTAAAGATTTTCCATATTTTAGTATGGATACTCTGCATCTTGTTGATGTGATGGAGAGGCTATGACCGAAGTTCAAGAGTCATCCTTTTAAATCAAAAGAAACAAACCCTGTTGGTGCCCTATCCAATGTACTATATGGAGTTTTTCATATCAAAGATGTCATATCATTTTATCACTACAAACTAGAGGACATGGGTGTATCAGTTATTCATGATCAGTATAAATCATTGTGTGATAACAAGGGCATACTGAAGGAACAATTTAAGAGTCACTGAGAAAGGGTTCCATCATGCAATCAACTTCATTAATGATTTTCATAATGAGTTAGTTAGATTTGTTTTGAGTAGGATTCATGATCAATTTATGTGGTTGGATCGACCACATAAACTAACCAAGGAAGTCATCCATGCAGTAACCAAATTTTGCTCAACCGATGAAGTACCTGTATTCAGATCAGTACCCAAGAATGATGTGGAGAAGTTGACAAGATCAAAATGGCATGGTAGAGCCATGAGAGTAAACAACATCAATAATCCAGCTGTGAAATATGCCTCTATGGTGATTGGGTACATGATTTACTATTCAAGCAGAATGAACAACATACCAACAACAACTATTCATACTACCTATTGGATGGTAAAAGAGAACATTGATTATGATTTGGAAGATGCACTAAGAAGCCAATTGATGATGAATCTAGAAGATGTGAAGAAAGACAAGAAGTTGAGATTCAAATTTGGACAATTGATTTTGGGATTATTTTTCTATTTCCAAAACCATTTCCCCAGTATTGGAGATGTTCAGTGGATTGAAGGTAGCCATGCACTACTACAAATGAAGAACTTCATTAGGATGTTGAAGGATAAGTTTGATAATATTTCTTGGGGTTACTTCAAGGAATTTCAAAAGAAAATGCATGCTAGAGAGCGTATACTGGCAGAAGTGTTTACCGGGTATATGAAGATAATCTATTTCATGGTGGATATAGATACCCATTGTAGTATCATAAAATTACAACCCTAGCAATTTTCGATTGCATTAGGGTCCTCACGCACACAAAATTGAATCCCATCTTGATCAACCCTCAGAATCTACTTCTTCCTTAGCCTCCGTATGACCCTATCTACACTCTGCCCTAGAGAAAGGGGTAGGACAGAGGTGTGGCACCCCTGTCCCCCCTAGGAAAGGGGTGTGGTGCCCTTTTCCTCCTAGGACAGAGGCATGGAACCCCTATCCCTAGCCTGTTTTGGGGTGGGATCTTTCCTAATCATGCATTATAGGTTGTGCAGAGAGCGAGAAAAATTCCTGGATGTCGGCCTACGACAAAAATCAGTTTCATTAACGCTAATTAACATGTATTTAAGTTGCATTTTCCCTCTCATTTGGGTAAGTTGTAAGTTGGTCAATCTGGATAAAATTGCGATCAAGCGCTCAAGAGTATTCAAGCATTCAAGCATTCCTTTCTAGCATTGAGCATCTCAAGTCTCCCTTCAAGGCTAGGTATTGCATTCAAGTCAAGGATTCAACCATTGAAGAGGAGGTTGATTCCAACATTCAATTCCACACAAGCATTTCTATCAACATTGCTATCACAACCTCCCTTGAGGTGATTTACATTTTAGTCTTTGATTTACATCTACTTGCAAGTACTTTCTTTCATTACTTGGTTAATTCCAAAACTGGGGTTTGACCTGAAGGCAAACCCCCAATCCCAACCCATTTTCCTCTCTTTTCTGTGTGTAGGTTGTAGGTGCGCTACTGTACTTTCAAATTCAGGCTCCATTTGTAGAGGCCAAAAAACCCTTTTCGTATTGTGGATTATTTAGACCGTTTACATTCCTGCCACGGTCCGGGCAACTTTTCCTCAAATTTATAGGGTGGCTTCGTCTTGACATATTACTGCCAGATCCAAGTACGCAACTTCATCCCATACTCTGATCTCAAGTTATAATCAGTTCTTTGTCACTTTTACACTACATAATTCAATCAATTCCTTTCCATTTCAAATAGGAAGAGGGGATTAACTTATCATTCCCATTTCACTCAAAATTCTATCTTCTTCTTTGAAGGTTGAATCTAGTGAATTCTCCTCTCCTCTTCCAATGTAATTAGATGAAAAGTGTTTGAAGGGAACTCCATAGTGAAACTCTCATCTCTTCTTAGAGGGAAAGGGTAGTTTTCCTCTTGATCTCTCATTTACACATTTTTCACCCACCAATACACATTGGTCACATTACATTTTGGTGGACCCGACATCTTGCATGCTTTCCTTTGAACAAAATTGCATATTTTTCATTTGCAAGTTTAAATTTTCTACAAACTTAGTGGTTAAATCATTAAAAACCCTAGTTTTTAAAATCAATATTGACCTTGTGGTTTGTAAAAAATGCTTGTGGTTATCTTAGATCTAAAAATTGTTTTCCTCATTGTCTTGTTCAATTTGCAAATCAAATTTACAAAATTAAGAGGTTACTTGTTAAAACCCTAATTTTCAAAAATCATCTTGAACTTGTGCAAAAATTGGATTTTCATTTAATTTTTAGATTTTTTATTATTCTCAGACTTTTTTTCATTTCTACAATTCAAAATATCAATTTCCCTCCTTTTTCCCAAAATTCAAATTTCAAAATTAAGTGGTTAGGTCATAAAACCCTAATTTTCAAATTTAATTGGATTTTGTGCAAATTTCAATCAATTTCATTCAAACCCAGATTTCTAAACATTTTCCAAGGTGTCCCTATCTATTAGGTTTGACCTTTTTCAAATTTGCAATTCAATTCCTTTTTTTCTTCAAAACCCTAATAGGGTCCTATTTTTACATTTGCACCTTAATTTCTCCCATCTAGAAATTGTAAAAGTCATCAATTTTTGGGGGTTATCTTTGAAATCATTGTAATATTCATCCCTGAAAATTTTGAAAAAAGTTGGTCGGACCATGTGTGTTCCCGTCACGGTCCTCGACTTTTTTCCTGAAATTTTGGGAGACTGTTATGACTGTATTTAATAGCCTAAATCTAGAAGATTGGCTGATTTTGTCAATTTTTAATCCCTGTAGAATCGAAAATACCTCCAAAATTCAATATTTCAAATTTCAAGAAATTTTTTAAAATTAAGAGGTTAATTATAGTTTGCCCTCATTTTTAAAATTTTGATTTAAAATTAAGTGGTATTCCCTTTGCCCTAATTTTAAAATTCCAATTTCCTTTTATTTTTGGAAATTGTGTCATCCTCTTCTTCTAGTACAATTCAAATTGTTTAATCAATATTTTCTTAAATTTTGCATTAATCAATTTTGTAAGCTTTGTTCCACAATTTAAAATTCAAATTTTCCATCTAGTGAATGAGTTTCACCACTATTAGTCCTACCTATACTATCCTGGTTGGACAAAGCATTAGAATTAAGGCCTCCAAAGGTTTAATTACCAAGGAGATGGAGCCTAATTTGGGTGACTTCTTTAATGAGGATCATACTAATTTTTCCCATCATAATCATGTGCCTATTCACCCCATTGATAAGTCCCATGATGAAGAAGAAGCTTTAACTAGGGTCTCTATAGATCAAATTTCCACATTGGACAATCAATTTGATAACTTTCAACAATGGATGTCTCAAGAATACCCTAATAATGAAGCTCTTCCATTAATTGAAGGCCTTAAGCACATGATTCAAAGTGATAAGAATGGAATTGATATATTGTGTGGCATTGCACATATTATTGATTCTAATTTCATGCCTATCAAGAGTTGTGCTGAAACCCTAGGTTATTCACAACCTTCAACATAAGTCAATCCTTATATTCCTTTGACTACTCTTATGACTAGTATTCCTACTTTTACCTCCAACATCATGGCTATATCAACTCAAAATGTCATCCCTACAATAATTAGTCATGCGGGCAATCCCTCTTCTTCATTTAATCCTCCATATTTACCTATGTCTTCCATAAGTATTCCTGTTATTCATGAACCAATCAATGTGATACAAGGTGTCAATTCCTTTAACAAATTTGTTCCTCCTTTAAGTGTCCATTTTCCTACCCAATCATCACCTATGCCTACTTATCATAATGTCCCACCACCTTATTCTCAATCCATGCCTTATTTCAATAACATCACACCACCTTCTCAATCAACTATGTCTAATATCAATTCTTCTACCGAAGTGACAATTAAGAATCTTTCTCAAACCATGGCTTCCTTACAACAACAAATTGCTTCTATGAGTCAATCCAAGTTTAGTTTGCCCACCTTTAATTTTGCGAGCTCACTTTCTCTTGCTATTGTTAAATCCGTGCCACCTAAACATGTTGAGATCCCTCAATCAGAACTCTATAACTGAAAAGGTGATCCTCTTACATATGTCAAAACATTTCAAACCTTGTGTATTGATTTTTCTTATGACCACAGATTGCTTGCAAAATTGTTTACAAGAACACTAAGAGATAAGGTTTACAATGGTATTTCTCTTTGCCTTCTTATTCTATCACTTCCTTTCAATGACTGGCAAATGCTTTCATCCAACAATTTCAAAACAACATTGGTCCTAAAATCACTTTGACTGATTCAATGCATTGTAAACAAGGTGTTAAAGAAAAAGTGACCGGTTTCATTGGTAGATATAAGCATTTGTGCGCTCAAATTTCTTTTCATGTACCTAATAATGATATTCAAAGAATTTTCATTTCTAATTTTACAAAAAGATATAAGGGAAAAGCTTCTTTTGTCTGAGTTTACTTCCTTTCTGCAGTTGTGTGCAACACTCCACAATTATCAATTGGTTGTGAGTCAAATGGAGAAATACACTCCTATGGCTCTGAGTGATAAGGGGGAGAGTTTTCAACAACCACTTGCGAAGTTCAAACCAACAAAAAGATTCATCAAGTTCAATGATACAATCAACAACCACAATGTGAATGCTACAATAGGTGTCCCTTCTATTTCTAAATTTTTCCAAAGAGAAAGACAATTTACTTCTTTGAATGAATATTTACATAGTATTATGTCTCAGTTGTTACACATAAATGTTATCAAACTTCCTCCTATAAAACCAGTTGATCCTTCTAAACTTACATCCCCTTATTCTGGTAACAATTCATTTTGTCGATTTCATCGTCAACTTGGTCATGATATTGAGAAATGCTTCATATTGAAAAATAAGATTCAAGATTTGATTGATAATAATATTATATCTGTGGCAGGTGTGAATGATAAAGGGAATAAATTAGTAGCTCCTCCTAATCAAAATATTAAGATTTTCACTGATCCCTTGCCTTCTCATACCTCTAACATTATTGAGATTATGCCTAATTCTTTCTCTTTTGAAGAATTCACCTCTATGGCTCCGAACTTGGTAAGTATGGTAGAAACACAAGATACGCCTAAGGATCCTTGTATTACATTTTCCATTAGTGAGACCATTAGAGCACCTGACGGCCCTTTATACATAGGTTCAAAGGTTAAGGATATCCCTTGTCCTGTTGCCCTTATTGATCCCTCTTGCATGGTTAATGTCATAACTCAAGAGTATCTTTTCACTTTACGATTGAATAAACCAATATATGATTCTTCTAATGTGGTTGTGAAGTTATTTGATGGATTTTCTTGTCCTACCATTGGCTCTATCACCCTTCCTGGTGAAGTTCATACTAAATCAATGGATGTTGACTTTGTTATCATACCCTCTTCTAAGAAATTCTGTGTGAAGTTGGGCTATCCTTGGCTATCTTCCATGAAGGCTATTTCTTCTCCAATCCACAAGTGTCTAAAATTTCCTCACAATGGAGAAATCATTACCGTCAACCATAGCTTATTTCGTCCATCTGAAAGAAGCCCTAGTGTTCCAATTGATTTCTTTTGGCCTACATAATTTCAATCTCTTCCATCAAGGAGCAATGCTCTTTTTCAATCTTATCAAAAATGGAAGAAAAATATGATCTTATACTTAATTCAACCTAGATCCCCAATACTTGACATTCCTATTATTCTTCAAGATGAGGTTCTTTCCCTCGCAGATAGAACTAATCTCCCACCTAAGGAAGATCGTCAACCTATTCCTATGGATGTGACTATACCTTCTCCTAATAAGAAAAACAATATTCTTCCTAAGATTAGACATGTACCTCCTCATGATGGACCTAGTCTTCCTCCTACACCTAAAATTCCTCGTTTCAATGGCCCAGTTCCACCTCCTTCCTATTATCGAGAGAAGAGGCCTTCTTCTCATCTTGATCAACCTAAAAGACCTTAGCCTAAACCTTCAACTATCAAGGAGAGAAACATTCCTACTTTTTCAAGTGTTCCTCCTCCTTCTCAGCCCTCCACTAAGACTCGACGGAATTGTTGTGTGAGAGAACACCGAAAGACACTGTGTTTGAGCTCATGAAGCTATCCCTCAAAATACTCAATCTCCTTATACTCTGACAATTGACATGATTCCCTTTTCTCCCAAACAAGATGTTCAACCTACATCTCCAAATCATAAGTTGCACAAAACATGGGATGGTTTTACTCCTATTCGTGTTCTTTCTCCTCTTTTTCTAAACTTTGATGAAGAAATGGGTGACAATGTTATTCATGATGGCAATACAACTCCTAATGCTTTTGATACTGAATATGAATATGTTGATGTGGACAAGCATTTATCAACTGAATTTTCACAAACCCTAATCCTAGCTCCTATAATTGAACAAAGTGACTTACAACATGAGCATAGCCCTTGTTCGGATCTTGTGATAGCTCCATATATTGTGCTCGATGTTGCTCCTCTGGCATGTTGCTCACCTTCCTGAAATAGTGATTAGCAAGATTGGGCAGTGAATGTCATGCTAGATTAGAAATATTAGCACTATAGATATTCTCTTTATCTCATTTCTTTCTCTTTTGTGACCATTCTTCTATATGTATCCTTATTCTTCTATTGTTCCCTAAATATCTACTTGGGGAAGATGCAAAGCATTGAGATCTTTTCTTGGTCTCTTTCATGTTGACTCAAAATACATCATCTCTTCCCTTTCTTCTAAGGTAGTGTCCTTCTTTGGGGAATGACGATTATTATATGAACATATACATACATGATATACATGACTTATCATACAAAATACTGACCCCGAGGAAAGTGAAACTACCTCGCACCTCATGTTTTCTGTTCATTATCCTTGGGTTTATTCCTTGATTGGGGGCTAAATCCTTGTGATAATGTGATTCCTCTCTTCTCTCTCTCTTGGGTGTATCCTACCTTAAATAAATCACTCTTGATAAGGCGTGTACAGTCACTTTAACATGGGGGCATACACTCCGCTCATATTTTCCTTCTTGATACTTAAAATTACTTAGTGAACTTTGTTTTGCTTTGTAATATCTAGTATCCTTGATTTCATGACTCATAGTGAGGGGAAATTTGCTACTTGTGGTCATCATTCTCCCCTTCTCGATCTTCCCTTTTACTTTGTCAATCGAAGTCGTAAGATCCTAAGTCCACTGGGGGCTTGGCGCATCTTGCCTCCTTGATGTGATAAATGTCTTTCAATCTCATTTCCTTGTATTTTTTCGGTAGTATTGGCATATGCTCATACTCCCGCTAAAGTGGGGGTTAAATGTAGTGTCATAAAATTGTGACCCTAGAAATTTTTGACCGCGTTAGGGTCCTCACACATGCAAAATCGAATACCCTAGCCTGATCGGAGACTGGAGACTGCTCAACCCTCGAAATCTACTTCTTCCTTGGCCTCCACACTACCCTGTCTACACTCTACCCTGGAGAAAGGGGTAGGAAAGGGGCGTGGTGCCCCTATCCCCCTTAGGACATGGATGTGGCACTCTTTTCCTCCCAGGATAGGGGCATGGCACTCCTGTCCCTACCCTATTTCGAGTTAGGACCTTTCCAAAGCATGGATTGTAGGTTGTGCAGAGAGTGGGAAAACTTCCCCGATGTTGACCTATGATAAAAATCAATTTCATTAACCCTAATTGACATGTATTTAAGTTTCATTTTACCTCTCATTTGGGTAAGTTGTAAGTTGGTCAAGTTGGATAAAATTACGAGCAAGCGTTCAAGATAATTCAAGTATTCAAGCATTCCTTTCCACCATTGAGCATCTCAAGTCTCCCTTCAAGGCTAGGTGTTGCATTCAAGTCAAGGATTCAACCATTAAAGAGGAGATTGATTCCAAAATTCAATTCCACACAATAATTTCTATCAACATTGCTATCACAACCTCCCTTGAGGTGATTTACATTTTAGTCTTTCATTTACATCTACTTGCAAGTATTTTCTTTCATTACTTGGTTAATTCCAAAATTGGGGTTTGACTTGAAGGAAAACCCCCAATCCCAACCCATTTCCCTCTCTTTTTTGTGTGTAGGTTGTAGGTGTGCAGCTGTACTTTCAGATTCAGACTCCATTTATAGAGGCGGAAAAACCCTTTTCATTTCGCAGATTTTTTGGAGGACCATGTACATTCCCACAATGGTCTGGGCAACTTTTCCTCAAATTCACAAGATGGCTTTGTCTCAACATATTACTACTAGATCCAGGTGCACAATGTTATCCCATACTCCGATCTCAAGTTATAATCCATTCTTTGTCACTTTTCAACTACATAATTCAATCAATTCCTTTCCATTTCAAATAGGAAGAGGGGATTAGTTTATCATTCTCATTTCACTCAGAATTCTATCTTCTTCTTTGAAGGTTGAATCTACTGAATTCTCCTCTCCTCTTCCAATGTAATTAGGTGAAAAGTGTTTGAAGGGAAATCCGTAGTGAAACTCTCATCTCTTCTTAGAGGGAAAGGGTAGTTTTCCTCTTGATCTCTCATTCACATATTTTTCACCCACAAATACACATTGGTCATAGTACACCTATATGATGGAAGCAGTTATCCCTAGAACCACATGGGTATTACCTATGGGATATGAGGTAGACAAGGATCTACTCATTGTTTATGCTAATCATCTATTAGAGCAACCGGTAGATGCCACTGCAAAAAGATTTGAGACATACAAATAAAAATCACTACAAGTCCACTCTGAGTTGCAGAGACTAGTAATTGCAAAGAAAATAAGGAAGGAGGTAGAAACATTTGCTGAGCAGGAGGGATTTACAAAAGAGTAGATAGAAACAACTAGGGAAAAGCACGCAACCGATGAAGGTGAAGCATCTAGTTCACCTACCGGTACCCCTACCAGTAAGACTAGAGTTGCAAAATCCAAAGTAGTAGAAAAGAAGATGGAAGAAGACAAACTGACAAAATCACAAAGAGGTAAAGCATCTAAAATTCAATTCCGAAGAAATCAAAAAAATGTTGATCCACCTGTTGCACCAGTACAAAATAGAAAGAGGAAGAAGCAATAATCCCACAAACTGGCAAATGATGAAGAGGCTACTGAATCAGATGAGGATAAAAGAGCACTTAGAGAAAGTGTTAAGAAGCCTAAGACAACCGGTAAGGGAAAATCACTTAAGAAACCATTTACATTAGAAGACTCTTTTAATGGGATGGTTCAAATAATTAAGGATTATGGAATATACAAAGGTTTGACTACATTGTTTATTCATTTATGTGAAAGTCAACAAAGGTAGATTGAAGATGCAGTCATATTCAGTATGAATAAATTTAGCAGGTCTCTCATTGAGCTATGAGGGAAGATTCCAAATTATTTGTATAATCTTATTGATGCAAGGTTGTAGGCTGCCATTAGCCATGACAAAGAATTCATTGATTACATCTTTAAGAACCTGCAACCAGAAGAAATTGAAGAGGAGATTGAAGCAATAAAGGTTAATGCAAAGACATCATTCAGATCCAAAAAGAGATTAACAAGAATGTTAATAGGAGAAACCAAAACAGTCCAGAAGGAGACTAAGATTTTGATCAAGAAGGCTTTAGGTCTCATCCCGGATGAAGAAGAGGAAAAATAAGTTGAGGAAGATAGTTCTAAAAATATAAAGGTAGAAGAACTTCCTAAATGTGTTAAGATCACAAATTTTGAACCAGATAATAAGTACATGTATGATGATCCTATTGTTACTGAACTGATATTCATTCCTGATGATAACACCAGAGACAATGTTGATAATACTATTGGTAATATAGATGTATTTGATGTTGATGTTCAAATGTTTGAACAAATGAGAAACAAGAGGAACAAGTGGAGAAGAAAACTAAAAAAAAGAGCTCTAAAGAGCCACCGGTGAACGCACAGCCTATTGATACTCAAATTCCTTCAGTAAGTGTAAATGTAAATATTGATGATAGTCAAAAGGAAAAGACTAATGAAAAGAAGGATGAGGAAGTACCAATGAATGAAAAAAGTGTGGAAACTCAACCACCACCAGTCAAGGACACCACTAAGGAAGAGAAGACAGAAGAAGATAAGACCGTGAAGGAGAAAATAGAGAAATAAAAAGCAGAGAAAAAGGATACAAAGGAGAAGAAAATAATTGGTGATGATGATGGCGACTCAGTTAGTATTAAAGGACCTATTGATATGGATAATCTGAGTTTTTCTCAATTGATGGAGATTGTAACAACAATGTAATCCAGAGCTCAAAAGAAGAGAATGAAGGAACAACAGAGAGAGGTGGAGACAATCAAGACAATAGTTGATATTTTATCTAGTCTCTTACCAGAGACTAATACTAAAAGTTTTGTTACTCCCATTGACAAACTTGGATAGTTGGTTATCGATGCTAGAGATCAACTCAAGACTTTTGAAGATGTAGCATACATATCTGTTGAAAATGACTACAAGCAGAAAATGACATAACACTTAATGTCTGAGATAGATAAAGGTAAGGTAGCACTCATGGTTAATAAAGACTTGTTGAAGAATGGACTGGAAATTGGAGGAAATATTTTGGCAACTATTTCAAAATTCTCACTGTTTTGTGCTGATTTGAAGGAGAAAAGGGAAGATGCTGAGAAAGAACTTGAAATATTGAGTGAAACTTTTAGACCACTGAATGACTTAGCTATTCATTTTGGAAGATTAGTTGTAGACTTACAACACAAACTTGAGATGTATGAACATGAGTAGGTCAAACGGATAAGATCATTAAAGGAGATCCAGACACAATTGATTCCTAAAGTGGAAATTTTACAACGAGCATAGAAGGAGTCAGAGGCTATTTTGGCTACACATGAGATGAGTAAAGTTGATGCAATGGAGGAATTTGCAGGGTAGATAAAGACACATGTTGAGATTACCAACACACTATTAGAGACATGGGATAATGATCTAAAACAGTTGAAGTTTCATTTCAGTGACGCTTTTTCTAAAATTGCTTTGTAAAGACTATATGACTCTTATATATATATGCTCTGATGAAAATTTTGAAGTAAAATGTATATATCTTTCATGTATTTTACTTATTTATTTGGCATTGTTGTCAAAGGGGGAGTAACAGTTAAGAGTAAGTCACAATTTTGTATGCAATATAAAGGGGGAGTAATAGGAGTAATTTCTAAGGGGGAGTACATGTCATGTAGTCAATTTTTGTCTTGCACACTTAGTTGACAATTTTTTTTCCTAAGTGTTTCCACCAATGCCAAAGGGGGAGATTGTTGGCATTTGATCATTTGATCTAAACTGGTAATTGTTTGTTTGCTTGATGCAACCGATACATGTCAATTTTGTTAAGATATTAGAATGTTGTATGATGTTTGTTGTATGTTGTCATTGATGGCAACTATGTTTCTACAGTCATCTAAGTCCTACTATTCATTAGTAAGGCTTAACCGGTAAGCAAAGACATTTTTTATCAGAACTGATATTTAGGATTTGAACCGATAAAAGATAGACAAAATAATATTCTAAAAACCAATACAGGAAATCTATGAAGAATGAGATGATGTGGTTTTGTAACAGCAAAGAAGATTGGCAGATGAAGTTATGTTTGTGACTGCATGTGGTGATTCAATCAGATGAACGAGATCTAATTGACATAGTAGGTATTCTGATAGAGACTTAACTGGTAGTGATGAAAATCACTCAGATTGATAAAACGACACAAAATTTGTTTTGTTATGTTGGTGGCCGACATAACTAAGGCGTGCATTGCAAGATTGTCTAGAGTCATTGAACCTAGGGAATTCTTCCAAGGTTCTAGCTGACCTAATAATGTTTTTAAGATGTGTAATGAGGTATGAAGGTATATATGAGTATGAGATTGAATGTGCAAGAGATCATTGATGAATTTCATCTTTTTGATAGTGTGATGATCAGAGGAGTTTTGAGATGAAGTATATGTGATGTTTTAATATTTTGAAGAAGATGTTATCAGACACTAATGGTGTTATACTAAGATCATTTGAACTTGTTGTCTCCCTAACAATTGCAACAAGAAAATCCTCTTACAAGGTAACTCCTAATAGGGTATAGTCGGATCCTAATAGGTCTGATCATTAAATCCTCTAACCAAGTGACACATTAACTTGTGCTTGTTGGCATATGATGAAGTGGTGTTCATGTATGTTGTCATTGATGTCAACAAGTGTTCTAGAAGGATGAAGATCAGAAGAAGTTGTTATTGATGTTCAAGGAAAAGGAACCGGTATGAGCTGGTATGTATGGTGATCGACAACGGTAATGGCCAACTAGAATGGAGTCGACCGGTATCAGGTTTCACTAAGTATGTCTACCGATTGATAATCAGGGTTACCAATTTGGCTTATGCAGAGCAACCAAAGGCGTGTCGTGACCTGCAAGGTAAAGAATAAAATATTATGTCAGACTCAATGCATTAATATCCTACCTCGGGAGTGCGCGTTTTTCCTATTTGGTAGGTGAAGAGCGCACGATGGGTAATTAATTTGAAGATGCAGAATAATTTGTGATCTGATTTAGATCATCTCCTAAAAAGCCTGAACAATGCCAGATGTTGAATGTTTCATGATCTGATTTAGATTGTATGCAATGGATTTGAATGGTCAGGATTGGATCTCTTGTAAGCAAATGGTCAGGATCGAACCATCTTTGTAAAACTTAGGTTTAGGGTTTATGCTTTCGACTGAGTGATTGTCTATAAGGTCGATGTAGTTCAAATTTTGTAAGTGTTGGCAAATGTTATGTGTGTGTGTCCACTTAATGGGAGATTGGATACTTGCCAAACCCGAGTGAGAGATCTGCAGAGTGTGATTATAGAAGAGAGGAGCTTAAAAGGATCTTCCCTAGCAAGGTGTGTTATCTTCAGATCGGTGTTTTACCTGTTGATTTCTAACCACTTCAACAGATTGTAAATCCCTTGACCGGGTATGCTTTAGCAGGATTTTGTTGCAATTCCTTTAACTAGGTGGCTCAAGTTTATTGAGTTAGTTAAATCCTGTAGCAAGGTAACTCCTAACAGGGTTTCAATCCTTAACTAAATTTTATAGCCATCCCTTAGCTGGGTGATCCCTAATAGGATCAGTTCCTAACATAACCTTATTGTAAAGTCTTTAACTGGACTAGGCTCCTAATAGAGCGGACTTCAAGAGAGTTCAAAACAAGCTTGTGGGTACTCATCCCCACCGTGGTTTTTCCCATTTGGGTTTCCACGTGAAAAATCTGTGTGTCATGAGTTGTGTATTTTTCATGTAATGATTGATCAGTCTTTGTTTAGTTGAATATGCATGCAAAGCTAATGGTGTTGGCAGTACTAATGTAACTTATATATGATCAAGTCAGTAAAATTGCTATCTAGATTTGAGACTTGTTGTATGCTATTTGAAGTAATTTTGTTTTACCGGTTTAGTTGTCTCGAGTATTTCTATGTTTAACTAGTATATCCATGGTTATGTTTAGTGGAGAAGACAACCAGTCAACTTTGTTTTAATATGATAAGGTGAGGAGAATTTTTTTTCTATACCGATTCACCCCCCCCCCTCTCAGTACCGATTAGGGTATTAGTTGTTCATCATTATTCATCAGTGTTTGCAAATCTCAGTAATGTGGATAGCTCCTAATAGGGCTGGTCCTCACAGGCCTTATTGTAAAGCTCTTAACTAGACTTAGACACTCCTAATAGGGTGTGCCCCTAACCGAGTGTTGTAGACCTTAACCGGTCAGATCTCTATACTATAGATAGTGGATCTCTATGGGTACTAACTCCCACCGTGGTTTTTCTCATTTGGGTTTTCCACGTATAACCTCTTGTGTCATGTGGTTTATGTTTTATGTGGTGATTGCATACTTGGTGTTGTTTCTTATATGCCTATTGAGTTTTAAGTTGGTTAAATTGATAATCAGATTTGTATTGTTTTTAATTGCATTGATTCACCCCCCACCTCTTAGTGCCTTATAATTTCATCAACCAAATCATGAACCATCTAAAATGAAGATACACAAGACCATGCCAAACAATCTCCCAAAATATCAGCTCAAGATCTTATCACACCAGAATATACTGGAGGAAATACTGAACTCTATAAAGCACTGATTAGATAAACAAACTGCAAAACTAAATCATCTGATATGATCAATTAAGCTTTCTGGATCACCAAAACCAATAAACAATAATAGAATGATACTACAAAATACTCCATACACAAAACCATGATCCCAATAAACCAATTTGCAATCACTAGAGTAGGAATATGTTGACATCAATGATAACCACATATCCTAGCAGCAACAATGTCCAACACACCAACCCTTGATTTTATGAGCACCTACTCAAAGGATCACCTACCCCTACTCTAAAGACCCACTCAAATATTTACAATGATTATCAAAGTTTACAATGCAGTGATAAAACCTTGTTACAAATGAGTTTTGTAACACTTACAAATTTCTCATATCTTGAGAATGAATTTCTCTACCTGCTGAAGTTCTTCCTCTATTTCTTCTTCTTCCTCTGTCTAGTTGTCTTCTTCTCTCTGCTACAGCTTATCTTGCAAAATGCTTTGTTCTTTCTCTCTCTACTTATATAGATTTCTCTACTTTCTCTTGGCAACAACACCACTCTATTCAATACTCTATATTTTTCACAACAAGACTATACAACTCAACACACTTTTTTTTACATAGTTGACTTGTTGAGATATTTCTATTTCCACCTCTCTCTATCTCGAAAACCACACCTACTCATGTCAAATCTCATCACATCTTCTACTTGATTTGATCAACTCTATACACATAAGAGATTACTTCTACTACAAACTTGAATATTGTATTCAAGTTGGTTGTCTTGGAGATCTACAAATCTAGAGATTTTATTCTCTGTCCTTAATATGATCTCATATTTTCCACTTGTAGTAAATGCATCCTATCTTCCTTTAGATCATTCTTTGTACTTATATTACTAGGTTTAGTAATCTTTCTCTACCTAAAATGATTGGGAGTACTTCCTTGAGTCACACAACCAGCCTAAAACTCGGTCATCATTAATGCATTCTGCATCCTCTATCGACCTACCCTTAAAAGATCACTAACTTCTTCTATCATCACTAAATTCTCCACATTTGATTCATTCTCTGTCCATCAGGGAGCCTCATGTCTTCATATTCTTTGTCGAGATCACCCGGTCAAGGTTGGTCAGCCTCCACATAAAACCTTGTGTCTATTGGCATGCACATATGTTATCACAAGTCTTCTCAATTGACATCCAAGTCACCTGGTCAACCATGGTCAACTACCACATGGACTATTGATCCAATCATTCTACCCCATTCCTTCTTTTCATTATCTTGCATCGTCATTTACGAGCCCCCTTTATCCATGGGAGCTAGCAAGATGCATAATTTTTAAATTTCTCTAGCCCCGCAAGAGTTCTAACTTAAGGTGTTTGACATTATGGGACATCGGAGGACATTTATCCCTTCACTTTTGTTAGCCCACATGACATTCGACATGACCTCTTAACCCATGCAGGATAAGAGAATTCATCATTGTCTTCATTCTCTTTTACCCCACAGGGTCCTCTTTTCATCCTTTTGCATGTTGCGGGATAGAGGGATCTTACTCTCGCATCACTATCTTATCTCACATGAACATCACACTATGCTTCTTAGCACTGTGGGATAGTGGGATGCATCCCTCACTTCTTCTTGGTTTTCCCCGCATGAGTGACACTTCTCTTATTCTGATGATGTAGGATACCAGGGGAGCCCCTATCCTTTCATCTATTTCATATCCCATAGGACCAATTTTCTTTGGTCATCAGTGGTGCGGGATGGTGGGGAGAAACCTATTACCTTTATCCTTGTTATCCTGCATGGTAATGTCACCCTAGCCTTTTACGGTGTGGGATAGCGGGATACACCATTTGCTTCCAACTTTGTTACCCTTCAAGGTCATTTGGCTACCTTCCAACATGTTGCGAGGTAGCGAGATGCCAACACATACATAATGGGTCCCATACGAAACACAACACAACTTGAGAGAACAACTAAGCCACCAACATGTGTACAAATGCAAACACCTAGATAGATGGGGACCACTCAAATCCAACTTGGCCTTTCCAGTTAAGAATGGTACTTTGATAAGCAATAGAGGTCGTTGAGTTGAATCACCATCCTAGTCATACTACCATGAATCAACAAATTTTAATCTATAGTTCTCCATAATCAAACCCAATGGGTCCATTAGGTCCAACATACTATGAGGTGTATGTAGATCAGATCCAACACTAATTTTCACTTTGCAACCCACATTCATATGCAACCTACAACATTTGTGTAGTGTAGCATAACCTGTGTGTTATGTGCACCTACTACCCGCTTCTCCGCAACCTCATGATATTCCTTGACATCAATGAAAATAATACCAATAATCTCTCTCTTTAGCATTGATTTGAACATACTTGTAGACCATTCATAAACCATTTCTCCCCCTTTGACAACAATGGCAAAGGGTGAAGCGACCAACTGTCAACTGCTCACTTTTTCCCTTTTGATTTTCTGTAGCTATTAATGGAAATTCCAATTTTGATCATGACACATTTGCAATACATTAGAAATTTCCTTTAAAACTTCTTGAAAGATGTCCTATCTTCATGTTGGTCTAACTCTGCTGCCTATAGCTAGATGAGCCATTATTACAATATAAAAAGAAGTGCCAATATTGCTTTTAAAAATTTAGAACTCTCGTTGAGACTGTGTGAGGTTCAAGGTGGAAAGTGTAGAAACAATATGCTCCTGCTAAACCACAAACTACACAAATAATCTTAAGTGTTGAAGGCGGGTGGAAGAACACCCAATTTTTGTCTCAAATATTCAAAGTTGTCTTTAGGTAGGGGCTTAGTGAAAATATCAAGAATTTGTTTACCGAAGCACACATAGTCAACTTTTACCTCTTTCTCTACAACCTTTTCCCTAAGAAAATGATATTTGATTGCAATGTGTTTTGTCCTAGAATGCATGATAAAGTTCTTTGACATAGTTATTGCACTTGAGTTGTCACACATGATGGGAATATGATTTGAAAACTCTATCTAAACGTCCTTCAGTGTCTGCTTCATCCATAATACTTGTGAGCAACACGTAGCAGCTGCAACATACTCTGCTTCAATTGTTGATAATGAAATGGATTCTTGCTTCTTGCTTCTTGCTATGCCATGACACTAACCGATCTCTAAGGAATAAAGCTCTAGTACTAGTTCTCTTCCTATCATATACACATCCTACCCAATCTGCATCAGTATAGGCTTGCAAAGTGAAATCTCCTTTCTTTGGATACCATAAGCCATAAATGAGTGTCCCCTATAGATACTTGAATATTCTCCTAATAGCATTGACATGGGATTTCTTAGGAGCTTCTTGGAATCTTGCAACCATGCATACAACTTGAACTATATCAGGCCTTGATGTTGTAAGATACAATAGGCTTCCAATCATGGAACTATACTAGGTCTGATCTACACTACGTGACTCATCATCTTTGCTTAACTTGCATCCTTTTGCCATGGGGCCACCAACTAGTTTGCTATCCTCCATTTGAAATTTCTTCAACATGTCTCTAGCATACTTGGTTGGAGAAATGAATATCCCCTTATTCTGTTGTGATATTTACAAATCGATAAAATATGATAACTCCCTAAGCATGGACATTTCAAACTCTGACTATATTTGATTAACAAACTCTTTGCATAGAATATCTTTATTGCCTCCAAAGATGATGTCATCTACATATACCAGAATTATGATCATGTGGTTTCCATCCACCTTAATGTACAAGTTGTTGTCAACATTTCCCTTTTTTAATACTTGTTAATGTAAGTACTTATCCAACCTAGAATACCATGCTCTAGGTGCCTACTTTAGACCATATAATGCCTTTTCAATCTACAGACAAAGTTCTCATTTTCATGTAGCTGAAATCCTTAAGGTTTCTCAATGTAGACCTCTTCTTCTAGATTTCCATTAAGAAATGCATATTTAACATTCATTTGATATACTTTGTATCCTTTATAGGCTGAGAATGCCAAGAACATTCAGATTGCTTCAATCCTTGCAACAAGTGAAAATGTTTCCTCAAAATCTATGCCCTCTACTTGAGCATATCCCTTGCATACTAGTCTTGCCTTGTTTCTTACTACTTTTCCTTCTTCATTCATCTTGTTCCTGTAGACCCATTTTGTCCCAATGACATTTTTGTTTGTAGGTATAGGAACCAATTCCCATGTTTTGTTCTTTTCAATCTATTGCATCTCTTCTTCCATATCCTTCAACCACTTCTCACTCTTGTTGGGTTCCGTCTCAGTCATGAGGCAGAAATTTACATGCTCGTTGTTCCTTTCTCTCCTAGTTTGCACACCATCATTCTTGTTGCCAATAATATGATCCTCAGGGTGATTCTTTTACACATATTTGTTTGGGGCTTTACTTGGTGCTTCTTCTTCATGTTCATTCTCAGATTGATCTTCATCTTCAATGTATGGTTCTTGAGTCCGAGTTATTGAGTTTAGCTTTACTTTGTGCATATCCTCATCAACTCTCACATGTACACTCTCAACTACCTTTTTTAGTCTTTGGTTGAAACACTTGTAGGTCTTTCTATGAGTAGAGTAGACTAAGAATATACCTTCATCACAACTTGATTCAAAGCTACCTAATCCATCTTCATCTCTTTTGATGTAGCATTTTCTTCCAAACACATTGAAATGCTTGATTTATGGTATCCTATCATACCATAGTTCATAAGGTGTCATATTGCTATTCACCCTTAGTTGTACTTTTTTAAAAGTGTATACAACAATGTGAACTACCTCTTTCCAATAGACATTAGGCAAATGAGCTTCATTTAACATTTTCATTTCCATCTCTTTGACTATTATGTTCTTCTTTTCCACAACACCAATTTTTTGTGGTGTCATAGGGGTTGAATATTGTCTTATGATTCCATGTCTCTCATAGTAATCTTCAAACTCATTTGATGTAAACTCACCTCTATGGTCTGACCTCAAGAATTTCAACTTGTATCCAATTTCCTTCTCAGCCATTTTCTTGAAGATCTTGAATCTCTCAAATGCTTGTGACCTGTCTTGCAAAAAGGTGACCCATGTCATCCTTGAAAAATCATCTATGAGTAGCATGAAGTATCTTTCTCCATTTAGGGCTCTTGTTCTTGTAGGCCCGCACAAATCAGTATACACAAGCTCAAGAGGTCTTGTATTTGAATACTCTTTTTTCTTTAAGCTAACATTTGTTTGTTTTCCTTTTTGACATTCATCACAAAAAGTGCTTGCAGGTTTGATAATCCGTGGTAAGTGCCTTACATATCCTTTCTTTCTCACTTTGACCAAATTGTCAAAATTAATGTGTCCTAACCTCCTGTGCCACAACCGGCTCTCATCAATATGTCCCATCATACATTGAGACTCAAAACATTCCTTCAAGTTGTATACATTTACATCTGTTCCTTTACCTTCTGCAACTAGCTTACCATTACTCTCTTTTCTAATTTCACAGCCCTTGGAATCAAATGTAAACTTATATACTTTGTTACATATTTGACTCACACTTAGAAAATTGTGTTTTAGACCATCCACAAAAGAAACAACATGAGATTTGAACTTTCCATCTATGTTTAGAGTACCTTTACCCTTGATTTTAATTGATGAGTTGTCTCTAAACCTTATCGAGTCTCCATTCCAATCTTCAAGCTTAATAAATTTCTTCTTATCACTAGTCATGTGGTTGGAGCAACCATTGTCTACTACCCATAATTTTTTCCTTTCAACATGTAGGGTAGTTTGAACAATCAAACTTGATTTAGCCTTGTATTTTTTCTATTCTACCCAAACTTGTTTTGACTCTATCTTGCTATCTGTTGTTGTTTCCTGATCTAGAATGACTCTTGGTTCCAAGGTTGACACTACCTTCTTTTTCTTAGTAGTCCTTAGCTTACAATGTTTTGCAATGTGGCCCAAGTTTTTGCAATGATAGCATTGAACACTTATATTGAATGATAAATTTGAAAAACTATTGTAGGATTGAGATACATTACTCCTACATTCATAACTCATATGACCATACCAATTACATTGATAACAAATAATATTCATATCCCTAAGAGCAACCAATTGATTTCTACTTTCAAAATTTGGTGATCTATGCATAAGATTACAATCAACAATTCTATGACCATAAGTGTTACATTTATAGAAGTAGCCATGGAATTGGGGTACATACCAGTCATTGTTGAAGTTGTTTCTCATTGGTCTCCTTCGAGTAGCATAGTTTGGTCTTCTTGAGCTCTTTCTTCTTGTGTCCTTGACCTTTGTGAGGCCTCCATCATTAACATTTCCTTTTCTTTTAGGATGGCATGTTGGTTCATTGACTGGTTCTTTATAGCAGCAACATATGTCTTCTTCTCATTGGGCTTGCTAACTGTGAATGTTTGTTTGACTTCACTTTCACTTGAAGAGGTGAAGTGTATCTCCTTGCCTAATGAATCTTTACTGTTAGAATATTGTCCCTTTTCAAATCTAACTCCATTGATGTCCTTGTTGTGCTTCTACTTACTTAACATTTTTTCTAATGCTTTGGTGCTGCCATCATATTTAATCCTCATGTGGAGTTCATCTTTATTTTTTTCCAATTCTCTTCTTAAATTTACAAGATCTTTTTCCAATTTTTGACATTCCTTATTCTTCTTTTCTAAATCAGATTTTGTTACTTCATACATCCTTTTTGCTTCTTCCAACTATATTCTCAAATAAAAAATAGTTTTCTTTGATTCCTCAAGTGATTTGTTGAGTAGATCTTGTTCTTCAACAACAACATGTTTGTATTTTTTATATTCATTTCTAACTTTTCTAAGTTCCTCTAGTGCACTCACAAGTTTACCTTCAAGGTCTACTTCAGCTTCAATTTATTCTTCTTCATCATCAACAAAATGTTTGATGAGCCTATAAATTGACCATATTATTTCATGTTTTATGATACTTTACCTCATGTTTATAATGTCCTTTTAAGTCATTTCCAGACATTACCTTGGTTTTGTGAAGCATTAACTAGGATTAATGGTGTTTGATATGCATATGTGTCTAGCTAGTTGATGCTAAATGATAATAAAATATTACAATAAATGGTTATTATTGAATTTAAAGTACTTATTAATTATTAACATGTTTTTTTTGAGTTTTTTGAGTCATCAATATAGCTAGAAGAAAGGGGAAGCAAGTTGGCAATTGACAGATGTAGCAGTTGACTGGAAGTGCAGAAAAAGTCAAAAGACCAGTTTCAGTAAAACGAGCATATCTCACTCGTTTCTTAACAAAATTAAGATTTTAAAAATGATCTGGAAAGCTTAAAAGGAGATATAAAAATGGTTTAAACCATTTGAGCGGATTCAAAATATTTAATGAGAAAAATTCACTAGAAGTTGACTGAGACAAACTAACAGATTTCTAGGCAACAGTTAAGGATTCAGTTCTGATTCAATGTGGACTCTTCTACCTTTTCATGAGTTTGTGTATTTGGAGCTATTGAAGTCAAGGAATATTGGATAATTTTGTGGAAACAATATTTGGTGATTCATAAATAATTATAACATGTTTTGTACACATGTTCAACCATGACTGTATTTTATAGTTGTAGAGTTTGAAGTTGATTAGAACTCTCTCAACTTTTGTTAGTTTAATCTTTGTTACAAGTCATGAATAGAATAATTCATCTCCTTTTTGTCATAGGAGAAATTAAATTTGTAATAAGTTTTTGATTTTGTAATTAATTCAACTCTCAAGCCTCAAGCATAAATCTGAGATTTTGTTGAGTGTTGATAGTAGTGTTGAGAGTAGTGTTGAGAATAGAGTAGAGTTGAAAGTGTTTAGAGAATATCTAGTTAGTGTTGAGTCTTGTTAGTGGTGTTCATGTTCAATAAGCAAGTCCAATATATGTCCATGTAATATTTTATTTGAAATAATAAAATTATTTGAGCATTGAAGCTTGTTTATTGAAGATGGAATGCAAATGACAAATTGAAGCAACTCAAGCAAGGGCCACTTGAGGAACTGTGATTTCATCATAGTTTAGATTTGAAATAGTTTATATTGTTATTCATTATGTTTTTTTTAGCGAGTTGGTTATGATAGGTTTTGTTTCAACATATTTAATTTCACTAGTTTTAGAATAGTATGCCTATTGCCTGTTGCCACTGTTGTTGCAAATAACCAGTCTGCCTACAACCACTGTTGTGTAGTTAGTTTTATTTCCAGAATTGTTGTGTTTTCAATTTATTTTATTATTTTGAGTTTTTTTATTATACATAAATCATATAATAGCTTAGAATGCTTCCATAGTGCATATACAGTGTTGTCTCATTTGAAGTGTCTCTGGGTTGATAATTAAATGTAGCTTCTAGTTCATGAAGGGATGCTTAGTGTGGATAAAAATCCCTAAGTCATGAATTAGTATTCCAAACTTGATTGCAATTAAAAATATCTACAATATTCATTAGATAACGCTCCTTGTTCCATTAAGATATTGACTTCTCTTTCACCTTCATTGCAACAATCTTCAGAGACACTTTCTTCATCAAAGGCAACACCTTCAAATGTGTAGAGACTACTCTTTCTCCTGAATTTTTTTCTACTTGGCTTATAAGAATTATTCATCTTTTCTTTTCCAAAATCCTTCATGTTTTTCTTTTCATCTTCATCCTTTTCTCCATAAGGACACTTAGATGCAAAGTGTCCAATCTTGCCATAGTTGAAACATTTGAAAGGCAACTTATCTTTGTACTTTCTTGGGCCTCTTTTGAGCTTCCTTACAAAGTTTTCTACAACAAACTTTATAATCATTTTTATCCTCATTTTTAGCTTGTCCTTTTCCTTTCTATATGGTATTGAAGGCAACCTCTCTCTTTGAAGGTTCAACACTAACTATCCTCATCTCATAGGCTGATAGAGAACCAAACAATTAATCCATAGATAAAACTTTTAGATCTTTAGCTTCTTCAATAGCTGAAACTTTTGTGTCATACCTTGTAGTCAATGATCTCAGGACCTTTTTAATAGTAACTTCATCTATGAATTCTTCTCCAAGTCCTCTTATTGCACTCACAATCTCATCCACTCTTTGTAGATAACCAACTATCTTCTCTTCTTTCATTTTCAAATTTTCAAACTGAGCTCTTATTTTTTGCAGTTTGGCTTCTTTTACTTTAGTATCTCTTTCATATATGCTTTATAGTTTTATCCCATGTTGATTTTGTTGAAGTGCAGTGCATCACTTTGACAAACTTTGTATCAGACATACCACTTAAGATTGTGTTATTACCTTTTTCATTGTTTTCTATTCTTATTTAGCATCACGATCAGTTTGAGGACTGAATGGAACTGTATATCCATTCTTTACTGACATCCAGACATCAAACCCAAGGGAAGACAAGTATGTCTCTACTTTTCCTACTCTAGAAGACATAGTTGGTGACATCAAACATGGGTGCTTTGGAGGAGGACTCATTTCTAGCCATTGTGTTCACAAGACAGGATCTACCCAAGCTAAAGGATGCTTTTGACTAAGGGAACCTAATTCTTGGATACCAATTGAAGAGCACAAATGGAAACTAAGAGGGGGGTGAATTAATGTATTTAAAAATTTTAACTACATGTGCAAGTACTAAAACAACAAATTAATTAACAACACATACCCACACATAATTCAAACTACAACACAAAATATATGAGGAAAACCCAATGTGGGAAATAACCTTGGTGAGACTAGCTACTAGAGTCTACTGCTCCAATCCAACCTCACAATAAATAACAAATTATAAAGTTTAGGGAACTAACCCAGGGAGCACCAACCCCTGATTTTATGAGCTCCTACTCAAAGGAGCACCTATCCCTACTTTGAACATCCACTTATAGATTTACAATGATTATAAAAGTTTACAATGCAGTGATAAAACCTTGTTACAAATGAGTTTTGTAACACTTAAAAATTTCTCATATCTTGAGAATGAATTACTCTTCCTGCTAAAGTTATTCCTTTGTTTCTTCTTCTTCCTTTGTCTGGTTGTCTTCTCTCTGCTACAGCTTATCTTACAGAATACTTTGTTCTTTCTCTCTCTACTTTTATAGATTACTCTACTTTATCTCGGCAACAACACCACTCTATTTAGTATTCTCTATATTGTTTACAACAACAAGACTACACAACTCATCACATTTTTTTTAAATAGTCGACTTGTGAGATATTTCTATCTCCACCTCTCTCTCTATCTCAATAGCCACACCTACTCATGTCAAATCTTATCACATCTTCTACTTGATTTGATCAACTCTGTACACATCAGAGATTAAACTTCTACTACAAACTTGAATATTTTATTCAAGTCGATTGTCTTGGAGATTTGCAACTCTCAAGATTTTATTCTTTGTCTTGAATATGATCTCAGATTTGTCGCCTGTAGTAAATGCAACCTATCTTTCTTTAGATCATTCTTTGTACTTAGATTACTAAGTTTAGTAATCTTTCTCTACCCGTAATGATCAAGAATCCTTCCTTGAGCCACACAACCAGTCTGCAACTCAATCACCATTAATGCCTCCATCCTCTATCGACCTACCCTAAAAAGATCGATAACTAGTTCCATCATCACTGACTACTATGTATCTAATTTGTTCTCTATCCAATAGGGAGTCTCGTGTATTCATATTCTTCATCCAGATCACCTTGTCAAGGTCAATCAACCTCCACGTAAAACCCTATATCTATCGACATGTACAAATGTCATCAAAAGTCTTCTCAATCGACATCCAAGTCACCAGGTCAACCATGTTCAACTACCATGTGGACTATCGATCCAATTGGGCTAACTCATTATTTCTTTTTGTTATCTTGCATCATCATTTACAAGCCCTCTTTATACATGTGAGCTATTGGTATGCACAATTATTCAATTTCTCTTGCTCCACAAGAGTTCTAACTTAAGGTATTTGACATCGTGGGATAGTGGAGGACATGTCTCCCTTCACTTTTGTTAGCCCATATGACATTCAACATGACCTCTTAACCCATGTGGGGTAGAGACTTTGTCATTCTCTTTGTTCTCTTTTACCCCATAGGGTCCTCTTTTCATCCCTCTACATGTTGTGGGATAGCGAGATCTTACCCTCACTTCACTATCTTATCCTGCATGACCATTGCACTATGCTTCTTAGCACTACAGGATAGTGGGATGCATTCGTCGCTTCTTCTTGTGTTACCCCACATGATCGCCACTTCTCTCATTTTGATGATGCAAGATAGCAGGGAGCCCCTATCCTTTCATCTATTTCATATCCTACAGGACCAGTTTTTTTTGGTCATCAACGATGCGATATGGTAGGGAGTGACCTCTTACCTTTATCCTTGTTATCCCGCACGGTAATATCACCCTAGCCTTTTACAGTGTGCAATAGCAAGATAAACCATTTGCCTCTGACTTTTTTATCATGCGAGGTCATTTGGATACCTTCCAACATGTCATGGGGTAGCGGGATGCCAACACATACATAATGGGTCCCACACATACACAACACAACTTGAGCGAACCACTGAGCCGCCATCATGTGTACAAATGCAAGCACCTAGACATATGGGACTACTTGAATCCTATTCGTCCTTTCCAATTAAGCATGATACTCTGATAAGCGACATAGGTTGTTGAGTCAAATCACCATCTTAGTCAAACTACCATGAATCAACAAATTTGAATTTGCAGTCCTCCAGAATCAGACTTGATGGGTCCAACACACTATGAGGTATATGTAGATCAGCTCCAACACTAATTTGCACTCTGCAACCCACATTTGTCTACAACCTACAACATTTGTGTAGTTGTTTACTATAACATGTGTTTTATGCGCACCTGCTTCTCTACAGCCTCATGATATTCCTTGACATTAATGACAATAATGCCAACATAAACTATAGATACATCATAATAACATCAAAATAACACCATGAAGGCTCAACATAAGATGTTTCCAAAATCATCACATATTGTTAGAAGTCTGAAGCACATAAAAAACCATAAACCAACACATAGAGAATGAGCCTTCACACATAATAAAAACCATGAATAAGGAGTACATAAATCTTACTCAAGAAACCACAAATACATTCTCAATAGTGAGACACAAACATCTCACTAGAGCTCTCAAAATATATCCCTCAACAACAAGGCCTTTATCCTCTTGCTGGAGCAAATCAAATGCATAGACACCATCCTCAACAATAAGGCATAAATATATCACCAGATCTCAAAACTACATGAGAGATCTAAATATCATCATAACAAACTTTGAGAAAACCAAATCAATCATAGGAAGCCTCTGGTGAAAATCCAAAATCTAAAAAAGAAATCACAATGGATCAAATTGTGAAAACTGATAAAACTAAGCAGATTAGCACATTCAAAAGACCTAGTTTAGTGCATATAAAACCAGAACATCGCATATAAAATATATATTAGTGCATATGAAATGTTCTATAGTGCCTCTGACTCATAAATTAGTGCATTTGACACTTGTTTTAGCACATCTAACAAAACATTGCATCTAACACCCAGTATTGCGCACATGAATAGTAAAGTCCAAAACTCAAAAAAATGGAGAAATAGAGAATGCGACCAACTTAGGAAATCATTAAGGCATAAAATTTGAATCCTAAAACCACCCCGGAAGACACAATAACCTTCCAAATGCAATAAACAAGAGGAAATAATTCAATTGACTGATTAAAAGCTCAAAACACATTCCAATTTGCCAAAGACAACTCTCGACAATATTGAGAGAGAGAAAATCTCAAATCAATAATTGAAATCACAAATTGGGAAGATAAATCACTCCTTAACTCATAAGGGATTGTAAACAACCAACTTCACTCTAATAATAAACCCAAGCAATGCATTCAATCATCACAAAAATATTAAATCGCACACAAAACTGTTCACAATAATTTTCAAACAGTAAATCAAATCCAAATAAAACAAAGGATTCATATAAATATCATTTACCCAAACTATGTAATTAAATTATAATATTGACTTGAAATATTGAGCTATCTCAAAAGAATTTCCTAAATTTTTTCCCAAGTACAATCTTTTTGCAACACAGTGTTGAAGGGACATAATGGACCACTAGAGGCTGTGAATCAGTGGTAATCAATAAAAACTTTTACCTTCTAAAGATCTAAGAAACAATAACTTTAATCATAAAACCATGAGCAGAGATATTAAACAAATCAACACACATGCATAAGAGGCATACCCATAGCACCTGAATATACGAGGAAAACCAATGGTGGGAAAAACCTCAATGAGAAGTGTTGTTGGATTCTACTGCTCCAATCTAGCCTCACTAGTAAAACTAATTACAATGTTTAGGGCACCAACCCAAGGAGCACCAAAACTTAATTTTATGAGCACCTACCACTGCTCTAAGCACCCACTCAAAGATTTACAGTGATTGTTCAAGTTTATAATTGTAATTATAAAGCCTTGTTACAAATGAGTTTTGTAACACTTACAAATTTCCCATATCATGAGAATGAATTACTCTGCCTACTGAAGTTCCTTCTTTTTTTATTCTTCTTCCTCAATCTCTTTTTCTTTCTCTATCTGGATTTCTTCTTCTCATTTCACTTCCCTTACTTTCCCTGTTTTGATGGATTTCTTTATCTTCTCTCTGTGGCAACATTCTCTATACTTCACTGCAACATCACACCTCTCTTTAGCACACTGTATATACTCTCTACACACACCATCAGTCAACTTTTTGAGATATCATTATTTTCCACCAACCAATGTCGAATTATATTTACAACTACTACTAGATTAGATTGACTACGTACACATCAAATTTTTGTTCTACAATAGACGTGAATATTTTATTCAAGTCAGTTGTCTTGGAGGTCTGCGACTCAAGAGATTTTATTCTTTGTCCTGAACAAGATCCCAGATCAGCTACCTGAATTAAATGCATCTTGTCTGTCTTCAGATCATTCTCTGTACTTGGATTACTAAGTTTAGTAACATTCTTTTACCCAAAATGATCTACAATCCTTCCTCGAGCCACAAAGCCTGCCTGCAACTTGGTTGTCATTAATGTGTTTTCCATCCTATATCGACCTATTTTAAAAATAGTGACAACTACCACACTAGAATCCTTCGTCACCAACTTTTGTGTATCTGATTCATTCTCTATTCATTAGGGAGCATCATGTCTTCATATTCTTCATCTAGATCAAATGGTCAAGATCGGTCGGCCATCATGTAGATCATTTTGCCTATTGGCATGCAAACATCTTCTTATTCAGTGGCCAAGTCACTTGGTCAATCCTGGTCAATCGTCCACGTGGACCTCTGAGTCTATCGGCTTGCAAACATGACCGCAAAGTCAATCACAATCTTCAATCCTATCAGGAAAATACCCTTTCATCATTTTGACAGGTGTCATCTGATTTGCTTCGTACATAGCACATCGTCAGGTCAAATTTGGTCAATGCTCATGTGGACTATCGGGCTTCTCAGATCCATTGAACTTCATACTATGGCTAACCTTTGTGTTATACGCCCCGCATGTATTTCTACCCATGCGAGATAAGATTTTGTTATTCTCAAGAAGCCTTCACTTTACTTTTGTTATCCCGTGTGAACCTTGTGTAGCCTCTTACTTTGTGCGGCATAAGGTTTCTCTCTTTTATCTTTTCTTTTCCTTATCCCACGAGACCACTACATAACCATCTATCTCGTGTGGGATAAGGTTTTATTCATGGCATGCTATCACTTGTTAGCCTGCACAATATTTTGTGTGCCTCTTAACCCATGTGGGATAAGGTCTCTTACTCTCTTCTCTTCACTTTTCTTTATCCCGTGGGCATCTTCACATCCCAACTTGGTCACACGGGATAAGCTGGCCCTTCACTTCCTTTTTGTTTCTTATCCTGCGGGCCCAATGACATCATCCTCGTTTCATGTGAGATAAGAACCTTCATATAATAATCCTTTGATTCCTTATCCTGCGAGACCATTTCTCTCCAAGTTTCACCATGCGGGATAAGGAGGTACCTTTACTTTTGTTAGCCCGCATGACATTGTGTGGAATTCTTAACATGTGAGAGATAAGGGAATCCTCAATCTTCCCTTCAATTTATTATCCCGCGTGACTTTTCACTACAGGCTAATATGCTGCAGGATAAGAGAAACGAACTTGTTCATTAGACTTAATTTATCCCACCAATGATTTTTGGTCACTTTTGACACTACAGGATAAGAGGAAACATCTCTCCGCTTTGACCTCTTTTGACTATCTTATCCCGCACAACCATCGTTGATCACTTTTGACAAACGTGGGATAAGAGGGATCGCCTTGTTCAACAAACTTAAGTTATCCCGCATGATGATTGGTGGTCACATTTTGACAATGCGGGATAAAGTATAACAGTGTTCTCTTCACTTAAGTGTTATCCTGCAGGGTATTCAACACTCATCCAACATATTGTGAGATAAGAAGAAACATCATGTGCACCTCACAAGTGTTATCTCGCAAGGTCAATACTCTCTCTCAAGAATGCCGCTAGATAAGAGGATAACTTGATTGATCCGTCAACAATTTTATCCCGAATGAAGAACCTCCAAGCCAAATGACCACATATCAAAATAGTTTGGTCTATCAGCATAGTGGGAATATGTCATTTTGTCTTCAATAGCTACTTCGATACACATCTTTAGTTTCTTGGTCAGTAGAGCTATTCCAATACACTAATATCGAAGTAGTTTATTCTATCAGTATCACCCAGAATTGTTACTCCACCTTTTTCATGCAATTCAGATGTGAAAAAACATGACAGAAACTCCACACAACCCGACATCGTCCTGACTTACACCGATAGCAATTTCCTCCACAGGACTCAGTATCGGTCTAGTTATTTTGATCAAACCACTAGAGCAGATATCACTTGCAAAACACTTGATTGGCTGAGTTATCCCGATATGATCACTTTTGCAACCTGCAACACTTGTTTCTTTCCATCCCTTGACATCAATGATAATAATGCCAACAAGTGTATACAGTCTTTCTAGGAAAATAAAATTACAGAGAGAAGAAAATATCCAACCTAGAAGACTGAAGTAATGGAAAATGAAGCTGAAGATGTGCAATCCACAAATCCAATCGAAGCCAAGTCCAAGCAACCAAAAAAAATCTCCAGCCAAGAAATCCAATATGCAAATAAAATCTAGAAATGCTAACCCGACAAAATGCACAGGCGGTCTAATAAATAAAAAATATCATTCAAAACTATAACCAAAATATGACCAATAGAAATATTACAAAATAATATAAAATTTGCCTACCATGCCTAACTATAATATTTTATTTTCCCAAGGCTTTCAACCAATAACCATGGAGGGTAGGTAAGTTATATAATATTTATTTTCCCACATGTAGTAATAAGAGATATAATATTATAATAATGTAAAATCATATAAATGAATAAATAATAAACCAAGTCTAATAAAATTAATCAAGGGCAATCGATTAAATAAAAGCCTTAGATAAATATAAAGCCACAATTAAATAATTAAACTCTGAATAAATAACAAATAATTAAATACCCATAGGCAAGAAGAATCATATTCACTTCTCAGTTACTTTCTATCTTTTTGTCAAATAACCTAGATTTGTTACAGTAGTTGGCTTCTCTTGAGTTAATTGCAAGTAGGGTTGTAAAAGAATAATTTCAACCTAGCAACAAACTCTTGCTTGAGATGCAGCATTAGGATTTTTGGAGACGGAAATCACATACTGGGGTTCTTTTTCCCTGCCACTTTCTCCTTAATGGTCATGCTTATATCTCATTTTATGATAATATAAAACACACATTGGACATGCAAAGTGTTAGGTTTATTCAACAAGCACTAGATAGACACAATAGGGTGGTTGGGCAAGATATTATAGAGAGAGTTTATTAAAAGGTTAATGCACTCTTATTTCTATTACATCATGACAATGCACACAATGTCCCTCCTCAACATCCTTTGGTTGTCCACATCTCTCATGACCAGGTTAATGTTCCCTCTCCCCAACACCCTCTCGTTGTTCAAGGCTCTCACATTCACAACAACAATCAACCTCCAATCTTGGATCTTAACAATCCTCCAAGGATGGTAAATGCAGATGATTTAGAGATAGGTGACAAATCTAAATTTCCTCCTACACAAGAAGTTGGGGTTCCTGAAGAACAACAGGATGGAAATGAACTTGACTTGCAAGCCATGGAGGAATGAGGATAGTTGTGTATAATGATTTTTTACAGGTGGTATGTAAAGCCTTCTCTGCAGTTATCTCTTGATCAATTTTGTCAACCTCAGTGACCTGGTGAATTGGTCATTTTGTTATGACTATTCATGATTGTATGGGAACACTATGTGACCTTGACCAATCGAGTAATTTTTGTTTGCATTTTGATGATGTTTTGATTGTCATTGATGGACACACACTTTCTTGATGTATGAGTTATGCTCAAATGGTAATTGTTCCAACTGGTATTGTGTATTATTGAATGTATAGTCTTTAGACTATTGGTATTTGGCAGAAGATTTTTACCGGTCACAGATTGACTAAAGAGATCAAGCGGTATGAAGAACCCAAGCGGTACGAGGAGCTCAAGCGGTACGAAGGAACCAAGCGGTAGTTAACTTTTGATCGATACACTATGATCTACCAGTCTTCATTTTTGACAACCGGTAATCGATATATTGTATTAACTAGTATTACTCTGTGATGAGTTACCAACTGATATTTCTATAATGTGTGATGAGTTATCATCCACTGACACTTTGGCGGTGTGTTTGTGACATGTTACCAAATGTGTCTAGATGCACTGAACCTAGGAACTTGTAGTCTAATCCTATTGGACCGACATGAAATCAGTTTCCTTTATAAGGACATCATGTCTAGGGTTTACATGTATGAGAGAGACTATGAAATATAGAATAGAAAAAGGTTATGTATGATCATCGAAGAGAAGATTAGGTTTGTGTGAAGAGAAAGAGTGTGGAGATATTGAAGACTGAAGTAATGCTTAAATGTATTAACAATGAGCTGACAAGGATCTAATTAAGCATACTATGTTATTGTCTAGATCATTCACTTGTTGATTTCTAATATCTTCGACAAGTCTGAAACCCTTACCCGGGTAGGCCTAGAAAAGCCTTTGTAAATCCTCTAACAAGGTAGTCTTTAACAGGACTTGTCTCCTAACAGAGATCTATATTCCTAATAGGATCTGTTCTAGTGAAGAACATTGTATGACCTTGACCGGTTTGGTTTCTATTCTGTAGATAGTTACTTGTAAGTTTCTGCTCACTGTAGTTTTTCCCATTTGGGTTTCCACAACAAATATCTTGTGTTATGGTGATTGTGCTCTTGTGGGTGAATTCTTTGTTTGCTATTTGGTTTGCATTTATCTTAACCGGTTTATTAGTGAATCTGTTGCACCGGTTATTTGCTAAATTGTTTAAGAGTTTGTTTACAATAATTTTTGGCATACTAATTCACCCCCCCTCTTAGTATTCATCAATTGGTATCAGAGCCAACCTTTCTGTAAGTCTAACCACTTAGAAGGAGATATGGGGGAATACAATGTGAGAGAACTTACTCATCGTCTCACTTAGACTGAGAGAGCCTATGATGAACTTAAAGTCAAGTATAAAGCCTCTCTAGCCAAAAGAAGAGAGCATGCTGAAAAACTGATGGAACTTACTAAAAATAGCTCTTCTGATGAAGAAGACATGGATGCCCTAGTTGAAGAAGTTGAAAAAATGAATGAATCTAATGCCAACCTGAGAAGGGAGTTGGAAGGATTGACTATCAGAATGTGTCAAGATCTTGAGAATAGAAGAAAAGCTGAAGATCTGGTAAAAGACAAAGATCATGAGATCTCCAAGTTGAAGCAAGAAATCAGTACCCTTACCGCTCATCTCCAAGAGAGTAAAGTGGAAAAAGAAGAAATGCAAGGTGAACTAAACATGGCTATTTCTAAGAATGCAACCTTGATGTCATCCAATGCTGCTATATCCAAGGAACTTACTGAGTCAAAGGACATACTTTCCAAATTCAATAAGAGTACTATTAAGCTAGAACAAAAGCTGGAATTGGAAAAGCCAATAAAGAATACCACTGGACTTGGTTTCTCTGGGTATGAGGAAGGAGAGACCTCTGAAACAAAAGCTGAAGTATCAAAGAAGAAACTGACATCCAAGGATAAAGGTAAGCAAAAATTTAAACCTGTTTGCTTTAATTGTCTCAAAGAAGGACATACTGTCAATGTGTGTAGAAGCAAGGCCTACAACAATTTTCCTTATTTTCTAAACAATAAGCCTAGATCCAATAGATTCAATGGAAACTATTATGCATGCAACAAGTTTGGGCATAGAGCATTTGAATGCAGGTCAGTTTTGCACAACACTAGGAGATATCCTCCAAGGACTCAAGGAGTTATCCTGGAACCCTCTGTGAACTGGAATCCCAACTGGTACAATACCTATGACCATCGGTCAGGTGGTTATCAAGCGGAAACTACTTGGAGAGAAACTTGTTTGATCTATCGTGGTAGTGGTCACACTGTTGCAACATGCAGAAGGAAGAATGGTAGTATGAATAACGGACCATGGAGAACACCTAGAATGGTATGCTATCATTGCAACAAACTAGGACACATTGCCAGAACTTGCAGACTGAGAAAGAACCTATCGAATGATATACCGATCACTCTAGAAGGGAAGATTGATGCTGAAACCATTCAAGTGAAAATGAATAAAACTTGGAAAAATAAATCAGAAGAAGTGTCATAGGATGAACCGGTTTCTGCACCTAGTGTGGAAGTCTATGAACCGACAAACTGAGCTTTAGAAAATCTTAGGGGGAACATATCGGTGAAATACTTCGAACCCTCGGTTTATATTGGTAAAGACCTTAATCAGTATATGTTACCTATCAATCGACAGAAGATTTGAAGTGGTAAAAGGCAAAAATAGGGTTTGTGCCCTAGCAATGATGCATTTATTATGGTAAGTGAGAGTGGTTTAAAAGGGATTTTCATCGTCATTATCACTTATTAGTTTTTGAGAGAAGAATTTTCAAGAGCAGAGCAACAAAGAGCGATTCATCTAGTGATTCAAAGTGAATTCAAAAATCTTGCAGAGGAATCCAACAATCTTTTTCAATCTATCAGTGAAGAACACTAAGCGGTAATCTAGCAACCGAAGTGGTGTAGTGTGGGCGACATCAGTAAACCCTAAATTTCTGATTGTGAAGGTATTTCTTAAATTTCTTTCTTATCATGGCTTCTGCATTGCACTCTAGTTCAAGTACACCAGTAGATTCAGCCGAATTTCTTCAAAAGAAAATGAAATACAATGCCCTGTCTCAAATACCTGCCGGATTTATTGTCGAGGAAGACATTTCAGGGTATATAGGCTATAAATTGGAAGACCTAGGATCCCTAGTAATCCATTCCCAGCTAAGTCTATTCTTTGGGAATGACAAGAAGATCAAACCTGAGTATAGTATCCTTGAAAAGATGAAACTGCACAATGCGGTATATTTTCTGGAAGAGTTCACAGAAGAACATATTCACATCATTCTTAGAAGAGTGCATGGTGATAAGATGTCTCTCGAGCGGACGCATGACATCACACCAGAAGAAATTCATGTCGTCACTGATTTCTACAATATTGGAGAGGTGCCAGCTCTATGAATGGTCACCAAAACTAAAATGACAAAGCTCACCGGTTCTGTGAGTGACCGATGGGCGATGACCGTCAACACCATTAAGATGATCTGGTGAAATACACTTGCATGGTGATTGGTTACTGGATATTTTATGCTAGCAGAATGAATTCTGTCCCAACTGCTGTAGTGAATGCTGCTTACAAAATGATAAAGGAAGACACTACATTTGACCTATGTACCTATCTACAAAAGCAATTGCTGTTGAATCTGAAGTTCATCAAATAGGACAATTCTCTGAGATTCAAATTTGGCCAACTTTTGGTTGGTTTATTCTTCTACTTTCAAGGTTATTTCCCTAGATTAGGTGATGTGTAATGGTCTATTGACCTACTGGTCTCCAGACAAATTAAGGAAAGTCTAAAAGTAGTGGGAACTACATATCCTGAGGTTTTGAACAAATATTTTGATGAATTCAAGAGGAAGATGAGCCAGAGAATAAGGATATCTGATGATATTGTGAAGAAGTATGAAGATGACATCTAGTTCACAATAAGGATAGATGACTGCATAATGGAAGCGGTGGAACCGAGAAAGGAAGTAGTTGGCCCTATGGGGTATGAAGTGGTGTATGACATGTTGATCAGGTATGCCTCTACCTTACTTGCCTCTCCACTGGATGCTAAGAAAAAGAGAACTGGTACCTACTTAGAAAGGGTCACATCGGTTGAAGAACCAAAACAGAAAAAGGACAAAGCAGTGCCATCGGTATCTACACCAGTTACCTCTGCCAGTCTGAAAGTGACCAAGTTGTCACTAGCTAAGAAGAAACCTGAGAAGGTATTTGAGAGGAATCGGAAAACCAAAACCAACTCACTAGAGTCAGAGGACACTGAACTGGAAATTCAAACAAAGAAGACAAGGCAATCATGCAAGAAGGCAAAGTCTACTGGTAATGTACCTACAACTTCAGCACCAGTAAATATAGATATTTCCTCTTATAAGCCAATGCCACATTGTCAGAGGAAAGTGTCTGATGATTTAAAGGAATATTTTGATGATTTTATTGATAGTGAGAAAGAAGAAGTAGAACAGGAAGTCATCAAATATTTATGTGTTAATGATTAGTCACCATCTGAGATCAGAACGGTTACACCAAATTCTTTGTATAATTCTTTGGATAATAAATGGTGCATTGCCATTGAAAGAGAACAGGAGATCAAGGAGAAAATTTTTGCATAATACTTTCTAGATGCTTCTAATTCAAAATTATTTGAGATTATGGATAAGAACAAAGGCATCTTCTTCATGAGAAGGAGAAGACTCAAGCTACTAGAAGGTAAAGCTTCTGAAGTGGAAAAGGATACTCACATACATGTGAAAGCTGCTATCAATATGCATCGAGTATCTGAAGTTGCTAAGCAAGTTGACCAAGCACCAGACCTATCCTCAGACAAACCGGATAAGGTGTTTGACAGTCAAGGTGAAAGAGTGACAGAACAAATTGATCCTATTGATGTTGATACATTAGATAATGAGGATGTCACTCTTGACAAAGAGAAAGAGAAATAGGACAAAGCAAAGAAAGAGAAATAGGACAAGGAAAAAGCTAAAAAAGAGAAACAAGACAAAGAGAAAGTGAAGAAAGAGCAAGAGGAAAAAGCAAGGCAAGAAGAAAATAAGAGAAAAGAGGTAGAGAAGAAGAAAGAGGAAGAGAAGAAGAAAGAGGAAGAGAAGAGGAAAGAGGAGGAGAAGAGGAAAGAAGAGGAGAAGAGGAAAGAAGAGAAGAGGAAGGAAGAAGAGAAGAAGAAAGAAGAAGACAAGAGGAAGGAAGAAGAAAAGAAGGAGGAAGAGAAGAAAAAGTAGGAAGAGGACAACAAGAAAGAAGAAATGGAGAAGAAACAAGAAGAGGAGCAAAAGAAGAAAGAGGAGGAGAAGGAAGCAAAGAAGAACAAACAAGTGGAGACTCCTAAGGCAACCAGTGATCAAACCAAACAGGTTGATACCACTAGTCCTATTGATCTTCAATCAACATATGAGTCTGAGCTACTTCGAAGCATCAAACTTGCATAGGAGAGACTGGAAGCATTATGGAGGAAGAAAGAATAGGATGTCATACAAACTGAGTTGACACCCTTACTAGTCTAATTCTCGGTACCAACCTCCCCAGTACCGATTCCTCTCTATCCAAGTTTATACTTCTATGTACCGTAGTGGAGGACCAAGTACAACGCTTGGAAGATGTTGCTGAAGCCACTGCAAAGAAGAACCATGAAAAGGAACTCAATCATGCCTTAGTTATAAAAATGAATGAGCTTCGGACACAACTACTGAAGCACCAGAATGATATCAGTGTTTCTATGGGTGAAGGTAAGTTACTGTTGAGTAAAATCTGCCAACCCTATCTATTTTTTGACGATGTGCTTAACCAAAAAGCTAAACTCCAATCGGATTTACAGGCATATATCAACAATTTCAAGATGCCATATGATTCATTTGCTACCTATGGACAAACTGTTCATCATTATCAACATTAGACTGCCAAGATGGACTTAGAGATCAGCAATCAGTCTAAAGACTTGCAATGGAAGAACTGGCACTCCAGATGAAGACTGAAAGTGAGGTTGCTACCTCATTACTTGAGTCATGGACATTGGCCATGAAAACTTTTACTTTAAATCTATTTTTGAGAAATTTCATTCCTTATTGTCATGAACATCTACTCTATTTTATTATATATGCAAAAAGGGGTTACTTTGCATTACATTGTCATTGTTGGCAAAGGGGGAGTAGTGTACATTAAAATTTTGGTGAATGTTACCATTTCATGTACGTTCATGTTACCATTTCATGTATGCTCATGTTACCGGTTTGGGGAGTAGTGTATATGCTTAGGGGGAGTAATTTTGATTATGGCAATTTTTGTTGTAAAAACACTTAGATGTCAAAATTTTCCTTAGTGTTGCCATCAATGCCAAAAGGGGAGATTGTTGGCATTTTGATTATGTTTTGATTGTCATTGATGGACACACACTTTCTTGATGTATGAGTTATGCTCAACCGGTAATTGTTCCAACCGATATTGTGTATTATTGAATGTATAGTCTTTAGACTATCGGTATTTTGCAGAAGATTTTTACCGGTCACAGATTGACTGAAGAGCTCAAGCGGTATGAAGACCCCAAGCGGTGTAAGGAGCTCAAGCAGTATGAAGGAAACAAGCGATAGTTAACTTTTGATCGGAACACTATGATCTACCAGACTTCATTTTTGACAACCGGTAATCAGTATATTGCATTAACCGGTATTACTGTATGATGAGTTACCAACCAGTATTTCTGTAATGTGTGATGAGTTATCATCTACTAAGACTTTGGCTATGTCTTTGTGTCATGTTACTAAATGTGTCTAGATGCACTGAACATAGGAACTTGTAGTCTAATCCTATTGGACCGACATGAAATCAGTTTCCTTTATAAGGACATCATATCTAGGGTTTGCATGTATGAGAGAGAGTATGAAATATAGAATAGAAAAAGGTTATGTGCGATCATCGAAGAGAAGATTAGGTCTGTATGAAGAGATAGAGTGTGGAGATATTGAAGACTGAAGTAATGCTGAAATGCATTAACAATGAGCTGACACAGATGTAATTAAGCATACTGTGCTATTGTCTAGATCATTCACTTGTTGATTTATAATATCTTTGACAAGTCTAAAACCCTTAACCGGGTAGGCCTAGAAAAGCCTTTGTAAATCCTCTAACAAGGTGGTTCACAACCGTGGATTTGAAATCCTCTAACAAGGTAGTCTTTGATAGGATTTATCTCCTAACAGAGATCTAGATTCCTAACAGGATCTATTCTGGTGAAGAACATTGTATGACCTTAACCGGTCTGGTTTCTATTTTGTAGATAGTTTCTTGTGAGTTTCTGCTCACTGTGGTTTTTCCCATTTGCATTTCCACGACAAATATCTTATGTTATGGTGATTGTGCTCTTGTGGGTGAATTCTTTGTTTGCTATTTGGTTTGCATTTATCTTAACCAGTTTATTAGTGAATCTGTTGCATCGGTTATCTGCTAAACTGTTTAAGAGCTTGTTTATAGTAATTTTTGGCATGCTAATTCACCCCCCCTCTTAGTATTCATCAATTTTCACCTTGTATAAACAAAAATTAAAATTTATAATTAGGTTAGTAGTAGAAGTTTTTTAGATAATTATCAACTGGATTGTAACTCGAGCTATAACTAAAGGTTTTCTTTTTGGTTCTTTCCTCCCGGTATGCTCTTCAAACGAGGTTTTGTAATCTATTACTATATTAATATATATTATTGGCTTGCCACTTTTGCCAAAAAAATAAAATAAAATTTAACATTAATGACTATATTAACCAAACATTAATTAAAATAATAAAACTATTGAATAATTCAAGTATAGTATTAATACTATATTAATCAAATGCCAATTAAATATTAATCACATACTCAAAATACCTCAAAACACCTCAAGCAACCCAACATAGAGTCGAACAATGACACAAGACTCTAACCACCAACTTGCACCACAATGCAATTGACAAAGTGAACAACTTAAGCCAAGAGTGTAAGAGGGAAACACATGCCATCTCCCACAACTTGCCATTGGGATAAGACACGCTCAAACCTGTGAGACCAGGTGGAGTTGATGTTTGATACCTACAATCCTACGTCCACCACTAAACACAATATAACATATACAACACATATACATTGTATATATGATCAGGCAAGTGATAGAGAATCGCAACATCATATCATGCTCACAATGACTTGTATGACATCGTCTCTAATCATGAATATACTGGAAGGCAATTACATTCACCATAGCATCAAATAAATCAAAATGATCATGAACTAGGATTAGCATAACCAAGATATCATTTAAATTCCATAAGTAATGTGATCCATCATGATAAATGAGCACATATACATCATCAAATATAGATCCAACATCAATATAGTCTAAGGTATATCCATCATCCACATAAGTCATCAAATAACATATGCCCATATAAAGTATGTAGTATCATCAATAACATCTGAGATAGAAATAGGGTCATAAATAATTATCAAAACATCAACCACATGTCTAAATGAGTCCTTCAATGCATAGATCAAAATACAAGTCTAAGAGGGACACTACATCATCCCCCCTTTGTCTAGGCTTACTCCTAGAATCTTGAGAACGAATAGGGGTAAAGTTCTCTCATCCATGAACATCATCCCAAATCACTGATGAATCATCACTCAGGTCCCATTGGACCCTTACTTGCTCTATGTCTCAACCCCTGAGGGTCAGTCCTAGAGAATAAAGAATGCACACGTGATCTAGATGAACCTATATGTCCTCTACTTGCAACACATTCCAATCCAAAACATCTGATACATCAAGATGATAAGGCCTCAAAATAGGCACATGAAACACATCATGGACATGAGACAAGTTGGGCAGCAATGCAAGGTTGGTGTAGGAGAAACCCTTCAAGTTGATCAATAAAGCTCAGAGGAGGAAGTATAAGGCATCAAACATGTCTTAGGATGTTTTACATGTGTTTCAATCATGCATTGTGTGTTTGTAATAAAAGACCCCATCTTGTGAGCCAAACTCCTCTTTTGGCATCTTGATAAGCCAATTAGGACTTTTGGACAAAAGGGGATCAAATGTGTGTAGGACATAGTTATCCTAGGGTTTTAGTGCTTCTAGGGTGTTCTAAGAGGGGTTAGTCTTAACCCAAGGCATTAAGAGGCGAGAAATGACATTTTGACAACTTTGTCAAAAGTTGTCAAAAGTTGTCATTAGCAACTTTTATGCAATTTTTGAATTTTTGTTTGTTTGAACTCCTCCAATGGCTCTCACATCTTGTTTTTGGCTGATAGAAGTTGTGGAGAGTTATACATACCTTGAGGATCCAATTCCCAAGGAGAGAATGTACGAAGGAATGTTTTGATGACTGCAAACTAATGAAATTCTGAGTTTTTCCTACAATTCTGGAGTTTTTGCATGGGGTATGGAATTGTATGAATTGGGATCAATTCCCAATGATGTGATTTTGTTAGAGTAGTGAATCACCTTTTATTTGGCTTTGGTTTGAGGTTCATATTGTGTGTTTTGCTCTTGATATTCCAATTTTGTTGTAGGTACCTGGAAAACTAGGGTTTACCTAGGGTTTTGCTTCTCCATAGCCATAACTTGCAATTTATCTATCTAAAACTCATGGGATTGGGTGAAATGAAATTTTGGCCTATGTATTCTAAGATTCCAAAAGAATTTTGCAGGAGGAGCAAGAGAGGTGTGTGTTTGATCCGACCCTAGGTAGACATCTCTATGTGGCTACCTAGTCCTTAAACAATAAAACTACCCAAGAAGGCAAATGGAGATTATTCCAGGCATGTAACCCTAGAATCCATGATGGTTTATGGTTCCCCACATGCTCATGGAGTTGTGTTTGTATGGTTTGTTCATTTGGATATAGTTGCTTCACAATGGAGGCCTAAGTAGCCCTTTAGAATTGTTGGATTTTGCCAAGATCAAGAAGTCATTGAAATGTACAAGATAGAGACATAATATGGGACAAGAATAAACTGTATTCTCATCAATAGAAAAATGATCAACCACTTACATACAATGTAGATGAGCCTGCTTATATAGGCAAGGCTAGGGATATGTATGAGCACACAAACATGACATGTGGCTCAATAAGAAACAAGGGTAGGTAGGAAATAGGTGTGGGTAGGTAGGAGAAATAATATAATATTCCACATGAGGTGGATCACCCACCGAAGGTGGAATTATCACTCCACTATAAGTGGATATGATAGTGTAATAACAAGATCAACACCATAAGAGGTGGAATTTCTCCTACACACACTATCCCAATGTGGTACAAACACCCAAGTGTCTCATATCCAAACTACTATGAAATGCATTATCCTAAGTAAACTTAAGTAAGTGTAATAATATCTATGATGAATAATTATTTACACCAACACCCCCCCTTAAGTGCAACTTAGGGGAATGCACTTAAGTCTACAATGCAACTAAGCAATGCAAGATGGGTCCCGGCTACGAGGCCATGTTAGGTACCCATGCACAAATGCAAATGCATGCAAACCAATGCAATGAAATCTCTCACAAAGTGGGGAAAGAGAGAAAAACCCAATGGGAAAAAACCCTCCCCCAAAAAGAGAGATGAAAGCTATACAAGAGAACTCTCAAAGAAGTATGTGAGGAACAAAACCCCATGTGAGGAAAAAGTCCCCCCCATATGAGAGAAGAAGAGAAGTCAAACTGTGATCCTCCCTCAATGAAGAATCTGCACCAATGATAGAAGCTCGATGTATGAAGAAACTGCTCCACGAATGTCGAACAACATTTCTCCCCTTAGGAAGAAACAAAACCAAAGGTGTATCCATGAAGTCTCCCCAATCATGAAGGGAAGATGTATGAAGAAAACTCATGATGAAAGGAATCTCTGAAAACTGCTCAAGTGTCCCCATGTCGATGCTGAAAGATACCCCCTCCAAAGATGGTAAACTGTGCCATACTACTGAAAAAGGCACTCCAAGATCTAGTGGAGATGGATGTAGAACAATGTCCAAAGACTCATGTGTCTCCTCAAAGAATAAAGAGACCTCCTCCAACTGCTGTACATAAGTATCCACAATCATGTCAACCTCGAAAGAATGATCATGTAGAGAATGAACAAGAGGGTCAGAGTGTGCCCTCGCAACAATCGAAGAAGGATCATCTTCATCAAAGAGAAGATGTATGTCATCAATGATGTCTCCCAAATCTGCAATGTAGGATTCCACAAACAAACCTGCAATATCTGTCATGTAATCATCCCATGAATCTGAAGCTGGAAGACAATGTATATCCTGCTGCACTGAATCACATGAAGGCAAAACTGTCGCACTATCTGCATCATCAGGTGCAATAGGTGATGTGATATCAATATGAGAAGATGAAGTACAAGACTCAAGAACTGGGTTACATGTGAGAATCCCCATGTTCAAGTGTCCAAAGTTCTCCTCAAAATCTGAATCATCACAATAAGTGTGATCATCATGTGTAGAATCATCAAATGTGAAATCATCATCATCAACAAAATCTGAAAAGGAGTATAACCGAGATGCATGATCAACCACCCCAGTTGCAATGATTTCTCTAGTCTCCATGTCTCTAATAAAAACTGAGTCAGGTGTGAACTCCACAACTCTCTTAGTTGCGCCATGTGTGATTTGATAAATAGAAAGGAGATTGTTTGTCAAGTGGGGTACACACAACACATCATTGAAGGAGTTATCCCCAATGTCAATAGATCCTTTCCCAATCACATCCATGTATGTATGATTGCCCATCAAAATCTGTGGCATGGTGCAAGGCTCAAATGTAGAGAACATAGACTATGAAGATGCCATATGATGAGAAGCCCCTGAATCTAGAAGCCATCTCTCTGAAGTAGGATTTGTTGTAGCACATAGAGCTTTTCCTTTTCTTGTTCCAAAAGAGTGAGTCTTTCCACTTGTAGAAGCCATGAATGCTTGCCCCTTTCCTTTTGAATGTGAGGAAGTGGAAGTTGATGAATCATCCTTTTTGTAGACTTTAGGCAAATCAATGTTATGCTTTTTGATGATATGTGTGAGCTCATCAATCTTCTTAGTATGGCAACGATGTTCCTCATGACCAATCTTTTTACAATAAGCACAAGTAGGTCTCTCTCTCTTTGGTGAATTATCTTTCTTGGAAGAAGATGAATCTCCTTGTTGTGGAGAAGATGTTGCTTTGTCTTTAGGCTTTGATTGCCATTTCTTCTTGTTTGAGTTGTCCTTTCCTTGATTTCCTTTGTTTCCTTGATTTGCCACTAATGCTTGAGACTTAGAAGAAGCCTTAAGAATGCCCATACTTATCAACTTAGTTTGTTCCATCATCAACATTTCATTGAAAGCATCAAATGTAGGCATTTTGTAGCTTGAACCCATTGTCATTCTATGAGTTTGGAAACTAGAAACAAATGCTGCATATTCTTGTGGAAGCTTCCCTATCAAGTTGAATATCAATTGAGTATCCTTCTTATCAATGCCACAATCTTTGAGGTGTGCCCTCAACTCATTTGCCTTAGTGACATAATCTTGTATAGTATCAAAGTTCTTGGGATCTAACATGGTGAGATCACTATCAATTTGATATCCCCTAATCTCATCAACTTGACCATACAAGTCTTGAAACTTTTGCCAAGCATCTTTGATTAGAGTGCATTTCTCAATATGAAATATGAGATCCTTTGATACATACTTTCTTAAGGTACCAATTGCCATGATATTTTTAGTGAGCCAATCTAAGTGACCAACTGGATCAGCCTTAGGATCAGCTGGAGCAACAATAGTTCCATCAATGTAATGAGTGAGTCCTTTTTCCATAAGTTTACTCCATGCATCAATTTTCCAAGTAGCATAGTTATGTGGAGTTAAGAGAGGAAACTTAGAAGAACCCATAGCAGCAAAAAGGAAAGAACACAAGAGCAAAAAAGCACAAGAGACACCCCCCAAATTCAATCAATCAAAGTACCCCCCAAAAGTGATGATTTTGGCACTTTATACTTAGTGCGATTACAATGAGCCACTTGCAAAACAAGGCAAAGTGGGTTTATGATGCAGATTTTACAACTTCTCAAATGAGATACAAGAGATTTCAATCAATAGTGCAATGAATCTAACTGAGATTCAAGCAAATATGCAAGTACCAAGAGAGCCAAAAATGGCCTAGATCTGAAAGTACAATTTCTACTTACAATGACATCAATCTGATAGCATCATGTGAAAGTAGATGAAAAAATACGCACTTTCAAAAAAAACGGCACCTAAAAAGGAGGTCGGATGACCCCAAACGAAGCCTCTGAAGTTGCAAAAACTGGGATTACTCAGGGACAGTCACCAAAAACTACATTTTCTGAAAAATCCGTGCATCAAAATCAAAAAATTCTTTCACCACTGCGGAGAGCACGAAATTCTAGCCCATTTCAAAAAAAATTGCACCCAAAAAGGAGCAAAAATGAGCAAGTTATGGCCATTTGAAGTTGAACTGCAAAATCAAAAATGCAAATGAGAGGGGGTCCAAAAATTTTCAAACCCTGCTGATGTGGTGCTGATGTCAGCAAGTCACGTGATTAAATTTGACAGCCGTATGACCGTCGCCAAAACTTCGCCTATCTGGCTGACTGGGCGTCCGTACCGTACGGACGGCTTATGTGGCAAAGCTGGCTGATTTTCCGTACTGTACGAAATATAGTTGACGTGGCAGGCTGATGTGGGCGATGATGTGGCGCGCTGACGTGTGCAAGGTTCCCGGTTGATGACGTGTTTGAGGATGAGCTGACTGTTTGCTGCGTGGCGGTGCTGCTGTAGGCTGAGCCGGGAGGAGCCGCTGGTGGCGCCGGCGGAGGACCACGACAGCCGGCAGTGGCTCCTGCACGGACGGGCTGAGCCGGAGGGTAAGCAGGGTCTTCGGCGGAGCGCGGGGCGGTCACCGGCGGGGAGGAGAGGACGCGGGGGCCGAGAGACCGGAGCTGCCGGAAACTGCCGGAGCCGCGAGAGGCCGGGGGGTGGCGCCGTGAAGCTGCAGGGAGCTGCGTGCAGAGAAGCTGCGGCGTGGACCGGAGTAGGGGGAGCGGAAGCCGAGCGGAGAGGAGCGTCGGGGGAGCTCGCGGGAGGCTGCGGCTCGGGGCGGCGCTGACCTTGGCTGCGGAGTGCGGGGCTTCGGCGCGGTCTGCGAGAATCGGCGGTACACCTGCGGGCGCAGATCGGACGGAAGTGCAGGTACTGTCTGCAGAAAGGTACGAGCGCTGGCAGGCACGGAGCAGACTGCGAGGACCTGCAATAACGTGCAGACACGCGGGGGTACGGGGGTCTGCGGACCCCCAAACAACCTTTTTGATTTTTTTTTTATTTTATTTTATTTTTTTCGAATTTTTCAATTTTTTCAATTTTTTTTGATTTTTTTTTTGATTTTTCAAAACATTTGCAGAAAAATGAAAATATTTTTTTTGAAAAAATAATGAATATTCGAAAAATCCGTACGATTAGCAAAATTGGGGAAAAAAATTTTCCTCACCAAAATAGGCCAACTTTATAACCAAAATTCATGGAAACGGCCTTCCGGACGCAATGGAGAGGTCGGATCTGGTCTAGGACGCCTCCAAATGATGCTGCTCCTCAGATCTGCCTCTTGACGTCACAATAATGCCTCTTCAAGACGAATCAATGAGACTCCAATAGCTCTGATACCATGTTGGATTTTGCCAAGATCAAGAAGTCATTGAAATGTACAAGATAGAGACATAATATGGGACAAGAATAAACTGTATTCTCATCAATAGAAAAATGATCAACCACTTACATACAATGTAGATGAGCCTGCTTATATAGGCAAGGCTAGGGATATGTATGAGCACACAAACATGACATGTGGCTCAATAAGAGACAAGGGTAGGTAGGAAATAGGTGTGGGTAGGTAGGAGAAATAATATAATATTCCACATGAGGTGGATCACCCACCGAAGGTGGAATTATCACTCCACTATAAGTGGATATGATAGTGTAATAACAAGATCAACACCATAAGAGGTGGAATTTCTCCTACACACACTATCCCAATGTGGTACAAACACCCAAGTGTCTCATATCCAAACTACTATGAAATGCATTATCCTAAGTAAACTTAAGTAAGTGTAATAATATCTATGATGAATAATTATTTACACCAACAAGAATAGTTGAACTTCACCAGGTTCAAGCCTTTCTTTGTCAGACCTTGACCTTTCCATTTGGGTAATTGTGTAAGACTAAAAAGGGTATTTGAATCTATGATTTTTTTTCAAGGGTGTTTGGGAAAGTTTGGACTTAAGGTCCCTTTACCAGTTTCAAAGGGCTACTAGCAAATAGGCTTAGTTGTGAAGGTGCTATAGGATATGGTGTTGAACCCTTAAAATTAGTGTTTGATCTGGTCCATGTGAGTCATGTCTGATCCAAAATAGGTGTGGTAATGGTCAGGAACTCTTGGAGACTTCATGGTACATGATTGAGAAAATTACCCAATTTGAGTAAGTATGAGTCTTGGAGATTGTGATATGTTGAACTAATGTTGTAGAGCCTTGCCTTGATAGGATCCTATTGTTGTTTTGAGGGGTTAGTGTCACACATCTTGGAGTGTTTGGTAGGATACAAGGAGGGCACTGCATCAAGTGGTATCAGAGCTAGTAACGACTTTGGTAAAGAGACAGAGATTTGAGAAATGGTAGAGGGAGAAGAAGAAGTCCATAGGGGACCAATCACAAACATGGAATTGGAAAAGATTGTGAGAGAGAAGGCCAATGCTTACAATGCCATGTAGAAGGAGTTAGAGAGATTGAGGGGCAGAGTAGATGGGAAGGAAGATGGAGGCACTGGTAGTGGTGAAGAAGGGGATAAAGATGAGATCCCTATGCCGAAGGAAGAGGTGATTCCTTTTGACTAGAATAACTTCCTTAATGCCCTCAAATCCATGGAGAGGAGAACCATGGAGCAAAAGATTGAATTTCCAATTTTCACTGGGAAGATGGATCTTGTAGTGGTAGATTGGATAGACTCCTTGACTAGTTTCTTTGAATGTAAAGACATTCTAGGACACCAGAAGGTGAAGATTGCTAAGTCCAAGTTGAAGGGAGCCGCCCTAACTTGGTGGAACTTTATCCAAGAGGAAAGAGAGAAGGACAAAAAACCCAAGATTGTTTCTTGGAAGAAGTTGGTTGCCTTAGTGAAGGAGGCCTATATACCCAAAGATTATGAAATTCAACTTCATAAGAGGAGACAAAATCTCAAGAAGAAGGAGATGGATATGAACTCTTACACTGAGGAGTTCCAAAGGCTATGTATGAAGTCTAAGACAAAGGAGGAAGAGAGTGAAAAAGTTGCCTATTACCTAAATGGATTAAGGTACAACATTCAAAAAGAACTAAACCCCCTTAGCCTTGATATAGTTAGTAAATGCCATCAACTTGCCATCAAGGTGGAAGAGAAAACCAAAAGGAGGCAAGAGAAGAAAAATTAAGTAAGAGGAAGACAACAGAGGGGTGGAAGAATTTTTTTCAGAGGTAAGGGAAATGGTTTTGGAAACCAAGGTGAAACCAATCAAGAAGGCACTAGAGGAGAGAGAAGTTCCAATCACAATGGAGGATACAATCAGAGAGGTAACTTCAGAGGAAGAAGACCACCATTTAGGGGAAGATCTCAAGGTAGAGGGCCAATTAGATGTTATAACTACAATCAAGAAGGGCACATGGCTAGTAGATGTCCTAACAAGCCTACTAGTTCCATGGGGGAAAGGAGAAGTAACTTGGTTCTCGAAGCTGATTGTCAAAGTGTGGCAAGTGCAAATACATACCAAAGTGTCAATACCCCTAATAGTTATGGTGACTCTAAAAGAGGTGAAGCTTTGATGATTAGAAGAGCAGTAGCAACCATGAAGATGGCCGACAAAGAGCCCCCATAGAGAAAGTCTCTATTCAAGACCACTTGTAAAGCGAGTGGAAAGGTATGCAAGGTTCTAATATATTCTGGCTCAACTAAAAATTTTGCATCTCTAGAAATGGTGGAGAAGTTAAAGTTGAGGAGACTTCCTCACCCTTGCCTCTACAAGGTCTCATGGCTCACCCAAGGTCAACAAGTTGTTGTGGAAGAGCAGGCTTGGGTAGAATTCTAGATTGGAACCTATAAGGATAGATTGTTGTTTGACATTGCAAAGATGGATGCTTTCCATCTCCTATTTGGGAGACCATGGAAATTTGATTTGAAGGCACAACATGATGGTTCTAGGAACACATATTCCATCACCAAAAATGGTAAAGTGATTGAGTTGTTACCTTTGATGGAGAGTGAGGAGGAAACCAAACCAAAGGAGGATAAGGTGTTGGTGTTACGAGGAAAACAATTCATGAAGATCATAGCAGATGAAGGCATTGTTTGTTATTCCCTTATTCCTATTCCAACAGTGACAAAGGTGGAGAAGTCTAAAGACAAGAAAGAAGACAGATTGAGGTTGGTTGATCCTGCAGTATAGCAGCTACTAAACAAATACAAGGGTGTCATCTCTGATGGCATGCCAAGGCCACTACCTCCCATGAGGGATATAAACCATTCCATAGATCTTATACCTCGATCCACCTTGCCTAATAAAGTAGCATACAAGCTCACACTAGATCAGAATGTTGAGATGGAAAAATAGGTTGAAGAATTGTTGGAGTCCAGACCGATTGGCAAAAGTTTGAGCCCATGTGCAATCCCTGCAATCTTAGCACCCAAAAAGGAAGGCACTTGGAGGATTTGCACCAACTCAAGGGCTATCAACAAAATTACTATCATGTATAGATTTCCAATGCCTAGGATTGAGGATTTGTTAGATTGCTTGGGGGGTGCTAGATACTTTACAAAAATTGACTTGAAAAGTGGCTATCATCAAATTAGGATTAGGTCAAGAGATGAGTGAAAGACTGCATTTAAAACAAATGAGGGGTTGTATGAGTGGAAAGTCATGCCCTTTGGCTTATCTAATGCACCTAGTACCTTTATGAGGTTAATTAATGAAGTCTTGAGGGATTTTATAGGAGAATTTGTCATAGTCTACCTAGATGACATTCTAATTTTTAGTCAAATCAAAGAAGAGCATCTAAAAAATGTAGACTTGGTCCTAACAAGATTGTATGAAGAGAAATTAATGATCAATTTGGAAAAGTGTTTCTTTATGCAGGAAGAGATCATTTACTTGGGATTTGTAATCTCATATGGTGAGTTGAAAATGGATCAAGAAACGGTGAGTGCCATATTGTCATGGCCTACGCCTAGAACAATGAATGATGTTAGTACTTTTCATGGCTTAGCCACATTTTATAGGAAGTTTATAAGAGGCTTTAGCCATATTTGTGATCCTATGTTTGATACCATAAAGGGAGGACAAAAGTGCAGGTTCACTTCAACAAAAGAGGCATATAACTCTTTTGAAAAATTGAAGAGAAAAGTTGCAGAGCAGTCAGTCCTTGCCCTACTTGATTTCAAAAAGAACTTCTAAGTGGAGTGTGATGCCAGTCACATGGCTATTGGGGCAGTGCTCAGTCAGGAATGAAGACCTATTGCCTTCTTCAGTAAGAAGTTAAATTAGGCAAAGAGGAGGTATTCATCCTATGACCTAGAGATGTATTCTATAGTACAATCCTTGAAAAAGTGGAGACACTACTTGCTGCCAAAAGAATTCATAGTCTTCATAAACAATTAGGCCCTTAGTTTTATAAATAGCCAAGAAAAGTTGAACCATAGGCATATGAAGTGGGTAGAGACCCTACAAGCCTTCACTTTCACTCTTAAGCATAAGAAAGGGGTCAAGAATAAGGTGGCAGGTGCTTTGAGCAGAAGAGTCCTAACTACAAGTCAGATCCAATTGGAGAGTGTTGGAATAGACTCCTTGAAAGCCATGCATGAGGATGATGAAGACTTTGGAGAGATATATAAGGTGTGTGCTTCATTTTATGAGTGGTTTCATGTTGATTTCTCTAAATTTTTCATTCAAAATGGATTGTTGTTTAAGGGTGCATAGTTATGCATACCCAAATGCTCTATGAGACTAAATATAATCAGGGAGAAACATTGTGGAGCAATGGAAGACCACTTTTGCCTTGACAAGACACTAGATTTGGTAAAGAGGCATTACTTTTGGCCCAAACTATAGACAGATGATAGGAGATTTGTGGAGACATGTGTGATATGGCAAAAGGAAAAGGGGAAGTCCACAAATGCAGGCCTATACTAGCCTTTACCCATTTCTTCAAGACCATGGTGAGAGCATAAGTATGGATTTTGTTTGAGGATTGCCTAGGTCAAGGAAAGGATATGATAGTGTTTTTGTAGTGGTGGATAGGTTTAGTAAAATGGCACATTTCTTGCCATGTAAGACCACTTGTGATGCTTCCTATGTTGCAGATTTGTTCTTCAGGGAGATTGTCCGGATACATGGTTTGCCTTTGACCATAGTCTTTGATACAGATGTGAAATTTATTGGACACTTTTGGAGGACCCTTTGGAAGAAGCTTGGTACAAATCTAGCCTTCTCCTCAGTCTACCATCCTCAAATGGATGGCCAAATTGAAGTTGTAAATAGGTCATTGGGAAATCTGCTAAGGTGTTTGACTAGACAGCATGGAGAGAGATGGGATAGCATATTGTCTCAGGAAGAATTATCCTATAATGATACAGTAAACATAAGTACTGGTAAATCACCCTTCCAAGTTATATATGGAATCCACCCAAGGGGTGTGATGGAGTTAAGAGAACTACCTGAAGGAGAAGTCATTAGTGCTGATGGGGAAACCTTTGCTACCACCATAAAGGGGATCCATGACCAAGTTAAATCTCACCTTCAACAATCTGCAGAAAGATATAAAGCTCATGCTGACAAGAAGAAGAGAGATGTCCAGTTTGATGTGGGATACTTGGTGTGGGTTCACTTGAAGAAGGAAAGACTTCCAAAAGGAAGATATACAAAGCTTATGCAAAGAAAGATTTGACCCTGTCAAATCTTGAAAAGATGTGGCCAAAATGCTTATGAACTTCAACTCCCACTTGATCTTGGTTTGTCACCCATCTTTAATGTATGTGACTTAACTCTTTACAAATGTAGTGTTGATGCAGGAGAAGAAACAATTCAGGTTATGGCAGATCATGACATTCCCAAACATGAACCACCAAAGTTGCATAAGGTTTTAGACACCAAGGTTGCAAAGAGAACAAGGAAACAAATTATATGGAGTATTTGGTGGCTTGGAAGGGACAACCTGATTCTGAAGCAATCTAGATGACATAACAACATATCAAAGACCATGGTGTAGACCTGCAGGCTCTCATCTCAAGTGGACTTGAGATTTCTTCTTCCAGGGAGTATGGTGCAGGAGCAACCCTTGAATTTGACCAATCAGGCTCAGATGAGGAAGGATAAGGCATCAAACATGTCTTAGGATTTTTTACATGTGTTTCAATCATGCATTGTGTGTTTGGAATAAAAGACCCCATCTTGTGAGCCAAACTCCTATTTTGGCATCTTGATAATCCAATTAGGACTTTTGGACAAAAGGGGATCAAATTTGTGTAGGACATTGTTATCCTAGTGGTTTTAGTGCTTCTAGGGTGTTCTAGGAGGGGTTATTCTTAACCCAAGACATTAAGAGGCGAGGAAAGACATTTTGACAACTTTGTCAAAAGTTGTCAAAAGTTGCCATTAGCAACTTTTATGCAATTTTTGAATTTTTGTTTGTTTGAACTCCTCTAATGGCTCTAACCTCTTGTTTTCAATTGAGAGTAGTTGTGGAGAGGTATATACACCTCGAGGATCCAATTCTGAAGGAGAGACTATACAAAAGAATATTTTGATGACTGCAAACTAATGAAATTCTAAGTTTTTCCTGCAATTCTGGAGTTTTGGCCCGAGGTGCAGCATTATATGGATTGGGATCAATCCCCAATGATGTGATTTTGTGAAATTAGTGAATCACATTTGATTTGGCTTTGGTTTTAGGTTCTGACTATGTGTTTTTCTCCTAATATTCCAATTTTGTTGTAGGCACTTGGAAAACCAGGGTTTATCTAGGGTTTTGCTTTCCCATGGCCATAACTCGCAATTTATCTATCAAAAAATCATGGAATTGGGTGAAATGAAATTTTGGCCTATGTATTCTAAGATTCCAAAATCATTTCTTAGGAGGAGAAAGGGAGGTGTGTGGTTGGTCCGACCCTAGGTAGACATCTCTATGTGGCTACCTAGTCCTTAAACAAAAAAACTACCCTAGAAGGAAAATGACGATGATTCTAGGCATGTAACCATAGAATCCACGATGGCTTATGGTTCCCCACATTCTCATGGAGTTGTGTTTGTATGGTTTTTTCATTTGGATATAGTTTCTTCACAAATGGAGGCCTAATTAGCCCTTTAGGACAGTTGAACTTCACTGGCTTCAAGCCTTTATTTGTCAGACCTCAACCTTTCCTTTTGGGGAATTGTGTAAGACCAAAAAGGGTATTTGAATTTGTGATTTTTTTTCTAGGGTGTCTGGGAAATTTTGGACTTAAGGTCCCTTTACCAGTTTCAAAGTGCTACTAGCAAATAGGCTTAGTTGTGAAGGTGCTCTAGGATATGGTGTTGAACCCTTAAAATCAGTGTTTGATCTGGTCCATGTGAGTCATGTCTAACCCAAAATAGGTGTGATAACGGTTAGAAACTCTTGAAGATTTCATGGTGCATGATGGAGCAAATTACCCAATTTAAGTAAGTATGAGTCTTGGAGATTGTGAGATGTTGAACTAATGTTGTAGAGCCTTGCCTTGATAGGATCCTTTTGTTGTTTTGAGGGGTCAGTGTCATATATCTTGGAGTGTTTGGAAGGATACAAGGAGGGCTCTGCATAAAAGGTGATATGCTACGAGACCAATCTGCTCCAAAATCTCAAAAGGTCCAACAAATTGAGGTGCCAACTTGGAGCCTTTTCCATAGTGGATAGGACTCTTTCATGGACACACTCTCAAAAATACCTTGTATCCTATGGAAAAATTCCTGTGCATGTGATGAGCATCTACATATTTCTTATGTCTATCCTATGCTATAGTCAAATGCTCCTTAATACGTGCCACCTACTGGTCCATGTCCTGCAACATCTCTGAACCAAGAATCACTTTGTCCTCCAAATGATCCCAACTCAAGGATGTCTAACATGGTTGACCATATAATGCCTAAAAAGGGGACATGCCAATCAAACTATGATAGACATTTTTATTGGAAAAATCCACTAAATGGATGTAATCATCCCATCTATACTATTGATCCATAATATACATCCGTAACATATCCTCCAACACCCAATTAACACTCTTAGTCTGACCATCTATCTTAAAATGATATGCCAAATTGAAGTTTGGTTGTGCTCCTAAACCATGCTGAAGGGAAGTCCATAATTTCAAAGTGAACACTGGATCACAATTTGATATAATCCATTGGGGAATACCATGCAATCTCACTATCTCCTTAATGAAAACATGAGCCACTGTCGCTATTGTGTATGAAGATCTGATCAGAGAGGAGTGTGCCACCTTGGTTAACCTATCAACAATGACCATGATAGCATCATTATAACATGAAGACATAGACAATTCAACTATAAAGTCCATAGATATGATGTCCCATTCCCAATCTAGAACTAGTTTCAATTTCAACAAACCTGTTGGATGCTGATGCTTTGCCTTCACACGTAAACACTCTAAGAAACATGACACAAAATCCTCTATATCTCTCCTCATACCTACCCAATGATACAACTATCACAAATTTGCATGCATCTTCTTGACACCTAGATGTGCTGAGTAAGGTGCATGATGAGCTTCTAATAAGATCAATGCTCGAAGACCATCTAAAGGTGGAACATATATACGTCCCAAATTTCAATGAACACCATCAAAATCTAATAACTAGCCCACATATCTGTCATCCAAATCTCTCCCTGATGCAATCTCTACTATGACTTCCTAATACCAACCGTCTAGAGGAAGGGCACTAAGTATTATACTCCTCAAATCCACATCAAGAGTTTTCACTAAAATCTCATGCCTCCTTTGACTCAAGGCATCTACTACCACATTCTCCTTGCCCTAAATGTATCTCACCACAAAAACATACTCAAACAAGAATTCCATCCAACACTACTGCCTAGCATTCAAGTTTGGTTTTGTGAAAATAAACTACAAACTGTGATGATCACTATGCATCTTGAACTAATGCCCAAGAAGGAAATATCTCCATCGAACCAATGCATGAACGATTGTTGGTAGCTCTAAATTGTGAGTAGGATAATTCAACTTATGATCTTTGAGCTTACGCGACTCATATGCTATCACTTGGACATCCTACATCAAAACTGCTCCAAGACCCTCCAAAGATGCATCTATGTAGACCATAAAATCACCCAAAGATCTGGTACTACTAAAATAGGTGCACTAGTCAGATGTTCTTTGAGGATCTAAAAAGTCACCTCACATTGATCTGACCACACAAACTTCTTCCCTTTCCTATAAAGCAAACTGATAGGGTGAGTAATCCTTGAGAAATATTGAACAAATTTGTGGTAATAACCTGCAAGATACATGTGGTATAGGTAACCCTCTTGGTCTCTTGATTTCTTTTATTTTTTGAGTGCTAGATAGGTGGTCTTAGATCCTAGGTTGGTGTGTTGGATTAGTTTGGATCCACTTGATGCAATAAAGAACTCATTTGTAAGGCTAATTGGCTCTAGGGTCATTTATAAACCTAGAGACCAAATTAGGCCATGGGGTTCATGAAGTGTAGGAGGAATGTTGATAGGTTTATTTAAGTTGTTTTAGGCCTAGGATAGGTCTACAAATTCCATTAGGGACTTTGGCATGTCTAAAAGGTCAAAAATGCAAAATTGTAAAATGTTGCTAAGCAACACTCCCATCGATTGTGGAAAAGAGGTTCCATCAATCATAACCAGTTTAAAATTGTTATAGACATTGGGGGAAGGCCTATTTAGGCCTCTGAGATCATCCATGTTTTTGTTGGATGATATATGTAAAGATTTGGTGGATTGAGCAATAATAAAACTCATATTTTTACCCAATTCCTATAGTTTTTTGTACTGTATGATCTAACAAAGGATTTGATTCAATGAGATTTTGAATTAGTTGTGTAGTGGTGTGAGTTCATGTTCTAATGCAAGTGGTCTGACTCCATTTGGCATAGTTTGGAGTGAGTTGTGGTCAATTTATTGAAAATTGTCATTCAAAGCCCCAGTTCATAGGGTTTCACCTAAGATATGGTCCTAACTTGCAAATTCTATTGTGGAATTCAATGACCTCTTGGAAAATGTAATTTAAGGAGGTGTAAATTGATATTTCAAAAGGGTGGAATATGGAAGTGAGGGTTGGTGCTGTCACCACCAAGCCCTAGGCTAAATAAGACAATGTGTTTAGTCTAGACTACAAGGAGGAATGAACAAATAGTCACCAAGGGTGTATGGAGACTGGTTTTATGGTTTATTTGGTACATTAGAGGATAGGGGAACATTACCAAGTGGTGATTTTAGTTCTGCAACCCCATCTTCAAGTAGTTGCTTTGGAAAATAGGCCTAATTAGGCCTATTAGGTCTGTAAACTCAGTAAGTGCTTAGGGGTGCTAGAGCAGATTCAAGTCTCAATATTTTGAGATTGGATGTAAGCCAAAAAAGGGTACTCAAAACTATAATTTTTCCTAGGTTGTTTTGGAATAATTTTAAACAAAGTAGGAAATACCGGTCTAGTAGGGCTACTAAAATTACGCCTAAATAGGGGTTTCTTGACCCGGGTGCACAAAGGAGACTTCCAAATCTTAATTGTAAGGTTAGGGTGAGTTATAATAGTTGTGAAACAATAAAAACCCTCCCTAGGAAGTGCCATAGGTGACTGGTTTCCTTTAGTGTGTTTAGAACCCTAGTTGTGGGGTTGTGATAGGCCTTAGATAAGGCATAGAGGGATGATTTTGGGTCTTTTTTTCTTCTAGTTGCCCACTCTGCATTAGGTGGTATCATAGCCTAGAAAGTTCTTGTGGGTGGAAGAATAATGTTGACAATATTTTAGAAGGAGAAGACACCAGTGATGGGAGAAGGATGACCAATGTTGAGTTGGCCAAGATGGTAAGAGAGCAGGTAGCAGCAAACAAAGAGAGGAGAAAAGAATTGGACAAGTTGAAGGGTAAGATGTATGAGAAGGAAGGAGAATCTGATGAAGAAGAAGAAGGGAATGATTAAGATGCCCTGTTGTAGGTAAGAGAGAGGATACCTACAGTTCAAAGAAATTTCCTTGAATCCCTTGAGAGAGTAGGTAGCAGAGACGACAAAGCAAGCCTACCTATGTTCACTAGGAAGATGAACCTAGAGGAAGTCATGGATTGGTTGGAGGCCTTAGAGAACTACTTTGAGTATGAAGATGTGCTTCAGAACCAGAAGATGAAGACTGCTAAGTCTAAGATGAAGGGATCTGCCCTTACTAGAAGAAGGGAAGAAACCCATCTCATCATGGAAGAGGGTGGTTCCAGAGGTGAAAAAGAAATTTGTACCTAAGGATTATGAAGTGACAATGCACAAGAAATTTCATAGCCTAAGACAAAAGGATTTGGATGTGAGTGGATACACCATGGAGTTTCACAAACTATCCCTAAGAAAAAAGGTGCCATAGTGTGAGAAGAAAAAGTTGGCAAGATACATGAATGGCCTCAAGTATACCATTCAAGATGAACTAAGTCTCTTTAATCCTAAGACAGTTCATAAATGCTATCAAATGGCATTAAGAATTGAAGAAAAGTTCAGAAGAAAGGGAGACCAAGAAGGTAGAGGAAGAGGAGGAAACTTCAAAGGAAGGGGTAGATTTGGTGGAAGAGGAACATCCCCTAAACCTCAAGGAGAGTCAAGAAATCAAGAACCAGAAGGGGAACCAAGCCATAGGGGTAGTTTAAGAGGAATAAGACCAAATGGCCAAGGTAGATTTGGAGGCATAGGAGTGTTTCACATGTAATCAAGTTGGCCACCAGTCATTAAGATGTATAGAAAAGCAAGGTTCTAATAGTCAAAGTGGATAAAGAAGAGTTCACTTGGCACAAGAGGAAGACACCCAAACTGTGAAATCACCTTCAAGGTAGGAAGATCCAGAGCAAGGGGAGTGTCTAATGTTCCAAAGGACCCTCTTGAAGGTACCAACTACCAAGGAGACACCACAGAGGAAGACACTATTTAGAACTACTTGCAAGGTAAGTGGAAAGGTATGTAGAGTCATTGTGAACTCAAGGTCAACTGACAATATTGCTTCAACAGAGATGGTCAACAAACTTGTTTTGAAGAAACTCCCTCACCCTTGCCCCTAGAAGCTCTCCTGGTTGAGCAAAGAGCAACAAGCCTTGGTAAGTGAACAAATTGGGTGGATTTTCAAATAGGTGAATATACAGATAATATTTTGTGTGATATTGCAAAGATGGATGCTTGCAATTTACTCCTAGGAAGACCATGGAAATATGATGTAGACTCAAGGCATGATGGGAAGAAAAATGTCTACAAGTTGACCAAGGATGGTGTGCAATACACTATGACCCCACTACCGACTGATGGTAAAGACAATCATGTTGTGACTAGTGTCATGTTAGTAGGTAAGGAGGAGTTTATGTAGACAATCAAAGAGAAGGATGCCCCATGCTTTTCCATAGTGGTGAAGCCAATAGAAGAAGTGAGGAAGAAAGAAGAAGACAAGGTGCAAGAGAGGACTGCAAGCCCTAGAGAGGTGAAAGAGTTGTTGTAAAGATACAAGGGTATAGTTGCAGGAAGTAAACAAGAGACCCTACCACCTTTCAGAGATGTAATTCACTATATTGACCTCATACGAGGCTCTACATTTACCAACAAAGTAGCATATAAGTTGACCCCTGATAAGAATGAAGAAGTTGCAAGGCAAGTAAATGAGTTTCTAGAGAAAGGGTTCATAAGGAAGAGCATTATCCCTTGTGTTGTCCCTGCAGTATTGGCCCCAAAGAAAGAGGTTACATGGAGATTATGTATGGATTCAAGAGCTATAAATAGGATCACAATCAGGTATAAGTTCCCTATGCCTCAGATAGAAGATTTGATGGTTTGTCTAGCAGGAGCCATGTACTATTCCAAGGTGGATATGAAGAGCGGCTACCATCAAATCAAGATAAGAGAGGGAGATGAGTGGAAGACCGCCTTCAAAAAAAATGAAGGACTTTATGAGTTGTTGGTTATGCCTTTTGGCCTCTCAAATGCTCCCAATACATTCATGAGACTCATGAATGAAGTCTTGAAACTCTTTATCAATCATTTTGTTGTTGTATACTTAGATGATATCTTGATTTTTAGCAAGAATAGAGACAAACATTTGATACATTTGGATTTGGTTTTGAAAAGGTTGAATGAAGAGCAGTTGAAGATCAATTTGGAAAAATGTGTCTTCTTGTAGGAGGAGTTAGTGTTTCTTGGTTTTGCGATCTCTAAGAGAAGCCTCAAGATAGATCCATCCAAGGTGGAAGCAATCCTCCATTGGCCTACACATAGAAATGCAAGTGAGTTAAAGAGTTTTCATGGTCTTGCAAGCTTCTATAGGAAGTTTATTAGGATTTTATGTGGTGTATGTGCATCTATGATTGAAACTATAAAGGGGGATAGAAAATTGCAGTTTGTATGGACTAGTGAAGAAGATAAGTCCTTTGAGTATTTGAAAAGAAGGGTAGCAGAGCAACCTATATTGGTTCTACCCAATTTCCATAAGGTCTTCACCATAGAATGTGATGCAAGTAACAAGGAAATAGGAGGATCCTTGAGTCAAGAAGGTAGACCAGTAGCCTTCTTTAGTGAAAAATTAAATGAAGACAAACAAAAGTATTCAACCTATGACTTGGAGATGTATGCAATGGTCTAATCTTTAAGGAAATGGAGGCATTATTTGTTGCCAAAGGAGTTTATAGTCTATACGGATAACCATGCTCTAAGATTTTTGAATAGATAAGAGAAGTTGAACCATCGGCATATGAAGTGGATGGAATACCTTCAAGCATTCACTTTCACCATAAAGCACAAGAAAGAAGTGGTAAATAAGCTGGCTGATGCCTATAGGAGGAGGAACTTGACAGATAAAGAGGTTCAGTTGGAGAGAATAGGAATTAGTTCCATGAAAGATATGTACCAAGGATATGAGGACTTCAAAGGAGCATACCAAGTGTGCAAGGAAATGGGTGACAAGTACCACAAGGAGTTCTCAGACTTCATTTTGCAGGAAGGTCTACTTTTCAAAGGAAGACAAATTTTCATCCCTAAAGGATCCATGAGAGAAAACATTATGAAAGAGAAGCAGTGTGGGGGATTGGTAGGTCATTTTGGGATTGACAAGACCCTTGAATTGGTTAGAAGATTCTACTACTGGCCTAGGATGAAGATTGAGATCAGAAAGTATGTGGAAGGTTGTATGATTTGTTAAAAGGCCAAGGGTAGAAGTTCAAATCTAGTTTTGTACACTCCTTTTCCCATACCAAACAAGCCATGGGATTCGGTCAGCATGGACTTTGTATTAGGACTCCCAAAGACCAAAAAGGGTTATGACAACATCTATGTAGTTGTTGACAGGTTTTAAAAAATGGCTCACTTTCTACCTTGTAAAACCATAGATGATGCATCTCACATAGTAGGTATATTCTTCAAAGAGGTTGTAAGGTTACATGGTTTGCCACTATCAATCATCTCAGATAGAGATTCTAAGTTTATTGGGCATTTTTGGCGAACACTTTGGAGAAGGTTGGGTACCAATCTATCATTTACTTCACCCTATCATCCCCAATCTAATGGGAAGACCGAGGTAATCAATAGGTCACTTGGAAACCTATTGAAGTGTCTAACTAAGGATAAAGGAGCTACATGGGATTCAATACTTCCTCAAGAAGAATTTGCTTATAATGACTTAGTGAATAGGAGCACTGGTCACAGTCCCTTTGAAATAGTATATGGGTCACACCCTAGAGGTGTATTGGAGTTGAGAGATGTGAAGGATTTGGAAAGGAGAAGTGTACAAGAAGAAGACTTTGCAGAAGTGATGAGATACATACACAAACAAGTAAAGGATAGGTTGGAACAAACCTAAGATAAATACAAGCATGCAACAGATATGAAAATAAGAGATTTGCAGTTTAAGGTTGGAGATACGGTGATGATTCATCTCAAGAAGGAGAGACTCCCTAAGGAGAAATATGTTGGTATTTTGGTATGGTTTTGTCATTGATGTCAACACCTACTGAATATACCTACTTTGGAGATCCAACAACATTCACCGGCAAGCAGTAATCTGTGCAACAATTACTGGTATATGATTCACCGGCAGGATATATTGTTCACCGGTACCTGGAATGACATGGAAGACACTTGGTAATGTTGAAGACATCACATGGACACTTTATTTTGAAGTAATAATCATTGGTATATTCATATTTGCATATTTTCTTTTACCGGCAAATAGGTCCAGGTTATCTAGGGTTACACCGACAAGTTTATCTTTTCCAGATCAGCATGGCACGCTATGAAGATGATTTATTATTATTGTAAATGCATTAAGCCAACATGTTTAATCAGTTATTGCATCAGATATTATATTATTTGTAAAATATTTTTATTGTAATATCTTGTAGAGCTGACCTACTAAAATTGGTCTTAGGGTATGGTATACATGTAAGATCTTATTTGTAAAGATCAAGTGCAAATGCAAAAAGGATTTAAGTGAAGGTATATGCGAGATCAAGCAAAGGCATACATGAAGACATCATTTGAAGGTGAAGTTAGGTTTTTGTAGAAGCATATCAACATTACACCGGTACTAAATCTAGCATATGAAGATGCTATTTTGTGCAGTACATTCTTATTGGATTTAACCATCCAACTATAGTTAATGTGACTCCCATTTGTGATTGAGCAGTGAGTTCTAGGCTGTTGGCCTTTCTGCATGTGCAGACCCCTTTTGTACACTTACTATCTACAGTAGTATCATCTAATTGTGGGTAAGGTTTCCCACCGTGGTTTTTCCCCTTACAGGGTTTCCACATACAAATATTGGTGTCATGTGTTGTGGATGACTTTATGTTTATGTTTCATGCATTAATCCTTATCGGTATAGTGATTTACTGTTAACATTGTCTACCAGCATAATTAACTAGTTTACCGGCATTAAGCATTAAGTTGGTTAATTAGTTTTTGGTTTGAATTTATTAGACAACTGATTCACCCCCCCCCCCCCCCACTCTTAGTTGTCTCCAGGACCTAACAATTGGTATCAGAGCCTAGTCCTCTTTTTGCAAAAGTTTAACAACTTGAGGATATCCAATGTCTACTAATTATTTCAGGAAGGACAGTCCTAAACTTGATGGAACCAACTATGGGATATGGAAGATCAGAATGACACACATCTGAATTGCATCGGTAAAGACATCTGGGAAGTTACTACGAATGGTTATACTGTTGTTGTAGCTGGTCAGACTGCTCCAACCACCTTAGCCAAAGATGAAGAAAATGATTGCAAAGCAAGAGAAGCACTCTTGAGTGCATTATCAGATCAACAAATCATGGGATTATTAGATAGGTCTACTGCTAAAGCTATTTGGGATCACTTGGAAACACTGAATGAAGGAGATTCCATAGTCAAAATTGCAAAACTTGAAAGCTTCCGAGTCAGGTATGAACATCTAAAAATGGAAGAAGATGAAAGGATTTTTGCTTTTATGGAAAGAGTAAATGAAATTGTTTTGGGTATCAAATGTTGTGGAGGAACCTTGAGTGAGGATGAGATTGTTTCAAAAACCTTAAGAGGTTTGCCACTGGCATATAAAATGAAGATTACTGCTATAAATGAGTTGAGAATAATGCCTAATACATCAGTAACTATGGATACATTGATTGGAAAACTTTTAGCTTTTGAAATTGAGGAATTTGGTCTTGTTGCTACTATAAAGACTGATTTGGCCTTTAAAGCATCAACATCATCTACTCCATCATTTGACAAATTAGACTAGAGAGCCTTTTATGCAAGAGAACTTGAAGAAACCAGAAAGGAGAATGAAGAACTTGAAGAACTTGAAGCACTTTTTGCAAGAAAAATGCCAAAAGGTCCAATTGGAAGTAAATATGAAGGTAAAGCACCCTTTAAATGTTTTAACTGCAATAAAATTGGTCACATGGCTTCAAGATGCCCTGATAGACATGATAGACTAAGAGAAGAAGCTAGAAGAACATACAAGCCTAATCCTAAATATCAGAGATATAGATTTAAGAACAAAGACAAATCTTGTTACATTGCTGATGAAGGTGTGACTGATGATTCTGATGAGGATCCAGCAGACAATGGATGGGTTTTTGTTGCTATAACAGAAGATCAACTAGCACCTATTGCTCAACCAGTAGAACAAGCCCTAGAAGCTAAAGTTGAATCAAAGGATGAATGGATTATTGACTCAGGATGCTCACATCATATGATTGGAGACAAAGGTAAATTCTTGAACTTTCAAGAATACAATGGAGGTTTAGTAAGATTTGGAGATGACAAAGCATGTTCAATCAAAGGTAAGGGTTCAATATCTCTTGATGGTAAACATAACACTGACAATGTCTACTATGTTGAAGGATTAAAGCATAATCTTTTAAGTGTTGGTCAATTAGTTGAGAAAAGTTTTCAGTTACAATTTAAAAATGGAAAATGCAAAATCATGAATAGAATTGGTTTTGAAATTGCAACTGGTAATCAAACTAGAGGTAATATCTTTCATTTGAATAACAATGAAAAGGCATGCTTAATTGCACATATAGATGAAAGTTGGTTATGGCATAAGAGACTATGTCATGTAAACTTTGATTGCATGATAAAAATCAGTACTTCTAAGGTAGTTAGAGATCTACCTAAAATTGTGAAACCTCATAACACAATTTGTAAGGAATGTCAATTTGGAAAACAAGTTAGAGCTAGTTTCAAAAGTATTCTAGAAAAATCCAATAATGCTCTTGATTTAATTCACACTGATTTATGTGGTCCAGCTAGAACTAAAAGCTTACAAGGTGATAGATATTTCATGCTAATTATTGACGATTATTCTAGAATGTGTTGGGTTACTTTTCTCAGAGAAAAATCAGAAGCACTTGGGAAGTTGAAACTATTCAAAGCAATGGTTGAAAATGAAACCGGTAAGAAAATCAAATGTTTAAGATCAGATCAAGGAGGAGAATTCACATCTAAGGATTTTAATACATTCTGTGAAGTGAATGGAATCAAAAGACAATTATCAGCACCTTGGACACCACGACAGAATGGAGTTATTGAAAGGAAAAACATAACTATCTTGGATGCAGCAAGAAGTATGTTATCAGAAGCAAATCTACCACATGTGTACTGGAGAGAGGCAGTAAGCACTATTGTCTATACATTCAATAAAGTTCACATCAAAGGTGAAACCAGTAAGACCCCTCATGAACTATGGTTTGGTAATATTCCTACTCTTAAGTATTTCAGAATTTTTGGAAGTAAATGTTATATTAGAAGAGATGAGTATATTGGCAAATTTGATCCTAGAAGTGATGAAGGAATATTTCTTGGTTATTCATCTAAAAGCAAGGCATTTAGATGTTTTAATAAAAGATTGCAAAAAATTGTTGAGAGTACAAATGTAAAGATTGATGAACAATTCAGAGGAACTTCAAGGTATATAGACTCTGAACCGGAAATAGAAGTTATGACAAATGAACCTACACTGAATCCACTAGTACAGAATGAAGATCCAGTTACCCCGGTATCATCAGAAGATTCCACAGTAATTGAAGAACAACAACAAACAAAGACACCTCGGTATGTAAGACTGAATCATTCTGAAGATCAGATAATTGGAAACAAATTTAAGGGAGTTATGACAAGAGGAAGATTGGAAAGTGAAGAGGTATGTCTTATTTCTCAAATTGAACCATCATCTATCAATGAGGCATGTGAAGATAAATTTTGGATTAAAGCTATGGAAGAAGAATTAGGACAAATTGAGAAAAATAATACTTGGACATTAGTTCCCCGACCTAAAGATAAAAATGTAATTGGAACCAAATGGGTATTTAGAAACAAACTTAATGAAGATGGAAAGGTTGTCAGAAATAAAGCAAGACTAGTGTGTAAGGGATATTCTCAAAAAGAAGGAGTTGATTACAATGAAACCTTTGCACCGGTAGCCAGAATTGAGGCAGTTAGATTATTCTTGGCTTTTGCAGCTCACAAGGATTACAAAGTTTATCAAATGGATATTAAATGTGCATTTTTGAATGGAGATCTTGAAGAGGAAGTTTATATTGAACAACTTGATGGATTTTCTTTGACAGATGACAATGATATGGTTTGTAGGTTAAGAAAAGCTCTGTATGGATTGAAACAAGCCCCAAGAGCTTGGTATGCAAGATTGGATAAGTATCTTTTAAAGATTGGTTTTACCAAAGGAAATGCAGATAGCAATTTATATTAGAAAGTAACTAATGATGACATCTTGATTATTGAAGTATTTGTTGATGATATAATCTTTGGAGGAGAAGATGGATTATGTAAAGAATTTTCTCTTGAAATGCAGCAAGAATTTGAAATGTCTATGATTGGAGAAATAAAATTATTTTTTAGGATTGCAGATTGTACAGACTAATAAAGGTATATTTTTTATTCAATCTAAGTACTTGAAAGAACTACTTAAGAAATTTGGGATGGAGAACTCTAAACCGGTAAGCACACCTATGACTACAAATGACAAATTATCTCAAAAGGATGAATCTACACCTGTTAATCCAACTAGATACAAATCTATGATAGGAGGTCTACTGTATTTGACACAAACCAGGCCTGATATTATGAATGTAGTATGTATTATTTCTAGCTTTCAGAGTAATCCTAAGGAAAATCATGAATCAACAGTGAAAAGGATTTTTTGGTACTTACAAGGCACAACAAATCTTGGATTATGGTATCCTAAAGATGAAAATTTTGATCTATGTGCATATACAAATACAAATTGGGCAGGAGATGTGGATGATAGAAAAAGCACCACTGAAGGAGCATTCTTTCTTGGAAAGAGATTAGTTTCTTGGTTGAGTAAGAAATAGAGTTGTACATATTTATCAACAGCAGAATCAGAATATGTTGCAGCAGCAACAAACTATACACAGGTACTTTGGCTTAAGCAAATATTGAAAGACATAAAGATAAAATGCAAGGAACCTATTACTATATACTGTGATAACACTGCTGCAATTGATATATCTAAAAATCCGGTATTACATTCTAAAACAAAACATGTTTCTATCAAACTGAATTTTCTAAGGGAAAAAGTTGAAGAAAAAGAGATAAAATTGGTTTATGTGAATACTAAAGAACAACTTGCAGATATTTTCACAAAACCTTTGCCTAAGGAAACTTTTGAGTATCTCAGAGATCAGCTTGGAGTCATACCACCACCGGTAGAGACTTAGACAGTTGATGATTGTCATCAACTGACAGAATTAAATGGACAAATCTTTTATTCCGGTATTTGATGAGGAAGCTACTTCTCAAGGGGAGTAGTTGGTATATTGAATTGATTGGTATTTTGTATGAACTTGACTTTTTGTGACTTTGGCATTTGATGTCAAAGGGGGAGAGATATCTATGGAAAAACACATTATCTTTTTGGTAAGAAAAAGAGATTTTAGGGGAGAGATTTTGAAAAACACATTTAAGGAGAAATTGGTATGAAAGATTGGTATTGTTACTCTTACTCCCAGGGGGAGAAATGGAGATTGTTGGTTTTTGTATTTGGCATTTTTGTTTTGGCACTATGATGGTTTTTCCATCTTGTGTTGCCATCAATACCAAAGGGGGAGATTGTTGGTATTTTGGTATGGTTTTGTCATTAATGTCAACACCTACTGAATATACCTACTTTGGATATCCAGCAACATTCACCGGCAAGTAGTAATCTGTACAACAGTTACTGGTATATGATTCACCGACAGGATATATTGTTCACTGGTACCTGGAATGACATGAAAGACACTTGGTAATGTCAAAGACATCGTGTGGACACTTTATTTTGAAATAATAATCATTGGTATATTCATATTTGCATATTTTCTTTTACCGGCAAATAGGTCCAGGTTATCTAGGGTTACACCAGTAGGTTTATCTTTTCCAGATCAGCATGGCACGCTATGGAGATGATTTATTATTATTGTAAATGCATTAAGCCGACATGTTTAATCGGTTATTGGATCGGATATTATATTATTTGTAAAATGTTTTTATTGTAATATCTTGTAGAGCTGACCTACTAAAATTGGTCTTAGGGTATGGTATAAATGTAAGATCTTATTCGTAAAGATCAAGTGCAAATGCAAAAAGGATTTAAGTGAAGGTATATGCGAGATCAAGCAGAGGAATACACGAAGACATCATTTGAAGGTGAAGTTAGGTTTTTGTAGAAGCATATCAGCATTACATCGGTACCGAATCCAGCATATGAAGATGCTATTTTGTGCAGTACATTCTTATTGGATTTAACCTTCCAACTGTAGTCAGTGTGACTCCCATTTGTGATTGAGCAGTGAGGTCTAGGCTGTTGGCCTTTCTGCATGTGCAGACCCCTTTTGTACACTTACTATCTACAGTAGTATCATCTGATTGTGGGTAAGGTTTCCCACCGTGATTTTTCCCCTTACAAGGTTTCCACATACAAATATTGGTGTCATGTGTTGTGTATGACTTTATGTTAATGTTTCATGCATTAATCCTTACCGGTATAGCGATTTACTATTAACACTATCTACCGGCATACTTAACTGGTTTACTGACATTAAGCATTAAGTTGGTTAATTAGTTTTTGGTTTGAATTTATTAGACAACTGATTCACACCCCCCCCCCCTCTCAGTTGTCTCTGGGACCTAACAAAATACACCAAGTTGATGATGAAGAAGATATGTCCTTTCAAGATCAACAAAAAGTGTGGCAATAATGCCTACATGATTGATCTTCCTCTGAATATTGGTCTCTCTAACACTTTCAATGTTTCAGACATATATGCATATAAAGGTCTTGCTACTAATGTTTGTGATGTAGGTCAAGATGACTCCAGTAAGGAAGAAATGTTACAAGACCTACCTAAGCAGCCTAAGGTTGAAGTTGAGCATGTACTTGACAAGAGATTGAGTAGGAAAACAAGGAGGCATACCTACTATGAGTATCTCGTCCAATGGAAGGAAAAACCCTTAGAAGATGCAACCCGGATGACAAAGTAGGCCTTGGAGAAAATTGGATGCACGGTTCAAGATTTGCCAACTCAAGAGACTTGAGTTTTTTCTAGCCCCAAGAGTATGGTGCAAGGAACCCTCTTGGTCTCTTGATTTATTTTGTTGTTTGATTTCTAGATAGGTGGTCTTAGATCATAAGTTGGCGTGTTGGATCAGTTTGGATCCTGTTGATGTAATAAAGAACTCATTTGTAAGGCCAATTGGCTCTAATGTCATTTATAAACCTAGAGATCAAATTAGACCATGGGGTTCATAAAGTGTAGGAGGAATTTTGATAGGTTTATTTAAGTTTTTTTAGGCCTAGGATAGGTCTACAAAGTCTATTAGGGACTTTGGCATGTCTAAAAGGTTAAATATGCAAAATTGTAAAAAGTTGCTAAGCAACTTTTCAAAGTTGTTAAGCAACATTCCCATCGATTGTGGAAAAGAGGTTCTAATGGTCATAAACAATTGAAAACTATTATAGCCATTGGGAGAAGGCCTATTTAGGCCTCCAAGATCATCCATGTTGGTGTTGGATGATATATGTAAAGATTTGGTGATTGAGAAACAATAAAACTCAGTTTTTTACCTAATTCCTGAAGTTTTTCGTACTATACGATCTGACAAAGGATTTGATTCAATGAGATTTTGAGTTGGTTGTGTAGTGGTGAAAGTTCAGGTTCTAATGCAAGTGGTTTGACTCCATTTGGCATAGTTTGGAGCAAGTTGATGTCAATTTACTTAAAATTATCATTCAAAGCTCTGGTTCATAGGGTTTCACCCAAGATGTGGTCCTAACTTGGAAATTCCATTTTGAAATTCAATGGTCTCTTGGAAAATACAAGTTAAGGGGGTGTGCATTGAGATTTAAAAAGGGTGGAATTTGGAAGTGAGGGTTGGTGTGGTCACCGCCAAACCCTAGGCTAAACAAGACAATGTGTTTAGTTTAGACTACAAGGAGGAATGAACAAACAATCACCAAGGGAGTGTATGGAGACTGGTTTGATGATTTATTTGGTACATTATAGGATAGGGGAACATGACCAAGTGGTGATTTTAGTTTTGCAACCCCATCTTCAAGTAGTTGCTTTGGAAAACAGGCCTAATTAGGCTTATTAGGTCTATAAACTCAATAGGTGCTTAAGGGTTTTGGAGTAGATTCAAGTCTCAATCTCTTGGGATTGGATGTAAGCCCCAAAAGGGTACTCAAAAATGAATTTTTTTCCTAGGGTGTTTTGGAATAATTTTAAACAAAGTAGGAAATACCGGTCTAGAAGGGCTACTAGAATTAGTCCTAAATAGGGGTTTTTTGACCTGAGTGCACAAAGGAGACTTCCAAACCTTGATTGGAAGGCTAGGGTGAGTTATCCTAGTTGTGAAACAATCAAAACCCTCCCTAGGAAGTGCCATAGGTGACTAGTTTCCTTTAGTGTGTTTAGAATCCTAGTTGTGGGGTTGTGATAGGCCTTAGACAAGGCATAGAGGGGTGATTTTGGGTCTTCTATTCTTCTAGTTGCCCACTCTGCACCACCATGAAAATATGAACCTCGCCCACATTATTGGGTGGTAGCCAATCCATAATAACCTGGATCTTAGAGGAATCCACTACAATATCCTCTCTTGATATGATATGGCCAATATATCTAACCTTTGTCTGGAAGAACTCACACTCCACCATATTGGCGTACAATTGATTCTCTCAATGATACTGCAAAACCTATCTCATGTGATCCTCATGCTCCTCCACTAACCTTGAGAAAATCAATATATTATCCAAGAATACAAGCACAAACCTATCAAGATACGTCGTGAAAACTCCATTCATCAAGCTCATGAAAATTGATGGAGCATTAGTGAGATAAAAAGGTACCACTGTAAACTCATAATGTTCATATCTAGTATGAAATGCTATATAATGAATATTCACCTCATGAATCCTCAATTGGTGGTACCCAAACTTAAGGTCTATCTTGGAGAATACCTTTGCATCCTTAATCTGATCAAACAAATCATCAATCCTCGACAAAGGATATCAGTTCTTCACCATCACCTTATTAAGCTACCTATAATCGATGCACAATAGTAATGGATGGAATTTTCCACCTTAGGAAAGATGAACCCCCAAGGACAAATTATTTGTCTGATTACCTCTTCAAATAGGCGCAATGTTGAGCCATGAGAAAAAGGAATGCTCTGGATCTGTCAGAGAACTGAGACAAACCTCTAGCAAAATCTGCAAGGTTTTGTAACCGAGATGATAGAGCGTGCCTAAGAATACAGTGCAAATTGTGGATTGTAGCATGGTTGAGTAGTGTCCTAGGTGGATAGAATATAGAGCTAGACAAAGATGCCTAGTTCTTATGGACAGAACACAGAACATAAGTAGAATTAACTAAACTACTAACTATCTAATGAGCTAACCAACTACGAATGAATAAATATAAAATGTACAGAATATGGGTGAAATAATTTGTGAACTGCTTAAATGTAAATGTGAAGTAGAAAGGATAGAGAAAATAGGGAACATGGGAAACTCTCAAGTTTAGGACACCAACATGGTGCATGGGCGCAGTATGTTGCGTTTTCATTTGTACATCCATAAAATGATTAATCCCAGAGTCCAAATGCTAGATCAAACCTATACCTATGCACATAGAAAAAAGGGGGGAAAATTTTGGGGATGTCCTCAGTCAAACCCCTGCTTAGGTGTTTCCACCACCACAGACAACCAGATTGGTATAGATTGAAAAATAGATAACTTGGAACAAATTGGTAAATTGGTAAAATGGTAAATAGATCCAAAAACAAAACTAATTCCTATTGCATGCAAATAAACATTGGAATACTGGTAAATACACTTATTAATGCAAAGGACTCATTGCATGAAAGTGAAATAGAGAGAGTAAGTTTGGGAATCAAACCCTCCTTGATGTTTGGCACCACGAGTGTGATGAAGCCCACTTGATAGATGAATTGGTAAGAAGCCACCATGAGGTCAAGAAGCTTGATGTTGGTATTTGATAGCTTGTTTTTGGTGTTGATGTTGCATGAGTAGAGAGCTTTCCAAAGAGAGATTTTTGAGAGAGCGCAAAGATCAAGAGTCAAGAACCCAAAGTGGGAACCCCCCCAACTAAGTTGGAAAGGATTTTTAATTTGAAACAAGCGCGGAGAGACATTATGATGCAATGCGGGCAAAAGGACACGCGTCGATGTGCATCTGAGTCATTGACACTTTTAAAATTCGACTGTTTCTTGGGATGTTAGTCAGTGTGCAGATGTCCCCGCGTCAGCACGCATCTGTCCATCAGGAATAGGTCCCAAAAGGCCGATAGGGCTAAATAATGATCTTTGGGATGAAGGTCCTATGATGACAAAATTTTGCAATTTCAGTCATAGGATCATCATAAGTGCCTTAAACGTCATGCACAAGTGTCATAAATGCACCAGGTACAATTTAGAACACTACATTTTGCCCCCACTTTAGTGGATTGATTAGCCTCTAGGATTAGTCCTAGTAAAGTACTTTAGAAAATACATTTTCCAAGCTCACACCATGCAATAAATGTGGCCAACACAATAAATGCACTTTGGAGACGCTATGGGAGTCGTAGAAGTCAGGTTTGTGATCACGAACAATGCCCCCAAGTTTCTGCGAAGAAAATGTAGTATCTAAAAAGACAAAAAATATGCTGCAAAACAACCAAATGTGTCAGCATGAAAAATAGAGGACACTACTCAGGCAAGAAGAATGATTAAGAAGTATAAGTCTGAAAAGAAATGAAAAATCAGATGTAGGCGAGTATATGCCCCCTCATGTTTTGCCCCTAGTGAAATGGGGAAAACAGGAAGGAAAGCAAGTCAGAATTGTCTTAAAGAAGGCAGAAGCCATTTTGGACAAAAAATTAGCCTATATACTCAAAAGTGGGCCCATGGAAGGGTCATTTTTACTATTCACTACAGTCATTCGAGCTCATAATTGTATAGAGCTAGAGAAAAAATACCTCATAGATGGGAGCTTAGGGAAAGTATGATCGAGGAGCTTTGCACTGTAGTCAAGTAGGACAAGGAGCCCAACCATGTACGCTTCGATTCATACTCATTTTTGTCATTTTATGCATGTTTTGAGGATTTTTTGGAGGACCGCAGCACAGGCGTGCAGAGGACGTGTTGCCATCCTGCTAGTGCTCATCTGTCCCATATGAGTGCTAGCATCCGGAGGATGCGCTATCATCCCTTCTAGACACTATCATCCAAAATATTTGATGTCGTCTTCTGGGCATGCTAGCATCCACCGAAAATGATGAGGAAGGAAACTAATGAAATATTTTTTTGTTATTCGCATGTGCAGAGATTGGCTGAGATGCGGGAGCATACTGTGAGGCATCTGTTGCAGATACTATGAGATAGATTAGATGATCTCACATAGGACAAGTGGTGAGTACTACGTAAGGTCAGCTTATGGTGGATGTATATGCTCCCTGAGTTCCAGTTCCATGCCCTAATGTTGTGGGCATTGATGGAGTGCTGGGATGCTAATACCATGTCATTTCACCTACCCATGGGGGAAATGACGATGATGTTAGTAGATGTCTACTAGGTGTTGTGGCTTCCCATCAGAGGGAAGTGAGTCACCATGGCGATCCTATCACATTGAGAGCTCATTGCCCAATAGGAGTGGGGCTTAGGTCGGTGAGTAGATAGCATAGGGAACATGTACCTGCAAGCACTAGGCTAGGACTGAGTCATCATTCCCCTTGTCTGATGCATCATGATAGCGACTGTAGCACTGTGGGTCCTAACACAAAGCTGAGGATTGGAGCTAGTAGCAAGGTTTGTTCCACTTATTAGAGAGAAGGAGGAGACCCGGGTTGTATATGCATGTGGTTATAGCATGTTGGCTCATTTATACTATGATATTTCATAGTACGTGCACCATGAGCATCACAGTCTGACTACATGCACTCTACTATAGATATTGGCCTTTGAGCACATCACATGCACCCAACCTATAGGATTTTTGATGCCAATGCCCTTGGACATGCCGTGGGAACATGCCTATCCTCTATGATGTGGAGCATGGCGCACAGAAGACTTGACAAACTAGCACATCTCATTCAACCAGCTTGGGATCAATGACATCGACTAGCAGCCGTATCGGGAGATGGAGGTCTGGGTCCATGATCGACTATAGCTACCATGGATGCAAAGAGGCCGATTTGTACTTGAGTGACACGACTATGTGGTCATGCCCTACTACTAGAACTAATGCATGAGGCAGTTCAGATAGGTGCACATAGTGCCACCTGTCGCTCCTAGCTATGCACGATCAGCCAAGAGCACTTTGAGACCCCGGGACCATTCTTGTTCCACCATTGGGGATGTACAATATTTCTCTAAGGATAGTGATGATGATGATATAACTTCACAGATGGATATAGATGATGTTGGAGTCATTGCTGACTTCACAGAGTGATAGGAGAGATTTGCCCCAACACTGATCTTCCCAACAAACCTAACAGGAGGAGATGTAGAGGCGCTGGGAGAGGACAAGTCTGAGGGCTCATCAGATGCGAAGGATGATAGACCAGGCCAGCAGTGGTGGATGAGGAGCTTGAGTCTAGATAGACAAGTTGGGTAGGCACTCCCAGCAACACCAGTTATACCACTAGCACCCTCATTGGTTGGCACGGAGGGGTCCAGCAGTAGGGATCCTCCACGAGATCCAGACTGGTAGGCAAGTGATCCTGGTATGCATATGCTATTTTTTGTTTATGGACTTTCACTTCTTTTGATACTCATATGCATAGATAGAGATTTTTAATATGATAAGGTACTGATGCAGAATCATTTAGTGTTTGCAGATGGTGTGGCTGTTTTGTTTATGAGCCACTCGCAGAGATCATCATAGATGTACATCCTTAGGGTCCTATATTGGATTGTTATCAGACCGTCCAGTAAGCAAGATGACACACACATCTGTTCGAGCCTATAGCATGACTATAGATAGGATATGAGGAGGGTCAGGTGGAGCTGGTGCAGGGAGTAGCACAATTGGCCACTATGACGGGGCAGCGAGATCAGGCCCTATAGGAGGTACGAACTGTCCTGAGAGAGAGACCAACTAGTGACACAAGCTCAGAGTGTCGAGAGGGCACATGATGAGCTACAAAGCTAGGTTGATGACCTTCAGTGATAGTTGGATGCTTCTTAGAAGGGTGCCATGGGTCATATAGAGCACCCCCAAGCACGTCAGCTGATGACAAACCTAGATGTCGCGCATCAACAAGAGATTGACCTACAGGAGGAGCTGATGACACAGTGAGAGACCATTGCGAAGCTACAAGGGGATTTGAGGGGTCTACACTCACAGAGTACTACAACCACGAGATTGCAGTCCACCTCAGCCCAACATCCTCTGAGGAGAGATGAGGATCCACTGGCGCCAGCCAGCTCAGGGACACGTCCCTGAGTCTGAGATCCACCAGCACTAGGCCAGAACCCATCAACACCAGCGAGATGATATATTTTTGATGTAGATGAATGATGTATAGCATTCTTTTTTATATGCACATAAATGTATTTTACACATATATGATAGCATCACGCATTTTTGTAGTGATGCAATACATGTACATAATACATTATATATATATGATGCGATTTGACATTTTGATCTTTTCTCTTGTGTCATCATGGATGGATGTTTTCATTTGTATTATGTGTTTATATGATGTATGATCTAGATTAGATGGCTATCATGATTTTATTTATATGTCATTATGTTCATACATGCATGGTGAAATACTATGATGATTTATGAATTTTAGAATAGAGAATATGTACACACGTATACACACATGTGGATATGGCTATGCATAGTCACTTTATAACACAATAATGGAGGTTTGTGTTGACAAAGGATATGTGTCAGGATGTGATTGCCATAGGAAACTAGGCATCACGCACAAGACACCTATTACGTATTTTTTTTCTATGCAGGTGCACAGCATTGATAGGATCTTTGAGAGGGGTACCATCCATGGAAGATAAACCATAGGCACCAGAACCATACACAAAAGTGGTGATGTAAGGACCTAACCAATTTGGACTAAACTTTCCACGTTGGTCGGGTGGCACATTGGCATTTCTCTAGTTCTCATAGAGGACTAGGTCACCTATTTGGAATGTTCTAGGAAGCACACTTTGGTTATACTTGTTAGGATAACCGGTGAACAACTGAGAAGGGGGGTGAATCAGTTGTTGATAGATTATATCAATTAATCTACTTTACAACCTTAAACTAGTGCACATAAATATTAAGTACCAGAATAGAAGAAACAGATACCGGTAAGCAATAAAACTTAAGAATAAAATAGAGAACTAACACAATGCGACCATACCACATAACACCATGATTTGTACGTGGAAAACCCGGTGAAGGGAAAAACCACGGTGGGAAGCCTACCCACAGTCAGATGATACTTCTATCAAAAGTATGTGATACAATAAGGGGCCTGCACATGCAGGAAGGCACACTACCTAGAGCGTACTGCTCATTACAAAAGAGTCTCACTAACTACATAGAGGTTATAACCACCTCGAGATATTTGGACAACAATCCAATAGAGTGAACTGCTAGAGATAGCATCTACCATGCTTGATTATAGTCTCGGTTAAGCTCAATACCAAAGGCCTTTGACCTCTTCCTCAAACCCAATTTGATCATCTATGATCGACCAAAACTCCTTCACATATGATATTGCATTTTATTCCATATCCTTACACATGATCTACAATGAGATCTTACATCATTTATACAAACCCTAAGGCCTAAACCAATTAGGTCGGCCATCTAAAAGATATTATAATAAGATCATTACATAAATTCATATTACAATGATATGCCATGTTGGCTTAGACCAAAACAACATTAACCAAGTCATAAAATATCTCGATAATGTGTAGAGAACATGTTAACATGATACCGGTCCATAACCTAGATATGTGCTGGACCTATTTTGGGTCCACCACGCCAAAGTTATGTCTTCAAGCAATTGAAGCTCGACCAATGATCACCTTCAACATCCTTAATTCCATCTAGAAGCCACAGCTGAAGAAGTTGAGAAAATACAACTTCAGAGATCCCAAGAACACCTATTAGCAAAATACCTATCACAAGAGAAGATTGGAGACAAAAACACAATAAAGGCTCTGAAAAAAAGATTATCATTCAGAGAGGGAATTGAAAAGAAAGTTACAATACAATCCTTATGACAGGATAATTAGAAACCCTAAAGAGATAAAGAGTATTTAATAATTAGAATAATTATTAAATACCTACAATAGCTTAAACATGGAGTATAATAGACTAATAATTAAATAAATAATTATTAGCTAATACAAGATAACTCTAACACCCCCCCTTAAAATGAACTTAGGGAGTAGCTAAAAAACTAAATGCATGAAGCAAAAAAAATGCAACTACATGAGAAGGCAAAACAAAATTTGGGTCCTGGCAACAAGGCCTCATGAGGTACCCAATCACAACCAAATCTCTATGAATCGGAGAAATAGAGAAAACCACGTAGGAAAAAAACTTTACTCCAAAAAGAGATGAAAAAAGAAAGTGAAGGACTGAAGAAGCCTCCAAACAAGAAAGTTCCAAAAAGATAGGAATAAGAGAAGATCATGAAGAACACCACTGAAGCATGAAATAGTTGCAAACACTGTCAAAGAGTAACTGCTAATCTAAAGAACCTCCACTAAAATAGAACATGACTAGGTAGAGAAGACTGTAATCTGCATGAGTGCCCTCAAATGACACTACTCGAATTAGATGGGAAACAACTGAACTCAAAGATATAGATGGCATGAAACAACAAAGCCTGAAGAGCTAATCAATCGAACCAAGGAAGCATTAGAACCAATAGGACAAACCTCCCCATAATGCTGAAAAGGGAGTGGGACGGGTACACTGAAAAGAACGGCCAACAAGAATTACATGACGAAGAACTAGGAACATCGAAGGTGCAGAGAAAGTACATAGTGTCATGGAAAAAACACTCACTTGACACACCTCATGAGGCTAATGTCATGGAAGGAACACTCACTTAACAAAGGTAGATGGAAAACAAAAGGAAAACATCAACCCCCCATGGCACTTTATAAGTAGTGCATGTACAATAAGGCACAAGATGTGCAAGATCCCAAGTATACAATGCATGATCGCACTTTATCTCAGTGTGTTTGCATAAATAAAATGTTACAATGATCAAAAGAGACAGAAGATAGGAAATAGAAAGAACAGTCAAAGATGAGACATCCTACTCAAAGAAAGAGATCCTAGGAGCTAAAACATCCAAGATATTCACCAGAGTGCTGAAAAGCAAAAAATTGAATAAAATATACCTAAAGCAGAATCTAGAAAGAAAACTTATATGAATGGAAATAACACAAAACAAGTTTTCCAATGATATAATTTTTTTTGAAAAATGGAGTTTAGATGCTCAAGTTATGTCTCCGTGAGTGTAAACAAAAACCTCTGGCTTTGACAGCAAAAAAAAAGTCATTAAAATAGAAAAAACAAAAGTTCAAACCTCTAGATCTGGATAGAGCTTGGAAAGAGCTTTCCGGCGCCTATTCGTTTTCAAAAAACCGACTCCGTGTGCCCAAGTTACAACCAAAAGAAAAAAACCCCTCTTGTAGGGCATAAAAAAGGTTAATTTTTATTTTTTATTTTTTGACGAAATTTTTTTTACACATTTGTAGGTACAGCCATACGGATTTTTCAGCCTCGTAAAACATGCTAATGAAAAAATCATGGCCCAGATGCCCTTGTCACCGAAATAGGTCAAATTATATATCAAAATGACTGGAAATGCCCTTCAGAAGCCAATAGTGAGGTCTTTTTTGGCCCAAACTGTTCTGAATTTTTTTTTTAATGATTTTTCAAATGAATTTCTTGAAATTCGTGCAAAAAATGTACATAACCCAAATTTGTCAAAATTTGACAAATTTTATGTGGAAATGGAGGGTTTCTGGGCATTCTGAGCTCAATGGTGAGGTCCGTTTGAGCCCAAAATGATCAAAACAAAATAGCTACCCCATATCCAATAAAAAAAACTCTGAAAAAGCTTGAAACCCTCCTCCAACAAATCTTCTAAAAAATCAGGAACAAGCAGCAGTAGATGTAGGCTCTGATACCATGAAGAAGTTGACAAAATACAAAATCAGAGATCCCAAGAACACCTATTAGTAAAATACCCATCACAAGAGAAGATTGGAGACAAAAACACAATAAAGGCTCTGAAAAAAAGATTATCATTCAGAGAGGGAATTGAAAAATAAAGTTACAATCCTTATGAAAGGAGAATTAGAAACCCTAAAGATGTGCAACCCTAAAGAGATAAAGAGTATTTAATAATTAGAATAATTATTAAATACCTACAATATTATTAAATGCCTAAGTTTAGCTTAAGCGTAGAGTATAATATGTTACTACTTATCAGATTGCCATTAGTTTTATGTCAAAGTTATACTATATACTCTAGTCGGTTATCTATTACCGAAATATTCAGTCAGTATGCATAGTCTAGTCGGTTACAAAAGAAAGCAGTCACAGAATGCAGTTACACCGAGCTATCTACCGAGTAGCAAAGATGACACACCGAGTTGATTTACATCAAGTGAAACGTGTTACTAGATTCATTGACCCTGGACATGCATATGAAAACGTGTTACAAGATCGAGGCACATCTAACCGTTATCACATTGGAAATTGCACTTAAAGATTGTGTATGATTTTGAGGTTATCTAACCAATGAAATATTTTGCATGGTTATTCATCCAATAAATCGTGTTTGTAAGATCGAAGCAATGAATTGGATCATCATCATAAGAGATCTATTTATACAACATGAGTTAAGAGTTAAAGGTGTGTTCATGAGTGTAAGAAAACCGTTATAGAGACACAAAGGTCACTGAGAAGGTTTCCAGAGAACAGTCGAAGAATAGAGTAAACAGAAGGGTTTACCAAGTTACTATATGGGTTACTGAGGTATGCTATAAGCAAGGTAATCTACTCTGAGCACATAGAATCTGCTATAACATTCCAGATATAAAGTTGCAGATATTTGTAATGATTTTATTGTAATATTGTGAAGTTGTAAGAGAAACCTGTAACGGGGTAAAAGACTCTAATCAAGTCTATAAATTGTAAAGCCTCTAACCAGGTGCAACATTTAGATGAAGTGTTGTAAAATCCTTTAGCAAGGTAGATCTAATAGATCTTGTTACTCCTAACAGGCTAAGCTATCAGAAATAGCTAAACATGTAGCTCTAACCAAGCACTCTTTATTATTGCAGTAGTGAAGTTGTGGGTGCCATCCCCACCGCAGTTTTTCTCTCTAACCAAGAGTTTCTGTGTAACCAAAATATATGTGTTATGGAGTGAATCATGTATGATTGTTATCTATTTGTTTTAGTTTTATATTATGTTACTGCACTATTCGGTTTATGCATAACAGTAAAGATATTGTTGAAGAAATGTTTTAAAGTACTGATTCACCCCTCCCCTCTCAGTACATTAGCTTTCCATATTGGGCCTAACATAATAGACTAATAATTAAATAAATAATTATTAGCTAATACAAGATAACTCTAATAGCACCAACACCACTTATGCATGTTGTCAAGAATTCTTAGTAAAATCTCTACCGGTTAAACCTTAAACCCATGTCGGTAACACAAGATCTTGTACCGGTAACCAAAAACCTGTCTGCCGGTAACAGCTAGTGCTAGTAACTAGCCATAATAGGTGGTGTTGACATCAATGACAAAACATCAATGCATAACATAATCAATTCCTCCATATTGCCAACAATCTCCCCCTTTGGCATTGATGGCAACACTAGATGTGAAAAACATCTAAGTACCAAGAAATGCCAAACAACTCTCCTTGTGGAAGACAACAAACAATTTCCTGAATATCAGTAACTCTCCCCTTGTGAATAATATCTCTGTAAAGTTCTGAATTTATTTTTCACATCACTATCTCTCCCCCTTTGACATCAATGCCAAAAATCTGACAAAAATATCAAAGCAAGAATTTAAGCCTTTGAATCTCAAAGATGACTACTCCCCCAAAGTAGTAGCACCACACATCAGTGCCAGAATAAATAGTGTCTCTGATAATGTTTGTCAGACTGATGCCAAACCACATCAATTATGTCTCTGACAGAGGGGCAGAAACCCCTAACCTGTCTCTCAAATACTAAAATTATTCCTTAGATAGTGTTTTAGTGAATATATCTGCAATATGTTCTTTAGTGTTTAGATAAACCAATTTGACTTCCTTTTCTTCCACCTTGTCCTTCAGAAAGTTATATTCTATTGATATATGTTTAGTCTTAGAGTTAAATACTGGATTCTTAGACATGTCAATAGCTGCAGAGTTATCACAATAGATAACTACCGGTTCACTACAACTTACCTTGATATCCTTCAACATTTGCTTCATCCAAAAGACTTGAGTGCAATTGGTTGTTGCTACAACATATTTTCCTTCTGCAGTAGATAAAGAAATGTATGACTATTTTTTGCTGATCCATGAAACCAATTTCTTTCCAAGAAAGAAAGCTCCACCAAAAGCGTTCTTCTTGTCATCGATATGACCTACCCAATCTGAATTTGTATATGCACATAAAGTGAAGTCATCATCTCTAGAATACCATAAGCCATATTCTATTTTTCCTTGCAAGTATCGGAATATCCTCTTTGTTAGGATTGATGATAGTCCCAAAGATACTGAGAGGGGGGGTGAATCAATATCTAACCGGTTAACAAAATATTTAACCTTATTAGGTATTTTGCATTACAAAATAGTGTACCAGTAAATAAGAATTAATACAGTAAACAGAAACAATAATGACAACATAGAAAACACACCATAACACAAGATGTTTAATGAGGAAACCCGGTGTGGGAAAAACTTCGATGGGATTTGTGACCCACAATATTCACTCACTGGCCAATGAACAAATATTACTTACAATGAGGGGCCTGCACATGTAGGAAGGCCAACTGCCTAAAGCTAACTGCTCAATCACAAGATAGAAGTCTCATTGACTTACAAAATGGATTATGAAAATCCAATACAATGTATTGCTTCAAATCAGCATCAACTATGCCAAGTTCAGTACCAGTTTAAGCTCATACTATAACCATTAACCTTATACAAAATCTACCCTTATTATTCGCTCATTCCTATCTCATCTCCTATTCCATCCTCTATCATATCTAAATAAGATCTCATACATATATGAGTCTATTATAATATGCCATGTTGGCTTTACAAAAAGATATTTACAATTAAATACAATAAACAAAAGTTTGTTCCTATCGGATGGAGTGTCGATATGCATTGTTATTGCTGTCGGTGAAGTTTCTGTCAGTGCCGGTGTCTATCAGTGGGTTACCAGATGAATGTTAGGTGGTTGCCAGAAGGTTGCCGGTAGGTTGCCATCAATGATAGCACCATCATTTCTCATTAGAGTGTAGAATGCCAACACTCTTTACTGCACATTCATGATTTTGTTTAGGATTACTTTAATATCTTGAAACAATACTTACTGTATTCATAATATTTGGTCTATTCTGAGTTAGATATAACAAGCCACCAATCATACACTTATACCTTGTTGTATTTACCGGTGCTAATGTGTCTTTGATAGACAATTTCTCACTTGTCACCATAGGAGTACTTACTAGTTTGGAGTTATCCATACCAAACTTCTTCAACAATTCCCTCAGATACTTAGTTTGATAGATAAAAATGCCTTTGTCATTTTGAGTAATTTGCAAACCTAAGAATAATCTCATCTCACCAATCATGGACATTTCAAATTTACTCTGCATATTATTAGAGAATTCCATGCACAATTTATCTTCACCTCCAAAAATGATATCATCAACAAATACTTCAACAATCAGAATATCATCATCAGTGATCTTGTAATATAAATTACTATCAGCACTACCTTTAGTAAAAACAAGCTTCAAAAGATATTATCCAACCTTGCATACCAAGCTCTAGGAGCTTGTTTCAGTCCATATAAAGCTTTCTTCAATATGCAAACCATATCTTTATCATTTGTCAGTGAAAATCCATCAAGTTCCTCAATGTATACCTCTTCCTCAAGTTTACCATTCAAAAATTCACATTTAACATCCATTCGATAGACGTTATAGTTCTTATAAGCTACATAGGCAAGAAATAGTCTAACAGCTTCAATTCTAGCTACAGGTGCAAATGTCTCACCATAATCAATTCCTTCCATTTGAGAATATCCTTTACAAACTAGTCTAGCCTTGTTTCTTACAAATTGAACATCCTCATTCAGTTTATTCCTAAAAAACCATTTAGTTCCAATAACATTCTTATTTTTAGGTTTGGGAGCTAAAGTCCAAGTCTCATTCTTCTCTATATAATCTAATTCATCTTCCACAACCTTTAACCAATGTTTATCTTTGCAAGCTTCAATAACAGATGGAAATTCAATTTGAGAAATAAGACATACCTCTTCATTTGCCAGCCTTCTTCTTGTCATAACTCTCTTGTTCCTATCTCCAATGATTTGATCTTCAGAATGATTTAATCTTATATACCTTGGTGTCTTCTGAACTTCAGGTTCACTAATTTGATCATTAGTCACAATTGAATTTTATGATTGTGCCAGTATAACTGTCTCAGTGTCTTGTACCGATTGAGGAAATGTCAGTTCAATTATGATCATTTCCACTATCAGTTCCTGGTCATATGATATAGATTGATTTTTGTAATACTCATCCACTTTCACATTTGCGCTCTCCACAATTTTTTGCAGTATTTTGTTATAACATCTATATGATTTGCTTTGAATTGAATAACCAAGAAATATCCCTTCATCACATCTAGGATCAAACTTTCTAATTGAATCATCCCTTTTGATATAACATTTACTTCCAAAAATTTTGAAATATTTAATAGTAGGTGTATGTTTAAACCATAGTTCATAAGGGGTCTTACCGGTTTCAACTTTAATGTGAACTCTGTTGAATGTGTAGACTGTTGTACTCACTGCTTCTCTCCAATAGATGTGAGGCAATTTGGCTTCCATCATCATAGTTCTTGCTGCATCAAAAATGGTTTTTTTCTTCCTTTCCACAATTCCATTCTGCTGAGGAGTCTTAGGTGCAAATAATTGTCTCCTAATTCCATTTGTCTCACAATAACTGTTAAATTCATGAGAAGTGAACTCACCACCTTGATCTGATCTTAGACATTTGATTTTCAATCCAGTTTTTGTTTCTACCTTAGCTTTAAAGATATTGAATTTCTCAAAAGCTTTAGACTTCTCCCTAAGAAAAGTCACCCACATCATTCTAGAATAGTCATCAATTATCAGCATGAAATACCTATCACCTTGAAAGCTTCTAGTCCTTGCTGGACCACATAAATCAAGCACAACATTAGATTTATCATGTATTCTCTTAAAAGAAGTTCTAACTTGATTTCCCAATTGACATTCCTTACATACCGGATTATGAGGTTTTATAATCTTTTTTATATCTCTAACTGCCTTTCTTGAACTTATCTTGACAATACAATCAAAATTAACATGACACAACCTCTTATGCCATAACCAACTCTCATCAATATGAGCAATCAAACATGTCTTATTTCCAGTGTTTAGGTGAAAGATATTACCTCCAGTCTGAGTACTGGTTGCAATCTCCAAACCAGTCTTGTTAATGATTTTGTATTTTCTATCTTTAAACTGAAGTTGAAAACCCTTGTCCACCAATTGACCAACACTTAAAAGTGTATGCTTTACACCTTCTACATAATAGAAATTATTAGTTTTATGCTTGCTATCCAAAGAAATAATACCTCTACCTTTGATCATACATTCTTTGTCATCTCCAAATCTGACTTGACTGCCATTGTATTCTTGCAGGGACATAAATTTTCTTTTATCTCCAGTCATATGATGTGAGCATCCACTATCAATTACTCATTCATCCTTGTCATCAACTTTTTCTGCCAGGGCCTTTTCTTCATTCTCTATAGCTGATGCCAGTTCATCTTCCTTTAAAGCATAGAACACCCATTCCTTTCCATTGTCGGATCCACTAGAAGAGTCTTCTGTCGGTTCATCCTCGGAGTCATCACTTACTCTTTCCTCATCCACTATGTAGCATTGTTTGTTTCTCTTTAATATATATCTATTTTGCTTAGGCTTAAATGATTTCTTAACTCTCTCTTTAAATCTTGCATTACTTTCACAACATCTAGATGAAAAATGACCAATCTTATTACAAGCAAAACATTTAAAAGGTGCTTTTCCTTCCTACTTACTTCCTGCCAGTCCTTTAGGTATTCTTCTGGAAAATAAGGCTTCAAGTTGCTCAAATTCTTTATCCTCTTTCCTCATATCTTCCAATTCCTTTGCATATAAGGCTTTCCAATCACTCTTGTCAGTAGATGTTGATGCATGAAAAGAAGGTTCAGATTTTGCATCTCTAGAAGGCCCAAAATTTTCAAGCTCAAAAGCAGATAATTTCCCAATCAGAATGTCTCTGTTAACTGAAGTGTTTGCCATTATTCTCAACTCATTAATTGTAATTGTCTTCATCTTGTAAGTTGGTGGAAGGGCTCTCAAGACTTTGGAAACTATTTCATCTTTACTCAGAGATCCTCCACAATATTGAATTCCCATGACAGTCTCATTTACTCTTTCCATAACTACAACAATTCTTTCATTATCTTCCATCTTCAAGTTCTCTTACCTTACCCAGTAACCATCAAGTTTAGCAATTTTTATAGTGGGCTCACCTTCATTTAGAGTTTGCGGTTTATCCCACATAACCTTTTCCAATGATTTATTAGTTAATCCCATTATTTGCTTATTAGTAAGTGCACACAAGAGGGTTTCTCTAGCTCTGCAATCATTTTCAATATTTTTGAAAAGTCAACAGGAGCAGGATTGCTAGATGTTAGATCATAAGGTGTGTATCCTTTCTCAGTGATCTCCTAAATATCCTTACCAAGACATCTAATATGAGTCTCCATTTGGATTTTCCATATCCCATAATTTGTTCCATCAGGCTTAGGGATTTATCTTATGAAAATAGTTGTCGGTGGATTAGAAGTGTTAGCTGCCATAGGATCTACCTCAAGTGGTTAAGCTTCTGCAAAAGAGGACCAAATCTCTGATATTAATTGTTAGGATAACCGGTGAACAACTGAGAGGGGGGGTAAATTAGTTGTTGACATATTATATCAATTAATCCACTTTACAACCTTAAACCAGTGCACATAAATATTAAGTACCAGAATAGAAAAAATAGATACCGGTAAACAATAAAACTTAATAATAAAAAAGAGAACTAACACAATGCAATCATACCACATAACACCATGATTTATATGTGGAAAACTTGGTAAAGGGAAAAACCATGGTGGGAAGCCTATGCACAGTTAGATGATACTTCTACAAAAAGTATGTGATACAATAAGGGGCGTGCACATGTAGGAAGGCACACTACCTAGAGTGTACTACTCATTACAAAAGAGTCTCACTAACTACAGAGATTTTATAACCACATCAAGATATTTGGACAACAATCCAGTAGAGTGAACTGCCAGAGATAGCATCTACCATGCCTGATTACAGTCCCTCTTAAGCGCAATACCGGAGGCCTTTGACCTCTTCCTTAAAACCAATTCGATCACCTATGATCAACCAAAACTCCTTCACATATGATATTGCATTTTATTCCATATCCTTACACATGATCTACAATGAGATCTTACATCATTTATACAAACGCTAAGGCCTAAACCAATTAGGTCGGCCATCTAAAAGATATTACAATAAGATCATTACATACATTCATATTACAATGATATGTCATGTTAGATTAGACCAAAACAACATTAATCAATCCATAAAAAATCTTTGTATTGTGTAGAGAACATGTTAACATGATACTGGTCCATAATCTAGATAGGTACCAGACCTATTCTGGGTCCACCATGCCAAAGCTATGTCTTCAAGCAGTTGAAGCTTGACCAATGATCATCTTCAACATCCTTAATTCTATCTAGAAGCCGCACCAACACCACTTATGCATCTTGTCAAGAATTCTCAGTAAAAGCTCTACCAGTTAAACTTTAAAACCATGTCGATAACACAAGATCTTTTGTCGGTAACCAAAAACCTGTCTTCCGATAATAGCTAGTGTCGGTAACCAACCATAACAGCTAGTGTTGACATCAATGACAAAATATCAATGCAAACACATAATCAATTCCTTCATAATACCAAAAGTACTGACGAGATTGAGATTTTTGATAAGCCTAGAGATGTTGAAGGGCCTTCAAATGGTGCTCATCTAATAGCTACAATTGATTTAGATGAAGAGTACGATAAGAATCATCATCGATAACTTCTTTTAAGGAGATACGTAAAGAGGGGATCTCCAATTCGAGAGGCATGATGGCATCAATGCCATACACGAGGTTATAGGTCATCATTCCTATAGCCATATGGACACTGGTACGATAGGTCCATAATGGATAAATCAGTTACAAATGCCAAACCTTACCATGCTTAGTGACAATATTGCATAAGATCTACTCGATGGTTTTGTTAGATGCTTCCTCTTGACCGTTGGACTATGGATAGTAAGGAGTGGAAAAGCGATGCTAAATGTGGAACTTCTTGAGGAACTCTTGACCTCCTTGTTCTTAAATGGTGTACCATTATCAGAAATGAGGGAAGCAAGTATACCAAATTGAGAAATGATGTTATCCATGATAAAACCATAAATCATGTCAGTGGTAGTCGAATGCACTGGTACTACTTCGACCCACTTTGTGAAGTAATCTGTGGCAGTAAAAATGAAGATATGACCTTTAGACAACAAAGGAAATATTTTACCAATAATATCTAGTCCTCGAGTCTGAAAAGGCCATAGAGAGACTTGACTACAGAGCTCTTGTGCGAAAGGCTCGAATCAAGTTGTTGTGTTGTTGAAATTGAGGGCATTTCTTAACAAAAGTGAAGGAGCCTTGCTCCATCATTTGCCAATATTACCCCATATGAATAAGTTTGTGCACCAAAGATTTACCACCAAAATGACCACCTCCAGAACCTGAGTGGCTTCCTGATGGGCCATAGGGATCTTGACTTTTGTTAAATATCACAAAAGAAGACCATTATATGATCTCATGTATAGTATGTTTGATAAGAGGATATAACAGGTAGCTAATTTTCAAATTTCCACATGCAAAATTTTACTAGTGTCTTCGGGAAAGCTTCCAGTCTTTAGATAATCGAATATATGTGCAAACCATTCTCTTGAGTAGAGATGAGCACATATGAGATTGTCTTGATATGCACTATCTGAAATAGCTGGGGAGTGAAGGACTTGCAACACAAAGTGGCACTCATCCTGGCTAAAATTAGGGCCTACAAGGGAAGTCGCACTTGCCATCGCATCTACATGATGATTTTATCTTCGGGGGATGCTATCAATCATGTAAGTAGCGAATTCTTTTAGTATAGTCAGAACTAAATCCTTATACTAAGACAAGTTAAGCTATTACACATGATAAACACCCATCACTTGATTTACAATGAGTTTGGAATCTCCATGGATGTGGATATATTTCACACTCATGACAATCACAACATGGAGTCCTACAATCAGGGCCTCATACTCAGTGATGTTATTGGTGCAATGAAATTTCAAGAGGAATGAAAGGGGAACCCATTTTCCTTTAGGTGAAACAAAGACTACACCAAGATGTCTTGAATCATCAAAATATATTCCCCATATAGGGTCTTGATCAATGATCAAGACATCCTCATCGGGGAAGATGTCTAGGGTAGGAAAAGATTTGCTTGAGGGAGTGCCAGCTAACTGATCAGTTATAACTTGTCCCTTAATTGACTTCTGAGAGATGAACTTCAGGTCAAACTTAGAGAGCAACATTACCCATTTAGCCAACCATCCTGAAAGATCAGATTTAGCAAAAATGTGCTTAAGGATGTAATTTTTGGCAATGACCTATGTTTATGCATGAAGAATGTAATGTTTTAGCTTCTAGGTCATGAACATGAGAGCTAAGCATTGTTTCTCTATGGTAGAATATTAGGTCTCATAATCTATCAATGTACAACTAATGTAATAGGCAGGTCTCTCTCAACCTTCATCATCATGTTGAGCTAGCAATGCTGCTAGAGCATGAAATGTAGTAGAGATGTATAGGAAGAAAGGTCTAGCAGACATAGCTAGCATCAAGATAGGAGGGTTAGCCCAGTAATCTTTGATGGAATTGAAATCCTTTTGACAATCTTCATTCCATTTAAAGTGAACATCCTTCTTCAACAACCGTGTGAAAGAGAGAATCCAATCAGCCAGTTGTGCCACTAATCGATGAATGGCTTGGATTTTACCTTGTAGACTATGAAGTTGAGAGATGTTTCTAGGTAGAGGCATGTTGACGATAGCATAAATATTATCTATATCTATTTCAAGTCCTTGGTGAGAGAAGATAAACCCCAAGAGTTTCCCTATGTCAACATTGAAGACACATGTAAGAGGGTTTAGTCTCATTTTATATAACCAAAGTCTATCAAAGACTAGACCTATATTTTCAACATGCGTTCCTCATGCTAGGGATTTTACCAAAATGTCATCGACATAGTCTTCTAAGATATTATGGATGAAATCATAGAAGATCAAAGTCATGGTTCATTGATAGGTTGCTCTCGTGTTCTTCAACCCAAACGACATGACGACATAGGAAAAGGTCCCCCATGGGGTCACGTAGGCAGTCTTATACTAATCTATTGATTTAATGCGGATTTGATTGTAACTTGACAAGTCAATCATAAATGAAAGCAAAGCATACCCCACGGTCGAATTGACGATCATATCAATATTTGGGAGGGGAAAGTCATCTTTGAGAGATGCCTTATTCACATCTTGAAAGTCGATGAAAATGTGGATTCTCCCATCGGGTTTACTTACCCGTATAATGTTCGAGATCCAAGACAAGTAATCAATAGGCTAGATAAAGCCAATTTTTAAGAGATTCTCTATCTTGGTCTTGACCAACAAGGCTACCTTAGGATTCATCTTTCGAATCTTTTGTTTCACTAGCTTAGCATCAAGACTAAGCACAATGTTGTGTACCACAATTGACTCATCAATGCCAGGCATCTCTTCATAAGACCATGAAAATATGTTAGGGAATTAGTGTAACAACTCAAAATATTCTTTCGATTCATGGGATAGACACTTCCGAATCTTTATAACTTTATCGGGAGCCTTATAACTTATGACAACATCAATAGTTTCCCCATGAAGGAGTGCACTACTATTGTCCGGATGAGAAACAAATATTTTCTCTTCATTATGGGAAAGAGGTGCCCTATGTGCTGCGGATTCTCCAAAGTAGGCTTGAGCATTCAAGCAATATGAGAATTGGCGTTTATGGTGATAAGAGGGCAGCTCCTCTTAGACACCTAGAAATTCCTTCAAGGATTCTTCTGAAGGTAATAAGTCCAAGGGAATCCCAATAGGTGATGCACTAGTATCAATGAGTTCTAGATGAACAATCTTTAGAGGCAGGGGATCGACTGAAATCATGTTCACTATCAACCATGGTTTTTCCTTTCATCCCGTATGATGGTACCCTAGTCCATTATTATAATGGTGAGGTTTAGCCTCTAAAGGGATCCAAATTCCTTTCTCATTAGGTTGACAATCCCTTCCATCGTACCCAAGCTGAGAGACTAGCTTGAATCTAGGACCATAGATCTCTTGAAGCTCCTTCCTTGATGGTGGTTTGGTATAGAAAAGATGATCCACATGGTAAGAATCACCTGACTTTATGGATGCATAATCATCCTTCATAGCCAAAGTGAATGCTATCTTTGGAAAACTCAATTGGACAAAATCTACTTTGTATTCACCAATGTGGGAATCAGCTAAGTCCAAAGAACCCCAGTCGTCGCCTAAGCATGCATTGACTTTCGATGGAGAAGATGACTTTACTGGAGACTGTTGCTTAGGCGGAAACTCTAGCATTTCCATCTTAGGAGTATCACTCGTGAGAGACTCAGATGACTCCTCTTTTTTAGTGACTTCATTAGGGATCTCTTCTTTCTTACACTCTTTATTTTTAGAGGAGGTGGTAGAAGCAAAAGTTATCATCAAAGAAGATAAGCTTGGTACCCAATTATGAAATGAGGGTGTAGCAATCACTTGAACCACTATGGAAATCTGACATAACTGCATAGCCTTAGGGTCAGCTCTAACTATGACAACTCAATTATCAGCTACAAACTTCACTGCTCCATGAAGTGTAGAAGAGACAACTCCTAAGGAATGAAGCCAAGGTCTACTTAGAAGAAGGTTGTATGATAAAGGACCTAGCATAACATGCACAAGGGTTGGAATGGTTACCGATCCAACCTTCAAGGAGTATGACAATTCCTACAATGGGTTTTCCATAGTTGTTAAAACCTCGAATGTACAAAGAGGATGTTGCCAAATATTTCAGATCTACTTTGATCTTTGGTAGAAAGTCCAATCCACAAACATTAAGTATAGATCTAGTATCAATTAGAGTTTGTCTGATACCCACACCATTCACATGGACAATAATCATCAAAGGATCCACTAGATTCCTCACCTCAAGAGGTAGAAGTTTATGTCCATAGAAAGTAATATTTGGAAATTTTGCATGAATATGATCCATCAATGCAATCACATAAACCAGTCTCATAGAGGAAGGTAGAAAGATCTTCTACAAAGCTTCCTATTGCATACCTTGGTATATAGGGGTGGTTTGAGGCAAATCCCACATTGAGAGCTTAGCTAGAGTAACCTTCAATTGCTCAATAAGATCATAATCACTTGGTCGCTTGTCTGTCAGCATAGGTGCCTTAGGAAGATTCAGTTGAGAATGTGGTAAAGAAATTTTTTGTTGTTGTGCGGGAACTTGCTTGTTATTATGAGTGTTATACATGTGTGCAATGGTGTTATAAGATGACTGTCTAGATTGCATAAATCTAGAATATAGATTGGAAGCTTCTCCTTTGAAATGCTTTTCATTAATGGAATTAACCTTCTTGGGGGAAGGACTAGTCACTGTCACATGAATGAAAGGTCTCTTAGGCCTTTGAGGGGCTGTAGAGATGACAATAACATTCATGGATACTTTTTCTTTGCATGAGGATGTTGAGGAAGGTGACTCATCCTTTGCACTTATTTTTGGAGGAAGTGCATCAAGGAGGTCATCTAAGACTTCATCCAACATATCAAAATCATGTTTCAATAATGCCTTATCAAAGACATTAAACTCTGAAAGGAAGAGATCCGACATCTAGACCATTCATGTTGGGTTCACCAAACTATAATGGATGGAATTTGCTAATGGTATGATGAAAGAACAAGGATTCGATCAACTACTGAGGGGGGGGCGTGAATCAATAGATAGAAAACTGATAAACTTTCACCTTTCTCAGAAATAACCTCTCAAGTAAACTTAGAACTATCAATGCAATATCTTTGTCAAGATAAAACTGTCAAGATAAACTTGTCAAGCTAAATCGATTGACTGTTACGACATATAATAGTAAACCACTTGAAACTTCACAAACATCCAAATACTTTTACTAACATAAGTAAAACCTTATTTCAGATTGCTGTCGGTTATCATGACTTATCAAAGTGGAAATTAAGTAGTTAAGAAAATCAACCATAGAAAACATAACCACAAAAATATTCACCACTTGACACAATATTTTTGACGTGGAAACCCAAATGGGAAAAACCATGGTGAGATGAGACTCACAAGATAACTATTTGAACTCTTCTGAAATTCACTCTGTTAGGAACCAAGCTTGTTAAAGCTTTTACAAAAAGTCCTATTAAGAACAAATCCTGTTAGGGACCACCCGGTTAAGGGATTGACTATAATGCCTTGTTAGAAGAAATACCCTATGAGGAGCAACCTTTGTAAAGGATTTAGAATCCAAGCTAATGGATCACCTTGTTAGAGCTTACCCAGTTAGTGGATTTAACTGTTGTAATTGTTACAAAACAACAAGACGTTACTGATCTATTTGAATAGCACTTCACTTTCTTGTTCAGATCCTTTTCATGCTCCTATCTGCCTTTACTCAAACTATAGAGACATCAGCTGGTTCGACAACCACACACTCAATTCAAATTTACCAACACTTAAACTGAAACAACTCATCGACCTTATAAACAAATCAATTAGGTTGGTAACACAACAAAAACCTAATTCTCTCGTAGAGATTACAAACAAGTCAATTCAAGTATGACCATTGGATTACATAACAATCTCTTCACATCATTCAAGAAAGCCTTGACCGCTCCTTGATCACCGCTTCATCGAGCTCAGTAACTCATCACACCTTTTGCATTACATGAAATATACTTTCTCATTACCTAGACAAAAAACATTAACTCAACGTGCCAAAATCACTTTGAAACTCTCTTCATACAATATACATACATGTCATAATTATTACCACTCATCATCAAGTCATAAACCAATATAACCAATTCACCAAACTTAATCGGTTAGGGTTTATCAAAATAATAGGTAGGATTTACCAATTCAACTCTCCAATACTTAGCAATACCAATTCACTCCACAAACTTACCTACTGGTTATAGTTCCTTTCACTTAGCTCTTCCTACCGGTTACAAAACAACATTATAACAATAACATTACCCATTTAATTGACATCAATGGCAACATAACAAATCATTAATGCAATCTTCATGCAAATGCCAACATTTGCCACCTTATGAAAGATGAATCCCCAAGGATAAATTATCCATCCAATTACCTCTTTGAACATGCACAATGTTGAGCTAGGAGAAAAAGGAATTCTCTAGATCTGTTAGAGAACTGAGACAAACCTCTGGTAGACTCTATAAGGTTCTGTAACAAAGATGATAGCGTGAGCCCAAGATTGTAGTGTGGATTGTGGACTACAGCATGGTGCACTAGTGTCCTATGTGGACCGAACACAAAGCTCGACAAAGATGCCTAGTTCTTATAGATAGAACACTCAACCAAAGAAAAATTAACTAAACTACTAACTATCTAATGAGCTAACCAAATACAAATGAATAAATATAGAATGTATGAAATATGGGTGAAATAATATGTGAACCTCTTAAATGGAAATATGAAGTAGAAAGGATAGAGCAAATAGGGAACCTAGGAAGCTCTCGAGTTTAGGACGCCAGCGCGGTGTGTGGAGGGAAGTGCACTGCACTATCATTTGTACATCCAAAAGATGATCAATACTAGAGTCCAAGTGTTGGATCAAACCTGTAATTGTGCACACAATAAAAGGGGGGAAAATGGCTGGGGCTGTATAGGGGCCCACCTCAGTCAGACCCCCGTTTAGGTGTTTCAACCGCGATGAACAACCAGATTGGTATAGATTGAAAAATAGATAACTTGGAACAAATTGGTAAATTGGTAAATTGGTAAATAGATACAAAAATAAAACTAATTCCCATTGCATGCAAATAAATATTGGAATATTGGTAAATATAATTATTAATACAAATGACTCATTGCATGAAAGTGAAATAGAGAGAGTAATTTTGGAAATCAGAACCTCCTTGATATTTGGCACTGCGAGCATGATGAAACCCACCTAATAGACAAATTGGTAAGTAACAACCATGAGGCCAAGAAGCTTGATGTTGGTATTTGATAGCTTACTTTTGGTTTTGATGCTGCATGAGTCAAGAGCTTGCCAAAGAGTGATTTTGGAGAGAGCTTGAGAGAATGCAAAGATCAAGAGTTAAGAACCCAAAGTGGGAAGCCCCCTAACTAAGTTGGAAAGTGTTTTTAATTCAAAATAAGTGTAGAGAGCCATTACAACATGGCATGGGCCAAAGGACACGCGTCAGCACACATCTGAGTCACTGACACTTTTATAATCTGACCATTTCTTAGGACATTAGCATGACACATGAACATCCTCGTGTCGCACTAACATCTATCGGGAATAGGTCCCAAAGGGCTGACATGGCTAAACAATGATCTTTGGGACAAATGTCCTATGATGTCAAAATGTTTCAATTTCGATCATAGGGTCATCATAAGTTCCTTAGGCATCATGCACAAGTGTCATATATGCACCAGGTATAATTTGGGACACTACAACAACCTAAGAGATTCATCCTTCTTCTTCACAAATAATATTGACACACCCCATGAGGATACACTAGAACGAATAAACATCTTAAGAAACAACTCCTCTAACTACAATCTCAAATCGCTCAACTCCTGAGTAATCATCTGATAAGGAGCCTTAGATATAGGCTCTACTCCTAGAACCAATTCTACTCAAAAATCAATGTCGCGTTTCAGCGACATACCTAGAATATCATTTGGGAAAACATATGAAAACTCCTAGAGGATGGGATGACGATGAAAGAGTTCATCACGATTCTCTCCCTGATCTAAGTTATTCACCCTCACTACAAACAACTCACAATGTTGTCACGCACATTGGTTCAACTGCATAGTAGAAATCATGTGAAAAGAAATAGTGCATTCCACAACCACTATGTCCATACTCTTCCCACTATCATCTAAACACTACACCCTCTTTCCACAATAGTCAATACTAGCCTGATGAGACTCAGGAAATCCATGCCTAGCAAAACACCATAGGAACCCAAGTAGAGAACACAAAGATCTATTGAGGTGGTACAAACTCCCAAAGCCAACATACAACCATGCACAATAGAATCAACTACCACCTTGGACCCCATAGACAACTCAACCTGCCACCTATCACCTTGCTTTGCCACAACAAGCCTACATCGATCTACTACTAAAGGAGAAATGAAAGAATCAGAAGCACCTGAATCAAATAATACTAAGAAAGAGATACCACCTATCTCACATGTAGTCTCAATAATTGTATCCTAGTGCTCGGCCTGATGGTTATCAACCACCACAAATACATGATGGGAACTCCCTCAATCACCTACTATAGGCTTGGAAACAACTGGCCTCTGAACTAACATCTGCATGGATTTCTAAGGGTAATGAACTGTTATATGACGTACTATCTACATGTGAATCATCCTCCTCTACTAAAACCTCTGCTAACTAGAGGATCACTAAACTGCTACACACTATCTCTACTAGACTGTTGCTGAGAACTCAAAGCTGACTAATAAGGATGAAAATTTCTATCACACTGCCTTCTATGGTCTCTATCATGTTGCAATCTAGCACTCGAAGAAAAGTTCTACCTTTGAGGAAACTTCTTCCGGAACCGTTGTCTACTCTAGGAAGAAGAAGGATAACTCCTAGCATGTCCTAAAACTGTGACTGAGCACCTCTCTCAAGTACTCCTACAGTTGGAGCACTAACCGTCTGCACACCTAGTACACCTCCCAAAGCAAAATTTAGGTTCTCCTCAGTCAACTGCACCTTCCTCATAGCTACCTCCATAGTCTTAGGTTCAAGAAGTCGAACCCCTACACTAATGCGATCATTAAGACGTCTACCAGAATGATGAATCAACATGGGCTCATCATCTGCTATCCCAGTGTACTACTTAAGTTCAAAGAATTTATGCTTGTACTTCTCAACTACCATGTTTTGCAGCCTCAAATCATGAAACTCATCTGCCTTTCTATGTCTCTAATGATCTAACAAGAATTAGTCATGAAACTGCTCAAGAAATAACTCCCAAGAAATCATCACAATGTCCAACTGCAACTTCTACTCCTTTGTATGCCACCAAGCTGAAGAAAAGTCACGAAGATGCATAAACACAAACCTAGTCTTGGTGTTACTACTATAAAGATGCATAGAAAAACACCTACTCATATCTAGAAGCAAATTATCCACCTCCATGCAACTTCTATAACCATCAAAATTAAGGGGACGAGATCTCAAAAGATATCTAATATGACTAGCTTCTAGTGCATCCTAATCCACAACTGCATCTTCTCTCCTGATGACCAAAATGGTGAGACTCATGTTGATTCTCCTCCTGTCTCAATCCTAAGTGACCAAGAAGGTCTTGAAGCACATTAACCAATTATGGAATCACATCACCACCCTGTTGCCCCTACTACTGCTCCTCATAGCATGACTCTTCAAAAAATTTGGGATGAGGATTCCATGGAGTACCCATATGACCACCATGACTATGACCTCTACCTCTAGTAGGCATCTTGTCTAACCAATATGTAAAAGAAACTATAAGCTAAAAGCTAGGGCAACAATGAAATAAAATAACAAGTAGAGATAAGTCGTTGGGCTACCCAATGCTAAGTGCTAACATGCACAATAGGCTCATTTGAAACCAGAGTACCTAGTGTATGAATATGGGCTTTGATACCAAATGTAATGCCCACCAAAATACCCTAGAGAAAATAACTAAACTAACTAGCAAATAGAGATTTTTTTTAAACATCTACTAATGCAACATAATAATTGGAAGGAAGCTCTGAAATTGCAGAAGAACAGAGTTGGTATTTTGAACTTGAAAATGGGGGGATCTAAGGAGAGAGGAACCGGATAACATTTCCAGATGGAAGGAAATACAAAAGGTATGGACTAAGCTAGAAAAAGGGTTCATGAAGAATTTCATGGAGAAACTGGTCAATTATGATAAAGGTAGGGTTAACCTTGCAATCACCAAAGTAACTAAAAACTGGATTAACGGGTCATTCAAAATTCATGGTGCGAGGTTTAAGTTGGATGTGGACCTCATAGCGACTCTAACAGGTATGCCCCACTCAGGTCTTAATTTTTTTAGAGATTTGAAAGTTTCTAATAATGCGGTTAAGCTTTTTCCATGCAAAGAGAAGGAGAGGGCAAAAATTGGTAAAGCTATGGGGGGTATTATGATACTTCCAACATTAAGAAAATTTGGGGTTGTGTGTTGAATGCTATCATGGAATACATTACAATGGAGGGTCATTTTACTAGGGTCCACAAATACTATTTTGTGTTGTTAAATCATTTCAAGCATGAGAAAAGGATTTCCCTGCCCTACTACCTCTTCAGGTCTCTGTCGAGGTCTCTTAATAAGCACAACAAGAACCCTTTGACTCCGATGCTTCATTGTGGCCTCATTTATGAGCACTACAAAATCCTTGCTATCCAAGAAAATAAGAGATTATCTGTGTCTCCGGGGAAAGGTAAGAGAAAGATGGAGGAAGACGGGCCCAACAAGGAAGAGTCAACTCAGAGAAAAAAGAGCAAAAGTGCTACTGGGTTGAAAATTCAAGAGGACAAGGATAATCAAAAGGAGACAGAGAATGCCCTAGAGGATACCGAAAAAGATGGTAGTGAGATGGAAACAGATGAGTATCGAGGGGAGGAAAGTTGGAAAGAAGAGGACATGGGGGAAGAGGAAGGAGAAGCTGAGGATGTTTCTGACCAAGATAGTCCTACCCATAGTGTCAATTTAGGCAATGTCAATAGCCATCCAATGGAAGAGGAGGATAATAAGATTAATGAGGAAAAATAAATGGATATTGAGAAGGAGAAGAATCAGGAATTTGAGTAGGAGATGGACAAGGAGAATCTGAGCAAGGATAAGGAGTATGCTGGAGAAGGGTTAATTCTGGATAATCTCAAAAACCTATCTGAGACTAGAATGGGTTTTGACAGGTGGACTTATGAAGGAATCAAGAATATAGAAAAAAATGGGAAGCAGTGGGAAGAGAAAATGAAGAAAGATGAAAGGGACCAGAAGCAGTGGAAGAAGGATATGAAGGAAAAATCTAAGAAGATGGAAACTCAAATTGATAATCTGGAGGAAGGAAAAACTGCTATGAAAAACCTGTTGGTTATGATTCCGGATATCCTAACTCTATTACTAAGAACTTAGAGGAAATCTCTAAGGTCCTTGAGATCTCCAACACTCCCAAACCCATTGTGGACCTTGGTATTGATGAAGATGCCATCGAGAAAGGGAATGCAGAAAGTGCTCCTGGTGGAGCGGGAAAGAGAACAAGGGCGAGCATGAAGAAATTTGTTCTGGCCTCTTCTAAGAAAATCCCTAAACATAGGGATTATATTAAAGTATTGCATGAAATTAGTGGAAATCTGGCTAATGCCCTAAAAAACATTAAGTAGTTCCTTTTCTGTTTTTTGTCTGTTTTGGCTGGACGTTGTTGGTTCTATGGGGCTTTTTTGCTGGATTTTGCCAGTATCTATGCTGGTTTTTTAGTTGTTTGTTCCTTCTTGTTTCTTAATGCTCTAATTTCTTAAGGATATTTTGTAAAGGGTTTCGAGGTCCCTTCAAAACCTGCTTTTACCATAATCAAAAACATAGATTAACATCTACATTAATGACTAAAATGTCATGAGCATAACCATAATCATAGCAATATATAACACAAGTTGAATAACAATTCATCTCACCAACATCCATTCCCTAGGGTACTTCAATGTCACTACTTGAACAACTCTAACACATAAACACATTCCCATCTAACATATCATATTATCATAATGCAATCATTTCCTAGTCAATCACTTTCTAAGTTCATTTTAAAGCACCAAATCAAATGTTCCTACTTCCCTTTTAAACCTACTTCCCTTTTAAACCATATAACATGATATTACCATCTTCCCAAATGAAGTATCACCTAATGCACCTCTAGTTCATTTCCCTTAAGGATAACCATTTAAATCTACATCTACCTATACATATCCATATTCTAAGATTTCATTAAGAACATCATTTCTATTACCAACACATTCATTTAACACTTTCACCATGATCATAGATGCATATAATATAATTCTAGTAACAATACTCATCCAATTTATTTTCATTTCCAATCTAAGATTACACATACAACAAATATCCAGTTTCAATATTTATAATCTATTACAACTCAACATGAATTCAACCTACTACAAGTCCTATTACATATTATCACAAGATGTTAGATACATGATCTCTCTTACAATTACTTTTTCCTCATGATACAAATACATGATATCACTCTCATTTACAAAATTAATGCTCCAAGGATCCATCCACATGAAGAAAAGATTCCACAACCACGCATGCTAGCATCCAATGAAGAACATCACAATGGAAGAAGGCATCAAAACACCTGACCATGTGGAACCAAAAAGGAACCACCCCCTATGCTAGGAGATGACATGGGGTTCCAACTCATACTCAAGACCTAGGCAGACACCTAACAACCAAAGCACTCAACACAACATCTACAAGATAACATCCAAGAACAATGAACCAAATCACATCACAAGGCTAATCATAAACCAATAAACTCCCAGATGCATAATCAACAAAAAAGACATAAGGATCATGGATAGATGTAGGGAAGAGTGTCATCACATGCTATCCTGACAAAGAAGGGCATACTATATAAATATTGGGATCTCCACCTACACACCTGATAGACATGTGGAGCCATCTCAACCTAAGAGAAATCAAGGGAGTTTGTCTTACCATCTCCACGATCTACCCAATGATGCAGCGGTATCTCCACCAAAGCAAAGGAAAAGGACTCTTGAAGAGTCAAACAACTGAGGATGAATTGTGATTTTATTTCAATGATTGAAGTCTTTTGATTCATGTTATAGTTTCATGGTCATGTCTTGTAATAAGACCCACCTTGTAAGCCTATGTCTTGGGTAGGTGTGTTATAAACCACCTAGGCACATGGAACTTGGGTCATTTATGTTTGTTAGATGTTTGTTGAGGCATCTTAAGCCTTTTCTAGTTGATTTAGGCATTCAAAGTATTGGAAGAGTGAGTTTGTTAAAGTTGTCAAGGAAGTTGTCAACGTTGTCAACAAACATGACAATTTTTTGTTATAACTTGACAACTTCCTCAAATTGACCTCGTGGTTCCCAAGAGCAGTTGGTAACTACCATAGGAAGGATAAAATATGGATTTACAACCTTTGAGAAGGTTTTTGATTGTATTCGCAAACTTTGGTGCCTTTGAATTCAATGAAAATCTATCTTTTTCCTACAATATTGCTGCAAACATTATTTGTCCATATGGTACAGCCTCCATCTAGTCAAAAAAATTGTGGAATATGAAACTAGGATTAACTATCTTTCATTTGCCACTAGTTTGAGGTCTTAACTCTTCAGGAGCAGGGAGAAAATTGCATTTTGGTGAAAGAACCCAAAATTTACAGTTTGCTTAGGGTTTTGGAGAAAATTTGCCATTTCCTTGCTGATACTTCATGGGTTTTGTATGGCCTTTGGAGTGAAGCAAGGTATGGAGGTGTAAAATAATATTTTTGAACCATCTTGTAGGAAGAAGGCAACCAGAGGCGAGGGTTTGAAGGTTTGAGGTGGGCATCTCCATGTGACCACCTTGTGTTGCTATGCACCCGGTTGTGTATCTGAGACTAGGGGTGTAATAAAACCCTAAAACTTGGTGATTGGTGTTGTTTCCATGCCACTTTTGTGATACCATCATTTTGGTGCCAAGACATTAGAGTTTTAATGCACTTCCTTTGTTAAGGAGGCCTAGTGAAGGCTATTAGACCTAGTAGAGACATTGGGGTTGTGAAACCTAGACATCTGCCCAGACCAAAAAAATTTAGAATTCCCTTTTACTCAATAAAGGGTATCTAAAACCATCATTTGTCTTAGGGGTCCTTTGGAGGAATAAGGAGAAAACTGTCATTTTTCAGTCTGGCAGGTCTACCAGGCGTGGCAGGACTGTTTATAGCAGCAGACCCAAATCTGCACATTTGGTCCCATTTGGTGATTTGGAAAGGTCCATTAGGTAGTGAAAACAATAAACCAAGATTCTAGGAGTCCCCCTTACCTTGGGAAGTGTGTACAAACCTTTGGTGGGATAATGAGTTTTGAGTGACCAAGGGAGAATAGGGTAGATTGGAACCATACCCAAGATGCTTAGTTTGGCAAAGGGCATGGAACTTGTCCAAGTGAACCAAATCACCCCTAGAATGTTCATTAGGTTGTCAAAGCCTTTAATCTAGGTCCTTGATTGAAGGATTCAAAACTTGTGTTGGTAAGGGCTCTACATCAGATTGGTATCAGAGCCTAGGAGAATCCTAAGTGTGAAGGCAAGTTGTGAAGATGGAAGAGGGAGATGATGAGATCCCAATAAGGATGACCAATGTGGAGTTGGCCAAAGTTGTTAGAGAACAATTGGTAGAAAACAAAGCCATGAAGAGGGAGATAGAAAAGTTGAAGGGCTGGATGGACAGGAGGGAAGATGGAGAATCTGGAGAGAAAGATGATGGGGATGAGGATGAGACCCCAAGGCAGGAAGAAGAAGTGGTTCCTACAGACCAGAGACCCCTCTTGAATGCTCTTAAATCCATGGAAAGGAGAACCATGGATGGGAAACTAGACCTACCTATCTTCAGTGGCAAAATGGATCCTGATATGGTCATGGATTGGATAGAGGCTTTGACTAGCTTCTTCGAATGTGAAGAAATTCCAGAGCACCAAAGGGTGAAGATGGCAAAGTCCAAGTTGAAGGGAGCAGCCCTTACTTGGTGGAACTTCAACCAGATAGAGAGGGTGAAGAATGGAAGAAGCATGATTAACTCATGGAATAGAATGATTGCTTTGATCAAGGAAACCTATGTACCTGAAGACTATGGAGTGCAACTTCATAGGAGGAAGCAAAATCTCAAACAAAAAGACATGGATGTTGGCACATATACCAAGGAGTTTCTAAAGTTGTGCATCAAGGCCAAGACTGCTAAATTAGAGGAAGAGAAGTTGGCAAGGTACATCAATGGGCTGAAGTTTTCCATACAAGATGAGTTGAATCTCCATACCTCGGGTAGTGTGCACAAATGCTACCAAATGGCATTGAAGGTAGAGGAGAAGTTCAAGAAGAAACAAGATCAGAATAGCAGGGGTAGAGGTAGGTTCCAAAGAGGAAGAGGTCCCTTTAGAGGAAGGGGAAACAATGGTGGTTCTCAAGGAGACACCAATCAAGAAGATAACAAAGGTGAAGGCAGCAGTAGAGGAGGCTTCAGAGGAAGGAGACCAAACTATAGAGGTAGATCACAAGGAAGAGGAACCATAAGGTGTTATAACTGCAACCAAGAAGGCCATATTGCAAGTAGATGTCTAGAGAAGGAAAGCAACAATACCATGGGAGAAAGGAGGAGCAATCTGATCCAAGATGCTGATTTCCAAAGTGTGAACAACAGCAACACTTTTTAAAGTGTGAATGCACCTAACTCTTATGGATATCCAGAAAGGGGTGAAGCTTTTATGTTGAGGAGAACACTTCTCAAGGTTCCAATCACAAAAGAACCACCACAGAGGAAGGCCATTTTCAGAACCACTTGCAAATCAGGAGGCAAAGTATGCAAGGTTCTAATAGACTCTGGTTCAATTGAGAACTTTGTATCCATGGAGATGGTGGAGAAACTCAAACTCAAGAGGATACCGTACCCTTATCCATACAAGGTGTCATGGCTCACTCAAGGGTAGCAAGCACTTGTGGAGGAATAAAATTGGGTTGAATTTCAGATTGGCACCTACAAGGACAAACTTTTGTTTGACGTTGCCAAGATGGATTCTTGTCATCTACTATTTGGTAGGCCTTGGCAGTTTGACTTGAAGGCCCAACATGATGGGTTTAGGAACACATATTCAATCACCAAAGATGGTAGAGTCATTGAGTTGCTACCTTTGATGGAAGATGAAGGACAACCTAAGGAGAAAGAGGCCAAAGTGATTCTGATGGAAAGCAAGGAGTTCATGAAAGAAGTGAAAGAGGATGGAGGACTATGTTATGCATTGATACCAGTCCCTAAGAGGCAGATTGCAGATTTAGGAGCAGTAGATCCAAAAGGGAAGACAAGGATGGTTCCTTATGAAGTTCAAGAGCTTCTTGATAAGTACAAAAGTGTGATCTCAGAGGGTATGCCAAAGACCCTTCCTCCTATTAGAGAAATAAGTCATTGCATTGACTTTATACTAGGAGCAATGTTGCCTAACAAAGTTGCTTACAAATTGACCCCACAACAAAAGGAGGAGATGGCTAGACAAATTGCTGATCTACTTGATGCAGGTCCGATTGGAAAAAGTCTTAGTCCTTGTACAGTATTAGCAGTACTTGCACCCAAGAAGAAAGGCACTTGGAGGCTTTGCACGGATTCAAGAGCAATCAAAAAAATCACCATAAGGTATCAGTTTCCTATGCCTAGAATTGAAGATCTACTTGATTGTTTAGGAGGTGCAAAATATTTTTCTAAAATAGATCTCAAAAGTGGATACCATCAGATTAGGATAAGGCTAGGGGATGAGTGGAAAACTACTTTTAAAACAAATGAAGGGTTATATGAGTGGAAAGTGATGCCATTTGGCCTATCCAATGCTCCCAATACATTTATGAGACTAATGAATGAAGTGTTGAGTGAATTAATCAGCAAGTTTGTGATTGTTTATCTAGATGATATTCTGATTTTTAGCAACACAAAGGAGGAACATAGGCAGCACCTAGAGTTGGTTTTGAGGAGGCTACACAAAGAGCAACTAATGATCAATTTGGATAAGTGTTTGTTCATGCAGCAGAAGATCATTTACCTTGGTTTTGTCATCTCGCAGGGTGAACTCAAAATGGACCAGGATAAGGTAATAGCTATACTCACTTGGCCCACCCCTAAAAGTGTGAATGATGTTAGGAGTTTTCATGGTCTTGCTACATTTTATAGGAAGTTTGTAAGAGGTTTCAGTCAGATTTGTGCACCCATGCTTGACACCATAAAAGGTGGTCAAAAATGTAAGTTTATGTGGACCCAAGCAGCAAATGAGTCTTTTGAATCTCTTAAGAGGAAAGTGGCAGAGCAACCAGTCCTAGCCCTCCCTGATTTTCATAAGGTCTTTCAAATTGAGTGCGATGCTAGTCATGTAGCCATAGGGGCTGGCTTGAGCCAAGAAGGGAGACCCATTGCATTTTATAGTGAGAAGTTAAATGAGGCAAAGAAAAAGTATTCATCATATGACCTTGCGATGTATGCATTGGTCCAATCCATCAAGAAATGGAGACACTACCTTTTGCCAAAGGAGTTTGTGGTTTTTACAGACAACAAAGCCTTGAGTTTCATCAATAGTCAAGAGAAGTTGAACCATAGGCACATGAAATGGGTAGAGACCCTCCAAGCTTTCACATTCTCTCTGAAACATAAGAAAGGAGTTACAAACAAAGTTGCTAATGCACTAAGCCGTAGGGTGCTTACCTTGTCTCAAATCCAACTTGAAAGTGTTGGTATTGAAGCTTTAAAAACCATGTATGAACATGATGTAGATTTTGGTGATATATATGCTTCTTGCACTAATTTGGATGATAGGTACAATCTGGAATTTTCTAAGTTTTTGTTGCAGGAAGGTTTGTTGTTCAAAGGTGGTCAATTGTGCATCCCAAAGTGCTCCATGAGGATGAACATGATCAAAGAAAAGAATAATGGGGCAATGGAAGGTCATTTTGGGTTGGATAAGACCCTGGGACTTGTGAGAAGGCACTACTTTTGGCCAAAGATGCAAACTAAAATTAGAAAGTATGTAGACTCATGTGTGATATGTCAGAAGGCCAAAGGAAGGTCTACAAATGCAGGATTGTATCAACCACTTCCCATTCCATCCAGACCATGGGAGAGTGTGAGTATGGATTTTGTGATGGGTTTACCAAGGAAACAAAAAAGTTTTGATAGTGTTTTTGTTGTTGTGGACAGGTTTAGCAAGATGGCCCACTTCCTCCCTTGCAAGTCAACCAATGATGCTTCTTATATTGCTGCACTTTTCTTCAAAGAGGTGGTAAGAATCCATGGGTTACCTTTGAATATTGTTTCTGATAGAGATGTTAAGTTCATGGTCCATTTTTGGCGAACTTTGTGGAGAAAACTAGGAACAAATTTGTCTTTTTCATCTACCTATCCTCCCCAAACGGATGGGCAAACTGAAGTTGTTAACGGGACCCTTGGAAACCTTCTAAGATGCTTAACAAGAGAGCATGGAGAGAAATGGGACACCATCTTACCCCAAGAAGAGTTTTCATACAATGATATTGTTAATAGAAGCACCAACAAGTCCCCTTTTCAGATTGTCTATGGGTTGAACCCAAGAGGTGTGATGGAACTCAGAAATCTGCCTTCTAATAGACCTATTAGTGCTGAAGGTGAAGCATTTGCTGAAGCAATTAGAGAGGTGCATGAGCAAGTCAAAGAAAACCTTCAAAAATCAAGTGAAAAGTACAAGAAACATGCAGATCAGAAAAGAAGAGATCTAAGTTTTACTATTGGAGACCTTGTATGGGTCTATCTCAAGAAGGAAAGATTTCCCAAAGGCAAGCACACTAAGTTGATGCAAAGGAAGATTGGTCCTTGCTCTATTTTGAAGAAATGTGGACCAAATGCCTATGAAATCAAATTTCCCAATGGGTTGGGGTTGTCACCCATATTCAATATTTGTGATCTAACACCATATAGAGGCTCTGATGTTGCAGCTTTAGGTGATGAAGATCTGGAGCAACCTGCTGATGTAGATTTTCCCAAGCCTGAACCACCTACTTTGGAGAGGATCTTAGACATTAAGGTGGTTAAGAAGACAAGGAACAAGGAGTATAAGCAATACCCGATCAAATGGAAAGGGATACCAATCAGTGAAGTAGTATGGATGGATGAACAATAGATCCAAACTCATGGCACCACCTTGCACCAAATCATCTCAAGTGGACTTGAGATTTTTTGCCCCCAGAGTATGATGTAGGGGCATCTCCACCAAAGAAAAGGAAAAGGACTCTTGAAGATTCAAACAACTGAGGATGAATTGTGATTTTATTTCAATGATTGAAGTCTTTTGATTCATGTTATAGTTTCATGATCATGTCTTGTAATAAGACCCACCTTGTAAGCCTATGTCTTGGGTAGGTGTGTTATAAACCACCTAGGCACATGGAACTTGGGTCATTTATGTTTGTTAGATGTTTTTTGAGGCATCTTAATCCTTTTCTAGTTGATTTAGGCATTCAAAGTATTGGAAGAGTGAGTTTGTTAAAGTTGTCAAGGAAGTTGTCAACGTTGTCAACAAACATGACAAAATTTTTGTTATAACTTGACAACTTCCTCAAACCGACCTCATGGTTCCCAAGAGCAGTTGGTAAATACCATAGGAAGGATAAAATATGGATTTCCAACCTTTGAGAAGGTTGTTGATTGTATTCGCAAACTTTGGTGCCTTTGAATTCAATGAAAATTTGTCTTTTTCCTGCAATATTGCTGCAAACATGATTTGTCCATATGGTACGGCCTCCATCTGGTTAGAAAAATTGTGGAATATGAAGCTAGGATGAACTATCTTTCATTTGCCACTAGTTTGAGGTCTTAACTCTTTAGGAGTAGGGAGAAACTTGCATTTTGGTGAAAGAACCCAGAATTTACAGTTTGCTTAGGGTTTTGGAGAAAATTTGCCATTTCCTTGCTGATACTTCATGGGTTTTGTATGGCCTTTGGAGTGAAGCAAGGTATGGAGGTGTATAATAAGATTTTTGAACCATCTTGCAGGAAGAAGGCAACCAGAGGTGAGGGTTTGAAGGTTTGAGGAGGGCATCTTCATGTGACCACCTTGTGTTGCTATGCACCCGATTGTGTATCTGAGCCCAGGGGTGTAATCAAACCCTAAAAATTGGTTATTGGTGTTTTTTCCATGCCAATTTTGTGCTACCATCATTGTGGTGCCAAGACATTAGAGTTTTAACACACTTCCTTTGTTAAGGAGGCCTAGTCAGGGCTATTAGACCTAGTAGAGACATTGGGGTTGTGAAACCTAGACATCTGCCCAGACCAAAAAATTTTGGCATTCCCTTGTACTCAATAAAGGGTAACTAAAACCATCATTTTTCTTAGGGGTCCTTTGGAGGAATAAGGAGAAAACTGTCATTTTTTCAGTCTGGCAGGGCTACTAGGCGTGGCAGGACTGTTTATAGCAACAGACCCAAATCTGCACATTTGGTCCCATTTGGTGATTGGGAAAGGTCTGTTAGGTAGTGAAAACTATAAACCAAGATTATAGGAGTCCCCCTTACCTTGGGAAGTGTGTACAAACCTTTGGTGGGATAATGAGTTTTGAGTGACCAAGGGAGAACAGGGTAGATTGGAACCATACCCAAGATGCTTAGTTTGGCAAAGGGCATGGAACTTGTCCAAGTGAACCAAATCAACCCTGGAATGTTTTTTAGGTTGTCAGAGCCTTTAATCTAGGTCCTTGATTGAAGGATTCAAAACTTGTGTTGGTAAGGGCTCTGCATCAGATTGGTATCAGAGCCTAGGAGAATCCTAAGTGTGAAGGCAAGTTGTGATACTTCATGGGTTTTGTATGGCCTTTGGAGTGAAGCAAGGTATGGAGGTGTACAATAAGATTTTTGAACCATCTTGCAAGAAGAAGGCAACCAGAGGCAAGGGTTTGAAGGTTTGAGGTGGGCATCTCCATCTGACCACCTTGTGTTGCTATGCACCCGGTTGTGTATCTGAGCCCAGGGGTGTAATCAAACCCTGAAACTTGGTTATTGGTGTTGTTTCCATGCCACTTTTTTGATACCATCATTGTGGTGCCAAGACATTAGAGTTTTAACACACTTCCTTTGTTCAGGAGGCCTAGTCAGGGCTATTAGACCTAGTAGAGACATTGGGGTTGTGAAACCTAGACATCTGCCCAGACCAAAACCTTTTGGCATTCACTTGTACTCAATAAAGGGTATCTAAAACCATCATTTTTCTTAGGGGTCCTTTGGAGGAATAAGGAGAAAACTATCATTTTTCAGTCTGGTAGGGCTACTAGGCGTGGCAGAACTATTTATAGCAATAGACCCAAATCTGCACATTTGGTCCCATTTGGTGATTGGGAAAGGTCCCTTAGGTAGTGAAAACAATAAACCAAGATGATAGGAGTCCCCCTTACCTTGGGAAGTGTGTACAAACCTTTGGTGGGATAATGAGTTTTGAGTGACCAAGGGAGAACAAGGTAGATTGGAACCATACCCAAGATGCTTAGTTTGGCAAAGGGCATGGAACTTGTCCAAGTGAACCAAATCACCCCTAGAATGTTTGTTAGGTTGTCAAAGCCTTTACTCTAGGTCCTTGATTGAAGGATTCAAAAATTGTGTTGGTAAGGGCTCTGCATCACCCAAGCTCATACCGAGTCTCCACTCAAGGGCTATGAGTGGGGCATAACAACAACTATTCATTATCTTGATTATGTGAATCACTAATTACCCAAACTCTCTAATCAATTATTATGGTTATCACTTGCAATTAATCATAAACTCTTCATGTGGTCCCATGGCACGTCTAGACCCTAAGCATCCTTTCTAGGAACCTCTTACAAGCCTATTGCTCATGACCTTGATCCTAGACATGCAAGAGCACACTCTCCCTAAACATGGACCAAGACCTTAGGGTGAAGATAAACCATAGAGACATCGTAATAACATTAAAATAACACCATGAATGTTGAACATAAGATGTTTCCAAAATCATCACATAAAAAACCATAAAACATGACATAGAGAATGAGCCTTCCCACATAACAAAAACCATGAATAAGGCATAATCAAAGCTTACTCAAGAAACCAAAAATATATCCTCAATAATGAGGGAAAAACATCTCATTGGAGCTCTCAAAATATATCCCTCAATACCAAGGCATTCATCCTCTTGTTGGAGCAAATCAAATGTGTAGACACCATCCTCAATGGTAATGCATAAACATCTCACTGGAGCTCAAAACTACATGAAAGATACACCTTTGAGAAACCCAAATCAATCACATGAAGCCTCTAGTGGAAAACCAAAATCCAAAAAAGAAATCACAATGGATCAAACTGTGAAAACTAATAAATTAGAGAAGATTAGCACATACAAAAAACCTAGTTTAGAGCATATAAACCCCGGAACAACACATATAAACTATAAATTAGTGCATATAACATGTTTTGTAGCACATATGACTCATAAATTATCACATTTGATGCTTTTTTTAGCGCATATGACAAAACAATGCATCTAACACCCAAAATTGCACATATGAATAGTAAAGTCCAAAACTCAGAAAAATGAAGAAATAAAGAATGCGACCAACTTAGGAAATCATAAGGCATAAAATTTGAATCCTAAAACTCAACCAAGAAGATGCAATAACCTTCCAAACACAATAAACAAGAGGAAAAAATTCAATTGACTGATGAAAAGCTCAAAACAAATTCCAATTTACCAAAGACAACTCCCGACAATATTGAGAGAGAAAATCTCAAATCAACTATTGAAATCACTAATTGGGAAGATAAATCACTCCTTAACTCATAAGGGATTGTATACAACTAACTTCACTCTAATAATAAACCCAATCAATGCATTCAATCATCACATAAATCTTAAATCACACACAAAACCGTTTACGACAATTTTCAAACAATAAATCAAATGCAAATAAAACAAAGGATTCATATAAATATAATTTACCCAAGATATGTAATTAAAATATAATATTTAATTGGAAAATTGAACTATCTCAAAATCATTTCCTAAAACTTTTCCCGAATACAATCTTTCTGCAACACGGTGTATATAATCTTTCTAGGAAAATAAAATTACAGAGAAGAAAATCTCCAAGCTGGAAAATTAAAGTAATGGAAAATGAAGCTGAAGAAGCACAATCCACAAATCTAATCCAAGCCAATTCCAAGCAATGAAAAAAAATCTCCAGCCAAGAAATCCAATATGTAGAAGAAAATCCAGAAATGCTAACTCGACAAAATACACAAGCGGCTAAATAAATAAAAAATTTCATTCAAAACTATAGCCAAAATTTGGCCAATATAAATATTCCAAGATAATATAAAATCTACCTACCATGCCCAATTATAATATTTTATTTTCCCAAGGCTTTCAACCAATAATCATGGAGGGTAGGTAAGTTATATAATATTTATTTACCCACATGTAGTAACAAGAGATATAATATTATAATAATGTAAAATCATATAAATGAATAAATAATAAACCAATTCTAATAAAATAAATCAAGGGAAATCAAGTAAATAAAAGCCTTAAATAAATATAAAGCCACAATTAAATAATTAAGCCATAAATAATTAAACAATGAATAAATAACAAATAATTAAATTAAACAATAAATAGATAAATCAAATAAATAAATTTAAAATCATAAATCAACAAAACATTAATCAAATAATAATAAATAATCACTCAATAATATTTAATTAGCCAAACTATATAGCAATTTAACATTGATGACTATATTAAATAGACATTAATTAAAATAATCAAACTATTAAATAAATCAACTATAGTATGTGTAGGCACTAAAAAATAGTCAACGCTTGTGGTGTCATACTTTAACATGTTTGCATTACTTTATTTTAAGTTTTCACATTTTACTAACACTTCCTCTATGTTGCACATTTGGTCTTTATCATTTGTCAACATCGTGTCATTCTTTGACTTTATCTTTCTACTATGTCCTTTCAATTTGGATCTTATTGATGTCAATCTTAATTGTCATTTCATGATCATGGTTAGTTATCAATGCCATATAATCATCATTTTAACCCTAATCAATTTTGATTAGCATCAACCTCAATCAAGTCCAATCAATTCTCAATGTCACATTGTCAATCATTATCAATCAATTGTCCTGTCATGAATTGTCATCATTCGATTTTCCATCAATCATTTATCTTCATCAATTGTCCTTGTCATTTCAATCATTATGATCAATCTTGAGAATTGATTTCAAACAATTTTAGTTAATTGTCAATCATTATATCAATCAATCAATTCAATTATTAAATCCTTATCCTAAGCATGTTAATTGTTTCATGACATTATCTTGACTTATCTCTCTCTCCTAAGGTTAAATAATTTTTTAATTATTAATCCTTTACTAATATTTTTCTTAGGATAAATGAATTTATACATTTACCCTATGTCTTGTGTCACAATTAAATTATTTATTTAATTGAATAATTGTCTTTTTGTGGGAGATTAATAAATGAGAAATTATTAATTTCTCCCACCTTTCTCTTCTTTAATTTTCTCCTAATTTTGTCATAATTTGTTGTCCCTATTTTCATGCTTCCCATTTCCTATATTTTCTCCCACTTTTTTGCCCACTTTTTGTGCTCATTTTGTCATAAATCTTGAGCTATGTTTGTGCTTAATTTGTCATATTCTTGACATAGTAGTTTGTCATATTCTTGACATAGCAACTTGTCATATTTCTTGATATAGAAATTTGTCAGAACACTTTGCATGGCATTTTGTCATAAATGTGACATAGAAATGTGTCATAACTTGTCATAATCATGCCTCTTTCAAATCAATTTGCCAATTTCGAATGAAATTGCTTCTTCCATTTCCTTTCATCCTAATTTCACATCCTTTTCAATTTGCCTATAAATTGAGCTAATTTCTTCATCATTCTGAACCACGCTTTGAGTATACTTATGCTGTCCAATTTGCTATCATTTTTTCATCAACTTGCTTTCATTTTCACTTGCAATTGTAGGTGACATCCACACTAAATTTGAAAGAGAAAGAAGAACAATGAATGTCAATGAAGGTGATTTATGCATGTGGTTTGCACTTTTGTTTTCAAATCTTATCTTTCATTCCTTCATTGAATGTATTAGGATTATATTTCATAACATTTTAGATGTGTGGTTGGGTTTTATGTGTTATGAATGTTATGCCTGATTTCCTAGATACAATATTAATACTATATTAATCAAATACTAATTAAATATTAATCACATACTCACAACACCTCAAGCAACCCAACATAGGGTCAACCAATGACACAAGACTCTAACCACCAACTTGTACCACAACACAATTGACAAGGCAAATAACTTAAGCCTAGAGTGTAAGAGGGAAACATATACCATCTCCCACAACTTGCCATTGGGATAAGACACGCTCAGACCTGTGAGACCAGGTGGAGTCGATGTTTGGTACCTGCAATCTTTCATCCACCACTAAACACAATACAACATATATACAACACATATACATCATATATGATTAGGCAAGTCAT